>NW_004444016.1:9752709-9760909 GCF_000243295.1 Trichechus manatus latirostris
GTACAATAAAAAAAAAAAAAAAAACCTCCCTACTATTAATGAATATGTATATCCGAGGGTTAATAAGCCTAAGGGAGAAATTCCTCCCTCTCTTTAGCCCTTCTTTCCTTTGATTGATTAGTTCATTAATTCACTTATTTCTCCATCCATTGTTCATCATTTAATAAGCATTTGTTGAGCACTTCATTGCCAGACAATGTCCCTGCCCATATGACGTTTATGGTCCAATGGGGGAGATACAGTCAAGACATAAAAAACGAACGTGACTACCCACAGAGAATCCTGCTGTGGAGATAATGGCCAGGTGTGTGATATAATGGTGTCTTAGGCTGGGTTCTCTAGAGAAGCAAAACCAGTGAAGTGTATATATATATATATATATAGAGAGAGAGAGAGAGAGATTTATCTCAAGGACATGGCTCACATGTAGAAGCTGGAAAGTCCCAAGTCCGTGGGTCAGGCATCAGGGTAAAGGCTTCTCCTGACTCATATAGCTGACGGACTCAAGATCAGCAGGTAAATGGCAGGCTGCTTGCTCACAGGCTGCAGAGGCTGATGAATCCCAAGATTGGCAGATCAGATGGCGGGTCACTGGCTCACGAACTGCAGAGGGTGATAAATCCCAAGATAGGCAGGCAACACAGCAGGCCATGGGCTCAAGTCCCAAGAACTGGAGGTCAGATGATGACAAGCCATATGCAGGATCCAGAGCAAGTGAGCAAGCTTTGACAGAATGTCCATATCTATATTGGATGTAGGCCACACCCCCAAGGAAACTCCCCTTACAACTGATTGGCTGATGACATCATATCACATCATGGAGGATGACTACATCATGACATAACTGCCAAATTACATAATTACGTAACTGCCAAACTACATAATTACTTAACTGCCAAACCACTGGGAATCATGGCACAGCTAACTTGACACACAGCCTTGACCATCACAAATGGAGAAGCAAGGGGAGGCCTAGACAGGGTGTCAGATAAAGCCTACCTGAGGTGGTGGCATTTGAGTCCAGATGAGAAGGAGCCAGCTGGATGGAGAGCTGGGGGGTCAGCAGAGCGCTCCCTACAGAGGGTCAGCATGTGGAAATCCTAGGCAGGAATGATCTTGGTACCTTCCAGAAGTTGAGAGGAGGCCAGGTAGCTGGAGAGAAGAGAAGGAGGTGGAAAGTGAGCTTAAAGGGATAAGCAAGCACCTGATTGCTGAAACTTTTTATTTTATTTTTTATCATATGAAACGTATAACTGTCTTAGTCAGCTAGTGCTGCTATAACAGAAATACCACAAATGGGTAGCTTTTTGCTTTCACAGTTTAGGAGGCTAGAAGTTCAAATTCAGGGCACAAGCTTTAGAGGAGGTCTTTCTCTCTTTATAGGCTCTGAGGGTAGGTCCTTGTCTCTTTTCAACATCTGTGGGCCCAGTGTCCCTTGGAGAGCTACATGTGTCCTGGTATCAATCTTCCCCTCGGTCTAGTAGGTTCTCAGCACAGGGACCCTGTATCAAAAGGAAGCGCTCTGCTCCTGGCTCTTCTTTATTGGTGGTAGTCAGGTCCCTCTATCTCTCCTCACATCTCTCTCTTTTTATCTCTTGTAAGACAAAAGGTGATGCAGGTCACACCCCAGGGAAACTCCCCTTACATCACATCAGGGCTGTGACTTGATGCATCCACCCTAATCCTGCTTCATTAACATAACAAACATAGTCTAATCCTCCTTACCATGACCTGATCTTGCTTCATTAATGCCAAGCAGAGGTTAGGATTTACAACACATCACAAAATGGAGGATAATTACATCAGATCACAAAATGGAAGACAATCACACAATACTGGGAATCATGGTCTAGCCAAATTGACATATATTTTGGGGGGACACAATTCAATCCATGACAATAACTAGCTCCATATCAGAGCTCTGTATTTTACTATAAAGCGGTTTTCAGAAAGGCAATGCAGTGTAATGATTAAGGGCAGACCCTGGAGCTAGATGCCTGAGTCTGAATCCCAGTGTTACCACTCACCACTTGCATGACCTTAGGCAACTTATTCAACCTCTCTGGGCCTCAGTTTCCATGTCTGAAAATGGAGACAACTAATAGTCCTACTTCACAAGGCTGTTTTGAAGATTGAATAAATTGGCTCATGTGCCTGGGACATAATAAACACTCAATAAATGCTAGCTATTTTTAAAAAATTTTAAAGCACAACTTCCTGAGCTGACTGTTAAAGAGCAGTAAGAGTTAGCTAAGGGAAGACAGACGGGAAAGGCTTTCCAGGAGGCAGGAGTAGTTAGCAAAGGCCTAGAGGTGGGAAACAGCGTGGAGTGTGAGGGGGAACTGCAAGCAGTTTGATAAGACAAGGGAGGGAAGTAAGTATGATGTGGGGGTTGAAGGTGCAGAATGAGGCAGGGCTATGTGGGAGGAGTTTGAGACAGAGCTGCTAAAGGGTTGTAGGAAGGAGTTCTGTGGTCAGGTTATTATTTTACGTGGATCTGTCTGATTGCAGAGTGGACAGATGTGGCGATGGGTGGGGCAGCAGCACACCAGAACACGGCAGACCAGTTAGAGGAGGCTGTTGCTTATAGTCCAGGTGAGAGATTATCAGGGCAGAAGGAGGACTAAAGTAGTTGCTGTGGAGAGGAGGGGATGGATTAGAGAAAATTTGGAAAGGGATATGGGCAGAACTTGGTAGAGGAAGGCTGCATGGGAGGTAGATCCTTCTGGGAGATGGGCTTTCAGGGATGTTGGAACACTAGAGCCAAAGGTATTGTTCAGGGACCCTGGGCACTGACTCTGCTTCCCCCAGATGTTGATGTGTCCTGAGAGTGCTGAGTTTGGTTCAAAGACCAGGAGATCCTCATGCTGGCAAACATGTCCTTAAACTGAAAAACTTGGAATTTGGGGCTAAATTCTTCTGGGTTGCTGATGTATGCCTCTGTGTGTGTGTGTGTGTGTGTGTGTGTGTGTGTGTGTGTGTGTATACATATACATACATAGAGAATGATGTACAAAAATTCAGCTGTCTTCTTAACTTAGGCAGGACTCTAGGGGGAAGAGTGTCACCCTAACAACTGCTAGACTTTTGAAAATCTGGGACCCAAGGATGAGGAGTGGACAAGAAAAAGATATACAGCATCTGCCCCTACTCTCTGTGACCACCTGGCCTCCACCAAGTGTTATTACCAGTTGCCGTCAAGTTGACCCTACTCAAGGCGACCCCAAGCCTTTCTTCCGAGGTGCCTTCGGGTAGACTTGAATCTCTAACCTTTCAGTTAGCAGCCTAACACATTAACAGTTTGCACCACCCACTCAGCCTAATATGTTAATAGTCTGCACCACTCCACCAAGTGTTATATCCTCAGCTAAATACATTAGGAATTTCCAGCAGGTGTCTGTGTGCTGTCTCTTCCAGCCAAATCCATAACCACTGGCAACTCTGCTCTAGCACACTCTCCCCGTTCCTGCTGAGGACCCAGTCAAGGGAGTGGCTTTCCTGAATCCTATCACAGTTTTCTAGTATTTTGCCCCTATAATTGTAATAGTGAACACTTGTATGGTATATTATATACGGTTTGCAACATGCTAATTGTTTAGATTATCTTCTTCCGTTCTACTCACTGTCCCGTGAGAAATCGTCTACCATTCATAGACAATGGAACTCTGGCTCTGAGAGGTTTTGTCACCTGCCGAGCTCACACTGCTAGCACAGGGGAGGGGCTGGAAGTCAAACTTGCATTTCCTGACTGTGAAACTGGTGTTCTTTCCACCACGCTGAGTTGCAAGTACAGTTATGGATACCAGTAGGGTACAGTTTGTGTTTGGAATCTTCTCGGGAAGGGCTAGAACTATCAAAAAACCACTCCACAGTCAAATCCACAGAATCCAAAGAATTTGCTTGCTACAAATCCTCTGCCCCTCCTTCTGCCTCTGAAACCACTTGTGCTTGTCCCACCCTGGCTAGACTTTAAAGCTGATCCCCGAGCTGAAATGACCAGATGGAGTGGAGCTGTATGTATTAGGTTGTTATTATTTAATAAAGCATCTGTTGTTCCCCACTTGGCAATGGGGCCAAATTGCTGTTCTAGCAGGTGGTGAGTAACTGGACCTGAGCCCCCTGATCTTCATTCAGGAACTCCCGGGTCGAGGCTTTGATATCAGAACAAGAGGAGAAAACAGTGACACAGGACACTTCTGTCCCAAAGGGGATGTGATACAGGACGCTTGAAACAATAGGCAGAAGGAACGTTTAACTAGAGCTGCTTTGGGAGAGCAGCTGGCCTTAGCTTGCCCTCCACGAAATTATTGACGACTTGGTAAGGAGTGGGACTGGGCCAGCTGCTTCAGTGAAATTCCACTCAGTGGATTATTGCGTGTCCTGTATGGGCTGGGCACTGAGCTAGGTGCTACCAGCTTGGCTCCTGTCCTGGTGGAGAGCACAACTCAGTGATGGAGAAGGGCAAGCAAGCAGGCAATAAAAAAGTAGTGTATGAGATTTTATTTTCAATAGAGAAGGTAGAGGGGTTGTGGGAGCCCAGAGGAAGGGCTCCTCAACTATCCTGGGGAAATCAGGGAAGGCTTCCAGGAGGAAGAGGAGTCTAGGCTGGGACCTGGAGGATGAATAGGAGTCTGACCATGCACACTTGCACAGGCTGCAAAGGTTAGGAGTCGAAAAGAAAAAGGAAAGTTTTAAGAATTTTAATAAAAATAGAAAATTAAAACCTTAGTGCTAGACTAGTCTCCCCCGCCCCCGACACTCCTATCTCTAGCTCCTCACTGTTATTAGAGGTATAATTCACGTAGTATGGGGCATGTGGAAAGGACTGATCTTTGAATGTTTGTCTCAGGGCTAGACGTATGCAAACAAGAAGACCAGATGGAGTGGTAAACTGCCTGGAAGTAAAAATCCTGGATTAAAATCACCCAAAGTGTTTTGCTTTCTTTTTTTTTAAAGTTGTTGCATATCTAACCAGCAATTCACAACCGGGCACTGGAAGTTCCCTGTCTGAATCTGTCAGGAGCCTAAGAGAGTAGTTTAATGTAATGGAAATTCAAAAGATCTGGGAGTTTAGATATTTCAGTCATAATTTCAACTCCTCTAGAGACTATCCATTTGATATTGCCTAAATCACATAACTTCAACCAAAAATGAGAATTGAGCTCTTACATTTATTTATTTATCCATGTATTTATAATTTAATTTTTCCCAACTTTTTACTTTGAAAGATTTAAAATCTACAGAAAAACTGAAAGAAAAGAACAATGTGAACACCTGTATACCCTGTCAACGTTTGTATTTTCTCCCTTTCTATATGTGTGGAGCCCTGATGGCACAGTAGTTAAGAACTCGGCTGCTAACCAAAAGGTTGGCAGTTCAAATCCACCAGCCACTCCTTAGAAACCCTATGAGGCAGTTTCACTCTGTCCCATAGGGTTGCGATGTGTCGGAATTGACTCAACAGCAATGGGGTTTTTTTTGCTTTTATATGTGTAGATGCTATGAGTCGGAATCGACCCCACAGCAGTGGGTTTGGTTTTTGATTTATATGTGTAGACACACACACGTACACACACACTTTTTTTTTTTTCCTGAACCATTTAAAAGTAAGTTGCAGACATCATGTCATTTCCCTCCTAGGTGCTTTAGCAGGTACTCTACCTAACAACAGGTCCCCGGTTGACGCAACTGTTTTGCACTTAACTACTAACCTAAAAGTTGGTGGTTTGAATCCATCCAGTGGCACCTTGGAAGAAAGGCCTGGCGATCAGCTTCTGTAAAGATTACAGCGAAGAAATGCTGTGGATAAGTTCTACTCTGTAACACATGGGATTGCTATGCGTAGGAATCGACTCGATGGCGACAGGTTTTACCTAACAACAACGCTCTTATCAAACTCAGGAAATTTAACATTGATGCACACTCTTTTCTAATGTGCAGTATTAATGTGCATTAATAATGTTTGTATTAAAATTTTTTTTACTGTCTCAATAATATTCTTTATTATTATTTTTAAAATTTTTGATCTGTGGTCCAATTAAGGGTCTATATTGCATTGTTGTCATGTTCCTCTGGTGTCCTTTAGTCTAGAATGGTTCTCCAGCCTTTTTTCTTTCAAGAGTTGATGTTTTTGAAGAGTTCAGGACAGTCATTGCGTAGATTGCTCAACTTATTCACTCAACAATCAGCAATAGTTGAATACCTACTGTGTGCTGGGCATTGCTCTAGGTGATGGCTAATCCAGGCAGATGTGGCCTTGGCCCTTTTGGAGCTCAGAGTCTAATGGGAAAGCCTGACAAATAAATAAACTACAGAGAAATGAAAAATGTTGTGAGGAACTGAAGAGAATTACTGGTGGGACATGGATCTTCTTTTTAAAAAAATAAACTAGAGGCAGGTCCAAGATGACAGAGTAGTCAGACACTTCTGGTGGACCCTCTTACAACAAAGACCCAAAAAAACAAGTGATTCGATTATATATGGCAATCTGGGAGCACTGAGCATCAAAGGCAGAGCTGAGGAACTGGACAGAGTGGCAGGGGGAGGGAGAGACGGTTTGGAAGCAGCAAGGAGTTGCCAGACCTGACCTGGTGAGAGCCTGAGCCCTTCAGGCCTGATCAGCTCGGGGGTGAGCATTAAGGCAGGCAAGCAGCGGTGCACAGGAGGCGCATTTTCCACACTGGGAGGGGTCCAGCACCAGAGAGTCTACACGGCCACCCAGAACCAGTGAGAAGCAGCCCTCGATTAGGTGAAAGATAAGTAGTTGCATATGGCCTACCGCATGGATCAAAAACACCCCCCCTTAGGGAAAAACCTCTCTCCCATTTACCTCCCCACTCCCTGCTCTGCACTGGGTCCCGGACTGGCTTCAGCAACTGTCAAGTCCCCTGGGCCAGAAGTAGGATCCGTCACACACCCTGAGCCATTCTCCCTGCCTTGGAGGGTGAACAAATTAACAAATGGGAAAAAATAAACTGCTGGCTTCCCTAAGCCAGGAACACAGGGTAGGCACAGCTCCTTTGCCTAGGCACAGGCATAAGGGATCCATGGACTGTGAGTGCCTTTCTCCCTGCATAGACTTGTGTGGACCCATCTCAATAGCGTAGGCCCTCATTACTGCAGTACAACAGGGTATATATCGGAACTCTAACTTCAACTGTTTCAGCTGTGAAGTGGCAGGTTCATGACATTTGACATTGCTCTGCCTATTAAGCAGGGTCTTCACCTACCCACATCAGGGGCCTGAGGACTGGTGGCTCCACCCATGCCGCCTAGCCACCTGCGACAGGGACCCATGAATAAGAGGTGCCCCCAGTCCTTAAAGCCAAAAGCATTAGGTGCTCATAGGCCGGCTGCAAAACCCACCAACCAACGCACTCTAGGGAACAGGGCCATGCCTTCCTCCTGGACACTCGGGGGTGGCCATCAGACCCCTGCCTTACTCAGAGTGTGTCCCCCTGCTGCGGCCAGATGCCTGTACCTACACCAATCACCCATGCCTGTCTAGGACTGTAAGTGAGTGTCTACAACAGACACTTGGTGGCAATCTACCTGGACACCTGAGCTGAATCCGTATAAGAAAAGTAAACAGACTCCTGGACTAACATACCTAGTAACACATCTAACCACCTGGTGACAGGATGTTAGAGCTTCAAAGATGCCAATAATCAAATTAGCTCACACAAGAAGCCTATTTGGGCATATCAAAACAAAACAAGAAGATAGGACACAGTAAGCAAACATAAAATAAATACATATAATAACTTATTGATGGCTCAGAGACAATAGTCAATATCAAAACACATAAAGAGGCAATCCATGATGGCTTCAGCAAGCTCCCAAAATAAAGAATCTAGAAATTTTCCAGAGGAGGAAAATTTCCTGGAATTACAGGAGGCAGAATACAAAAGATTAATATACAGAGCTCTTCGAGATATTAGAAAGGAAATTAATCAAAATGCAGAACAACGCAATAGAGAAAATTAAAAAGATTAGAGAAGAGCATAATGACAAATTTAACACACTGCAGGAATCCATAGAGATAGCAATCAGAAATCCAGAAGATTAACAATAAAATTTCAGAATTAGACAACTCAATAAAAAGTCATAGGAGCAGAATTGAGACAATGGAAGTCAGAATTAGTGAGATTGAAGATAAAGCACTTGACACCAACTTATTTGAGGAAAAATCAGATAAAAG
>NW_004444016.1:9761287-9762975 GCF_000243295.1 Trichechus manatus latirostris
CCAGCCAAGAAGTATACATCCAGCAAAACTGTCTCTCAAATATGATGGCAAAATGAGGGCATTTCCAGATAAACAGAAGTTTCGGGAATTTGCAAAAACCAAACCAAAATTACAAGAAATACTAAAGGGAGTCCTCTGGTTAGAAAATCAGTAACATCAGATAACAAACCAAGACTAGAACACAGGACAGAGCAACTGGATATCAACCCAGATAGGGAGGTCACAAAAGTAAATCAAAGCTAAAACACCAAAAATAGGGAAAAAGATGTCAATATGTGAAAGATGACAACATTAAAACCAAAAAGAGGGACTTAAAAAATGTAGGCATAGATTTTTCAAATGGAGAGGAAGTCAAGGTGATATAAAGAAATAAAAGACTGATATAATCTTAGAAAAATAGGGGTAATATTAAGGTAACCACAAAGGGAACTAACAATCCTACAAGTCAAAATAAAAAACTAGAAAAATATAAAGACTCAGCAAACACAAAATCAACAACAATGAAAAAGATGAAAAGAAAATACATAAAGAAAAACAACTCAGCACAGAAAATTAAGTGGAACAAAGAAACTGTGAACAACACACAAAAAAAGGCATCAAAATGACAGCACTAAACTCATACCTATCAATAATTTTGCTGAATGTTAATGGAATAAATGCACCAATAAAGAGACGGAGAGTGGCAGATTGGATAAAAAACCACGATCTGTCTATATGCTGCCTGTAAGAGACACACCTTAGACTTAAAGACAAAAAAACTAAAACTCAAAGGATGGAAAAAAATATATCAAGCAAACAACATTCAAAAAAGAGCAGGAGTGACAATATTAATCTCTGACAAAATAGACTTTAAAGTAAAATCCACCACAAGGATAAGGAAAGACACTATACAACAATTAAAGGGTCAATACACCGTGATGACATAACTATAATAAATATTTATGCACCAACGACAGGGCTCCAAAATACATAAAACAAACTCTAACAGCACTAAAAAGAGAGAGAGAGACAGCTCCACAATAGTAGTAGGAGACTTCAACACACCACTTTAGGTGAAGGACAGAACATCTGGAAAGAAGCTCAGCAAAGACACAGAAGATCTAAATGCTACAATCAACCAACTTGATCTCATAGACATGTACTGAACACTCCACCCAACAGCAGCCAAGTATACTTTCTTTTCCAACACACATCAACATTTTCCAGAATAGACTACATATTAGGCCATAAAGCAAGCCTTAACAAAACCCAAAGCATTGAAATATTAAAAAGTGTCTTTTCTGACAATAAAGCCATTAAAATAGAAATCAACAACTGAAATAGCAAGGAAAAAAAATCAAACACATGGAAACTGAACAACACTTTGCTCAGAAACTACTGGTTTATAGAAGAAATTAAGGATAGAATAAAGAAATTCGTAGAATCAAACAAGAATGAGAACACATCCTACCAGAACCTTTGGGACACAGCAAAAGCAGTGCTCAGAGGTCCGTTTTTAGCAATAAATGCACACATCCAAAAAGAAGAAAGGACCATAATCAAAACATTAACCCTACAAATGGAACAAGTAGAAAGAGAGCAGCAAAAGAAGCCCTCAGGTGCCAGAAGAAAGGAAATAATAAGAATTAGAGCAGAATTAAATGAAATAGACAATAGAAAAACAATTGAAAGCATTAACAAGACCAAAA
>NW_004444016.1:9766633-9797736 GCF_000243295.1 Trichechus manatus latirostris
GCTGTCACAGTATGGGGAGAGCAATTAGAGTCACATAACAATGTATGTATAAATTTTTGTATGGGAAATAATGAAGAAAAAAAAAAAAAGAAAGTAGGGTCCTAAGATAGAGAAAGATAAGACAGAGTGGGCAGTGTTACTTTTGATGGGGAGACTAAGGAAGGCCTCTCTCTGAAAAGGTGATATTTAAGTTGAGACCCAAAGGATGAGAGTGTGCCGGTGATTCAGGGTGATGGCGGTAGCCTAGAGTGGCGGTTGTAGTATTCCAGGAAGAGGGAACAGCATGTGCAAAGGCCTGGAGGTTAGGAAGTGTGGGTTGGTGGAGAAACCAAGAGAAAGCCAATTTGACTGTCGAATGGTAAGCAGAAGGCGGGAGATACAATGAAGCTGATGCCATGGTTAGGGGCCAGATCATGATGTGATTTTTACATCTAATTTTATATGCAATGGGAAGCCTCTGGAGAGTTGATAACAGGGGGGCCTCATGAACTGAGGCTTACTTTTAAAAAGATCACCAGCGGCTGTTTGAAGCACTTCTGATGGTGGTTGCCAGGTTGGAATGCAATCTCTTCCACAAACTAAAGAGGATATTATACACTCAAGGTGTTGTTTGCAAGAACTTAGAGGTATTACAAAAGATGGCTTAAAATTTTGTTTTTGTATTTGCAATAATACCTGAGTAATTTCGGAGGCTGGACCGATAAACAACACATGATAAAAGGAGAAAAAAATCAAAGTTCTCATCAATTTCACTCTACTTGGATCAATCGTCAACATCCATGGAAGCAGCAGTCAAGAAATCAAAGGAGAAAAACAAAAAAAAAAAAAAAAAAAAAAAAAATATGTTTACTGACTGTTTAATGAGAAACTATTTGTTCTCTAAACCTTAATCTAAAGTACAATTAAAAAAAAAAAAAAAAAAAAGAAATCAAAGGAAGTATTGCATTTGGAAAATCTGCTGGAAAAGACCTCTTGAAAGTTTTAAAAAACAAATATGTCACTTTGATGATTAAGGTATGTATGACCTAAGCAGTGGTCTTTTCAGTTTGCTAATGTGCATGTGAAAGATAGACAATGAAAAAGTAAGATAGAAGAAGAATTGATATATTTGAATTCTGATGTTGGTGAATAATATTTAATATATCATGGACTGTCAGAAGAACAGTCTTAGAAGAAATACAGTCTTAGATGAGTCTTAGAAGAGATACAACTAGCATGCTCTTTAGAAGCGAGAATGATGAGACTTCGGCTTGCTTACTCTGGACAGGTCCATCAAGAAAGACCAATCACTAGAAAAGAACATCATGTTTGGTAAAGTAGAGGGTCAGTGAAAATGAGGAAAACCCTCAATGAGATGGATTGACACAATAGCCACAACAATGTGCCCAAGTATATTAAGGATCATGAAGATGGCACAGTACTGGGCAAAGTTTTGTTCTATTATACATAATGCCGCCATGAGTTGGAGTCAACTTGATGGCAACTTACAACAACAATTTGTAAGGCATAGACTTGGGCTTCCAGATGTGTTGATAGGGTCATCTCTTGTTCTCTCTGCATCTTATCTTCTCTGGTTTGTCCACTTCGTCAGTGATTGCAACTGACATCATCACACCCTAGCAACAACGCAGCCGTCCTATTACCTCCCAAGGAGCATTAAACTTGGTTGTGGGCTGTCTCTGAGGAGCCCTGCCACCCCTGACTGTGGACCTCCTGCCTTCATCTGCTCTCTCCCCATGCGCCTTGTGTAGAGCTCACCCACCTCTGCTTCAAGCTCTTCAGGTCAGCCACGCTGGAAGGAAACCAGAACTTAAGAGGACACAGAACAGCAGGCACACTGAGGCACTGCCTGTCCCTGGGCAGCCTCTGTGCTGCTGTGCTGTGCGTTCAGTGGTGCCTTGTCCTTGGCCTCCTGCCTGAGCTTGGCCACGCAGAGTATCCTCCAGGTGTGCCCAGCAGCATAACCAGCTGGAAGGCTCAGAATCAGAGATGGAGAGGAAGAATCCAGATTTGCAGAAGATTGTTGCCAGGGTTTAGCAGCATGGAAGTTAAAGTGACCTATTCCTGTCTGCTCCAGCTTTATGAATTCCTCTACCTGTGTGTCCTCCATGAGGTCTGTCCTCCTCATGGTTCTTCTCATACTCTCATTCAGCCCATAATTACTGAGAGAGCTTCCTATGTGCTGAGAACTGTGTGGAGAGCTGGGGAGATGAGTTGTTAGAACAGCCTTAATGCAGCACTGCAGACAGAGAGATGCTTATCAGATGCCCCCACCCCCATTCCCACCCCTGCAGTCCTCGCCCTCTCTCAGGTGCTTGAACATGCCATGCTTCCTACTTCTTTAGGCCTTTGCACTTGCTGTTGCCTCTCCCAGAATGCTTTTCCTGCTCCACCCTCTTCAACTAGCCAAGTGCTGTTCATGGAGGTCTTCCCCACCACCCTGACCATGGCTGATAATTTTATTACATGCATGCATAGGACTATGTCTTTTCCCTTTGAGTCTGTAGCTCAATTTTTTTGTTCGCTTGTTTTTTTCTAAAAAAATTTTTTTATGGTACTTTAGATGAAGGTTTACAGGACAAAATAGTTTCTCATTAAACAGTTAGTACACATATTGTTTTATGACATTGGTTAACAATCCCACGACATGTCAACACTCTCCCATCTTGAACTTGGGTTCCCTATTACCAGCATTCCTGTTCTCTCCTGCCTTCTAGTCCTTGTCGCTGGGCTGTTGTGCCCCATTAGTCTCGTTTTGCTTTATGAGGCTGTCTAATCTTTGGCTGAAAGGTGAACCTCGGGAGTGTCTTCCTAACTGAGCTAAAAGGGTGTCCGGGGCCATACTCTTGGGGTTTCTCCAGTCTTTGTCAGACCAGTAAGTCTGGTCTTTTTTTGTGAGTTAGAATTTTGTTCTACATTTTCTCCAGCTCTGTCTGGGACCCTCTGTTGTGATCCTTGTCAGAGCAGTCAGTGGTGGTAGCCGGGCACCATCTAGCTGTACTGGACTCAGTCTGGTGGAGGCTGTGGTAGTTGTGGTCCATTAGTCCTTTGGACTAATCTTTCCCTTGTATCTTGTTTTCTTCATTCTCCCTTGCTCCCAAAGGGGTTAGACCAATGGACTACCTTAGATGGCTGCTCACAGCCTTTTAAGACCCCGGACGTGTAGCTCGGTTTCGAATAAATACATGTGTGTGATTATTTGCTGTCTCTCTTACTTGGCTTAACTCTGTCAGGGGCCAGAACGTACCTGTGTTTGTTTATCATGTAACCCCCATGCACCCCATGCTTATCCCTTTAGTGTAGGGTTCTCCGGAGAACTGCTAGCTCTGGATGGAAGCTTAGGTAGCGTGTACATGGAAGGCATGAGCTGTACTGTTACTAACATATCCTCTGTAGACTTAGAAAATCCAGTAAGATAGAAATGAGAAGAGACGGAACTGCTGAGCATTAGAGTGTTGGAGATCACGGGCATTTCCTGTCCTCCTAAACAGCAAGGACATAGGTCACCAGAAATAACAGCCACCACTTTATCTGTAGTGCAAGCCACAAGGTATCCCCCTCTTCATTTCACTGCTCGTTCTCTCTATCCCGTTTACTTCTTGGCTCCCACTCTCCATGTTGGGATTTTCTGGAGAGGAGCAATGGATGTGTTTTCATTTTTCTGTTCTATGCCAAACCTCAGCTAGGGAAAGGAAATTCCATAATCAGAAGATTTTTCCCTCCTTGGCTTTTTTGCCTGCTGGGACCATGAGGACACTGCTCTGAAAGAATGTCCCACTTCATTGAAGACCTGAGCCAGCCTTGGCATGAGCCTTTGTTTCACTTGGATTGTGTTTATTCCCAGACAGTGCTGGGCAAAGACACCTCCATGTCCCCACTTCCCTGGGATGTCCTGCTAAACAACCTTTTGAATTAAAACTTAGAATCTGTGTGGCAGCAGGTGAATAACTCAGGAGCTGGGTGGGAGTGTGGGGGGTTGCAACATGGAGGAAGGAACTGTTTCTGGGTGGTCCCAGACTGGGGTACAATCATTATTATCCAACTCGCTCTTCTGCTTTACCTCAAAATAATTTAAGAATAAAGATCAAGACAAGAATAAAATATCAACAGTGTTCAGTCAGAGGTCAGAGACTCAAAAGGCTACAAAAACTAGGAAGCTGAAGTTGGAACTCCCCTTTAGTTCAAGACTGTACTTTCTAGTTAGCCCCAGTCCCCACCACTCTCTATTCTCCCTAACAGAAAATGACTGCTAGTTTCAAAGGAACAAACTTCCTGGGTGGTCATACATCTTTGTTTCTATTTTGGTTGTTAGGTATTTGGGGTCAGGGACTACGGTGAACTGGAAAGCTTGTGCCACACCTAAGAAGACATCTGCTTCTCAATTCAAGAAAGTCATTGCTACATGAGAATGCAGTGCCCAGTGTCACCAGATAATCTGGTTTTTCAAGAGAAGCCGGGTATCGGATTTGTATGTAAAATCTAATTTTTTAAATATTGACAACAAATCTATGTTTTAAAAAGTTCTGTATGAGTCAAATAAAACTTGTCTGTGGGTTATATTTTGCCAGAATTGTCTGTTAGCAGTTGCAGGGTGGAGCCCTGGTGGCTCAGTGGTTAAGAGCTTGGCTGCTAACCAAAAAGTCAGCAGTTCAAATCCACCATCCGCTCCTTGGAAACCCTATGGGGCAGTTCTACTCTGTCCTATACGGTTGCTGTGAGTCAGAATCAACTTGCTGGTAACAGGTTTGGTTTTCTGGTTTAGGGGTGCAAGGTGCGTCATCTGGCAGGCTCCATTTCTTCAGATGGCAGAACACAAGAAAATGGGAGTAAAAGAGAGAAGGATTTAAGTCCAAAGAGCTATAGGGAAGCAGCATGGAGTGATGGAAGGAGATGGACTTTGGCCCAGAGGGGCCTGGGTTTGGATCCCACCTTTGCCTTGCATGAGTGTGTATGGCCAGAAAATTCCACCTCACTGAGCCTCAGTTTTCCAATGCATAAAATGGGAAGAATGGCATTTGTTTCATCAAGCATATCAAGGTGCTCTATATACCTTGCTCTATACAGTGCTCAGTAGCTGTCACTCAAGCAGGCCTCTACTTCAACATGCTCAAACCAAACTTGTCATGACCCCCCAGGTTTTCCTCCTGGTTGTTAAATAGCCCCACCCTCCTAGTCCCCAAGTGTGATGACTCAGCTTTCTCCTTTGCTCCTGAGTATTGTTGGGGTGCTGTCTCCATCTCTCTCTCGGCTGTCTTTCTTGAATTCCTTCCTTCCTCTTTATTTCCCCTGCTGCCATCCCCTGCGCTCCTCAATATACTCATTACCTTTAACCTGATCACTTGTTTCCATACCACCAATGCTTGTTGTTATTAGCTGCCTTCAAGTCAGCCCTGACTCATGGTGACCTCGTGCTACAACAGAATGAAAAGCCATCCCTGTGATTGGTTATAGATCAGACCATTGTGATCCATAGGGTTTTCATTGGCTGATTTTCGGAACTAGATCTCCAGGCCTTTCTTCCTAGTTTGCCTTAGTCTAGAAGCTCCACTGAAACCTGTTCAGCATCGCAGCAACACGCAAGCCTCCACTGACAGACAGATGATGGCTGTGCATGAGGTGCACTGGCAACCCTGCCTGCTCCCAAACCACCTTACAACGTTTCTCCAGACCCAGCTTCCTGAGGTGCAACTCTGCTTGTGGTAATGTTTGGACCCACCAAAGCTCGTGGTTAAGGTTCCCTTCCTGAGCTCCCTCCACCTGGCCTCCCACCACCTTTTCCATTTTCTCCTCTGCCAACCTCCCCAGGTTCATCCCCTACCACCCCCTGTCTCACTTGCCTCACTCAGTGCACCTCAGTTCCTCAAACTTGTCATATTCCTTCCAGGGTCTTTGCAACTGTTGCTCCTGAGACTTGGCATGTTGGTCCCCCCTCTCTTCACCCAGCTAACCCTCATTCATCCATTGAGTGGCACCTCAACTGTTTCTGTCTCAGAGAAGCTTTCTGTGGTCTCTTATCTGCTCCCATCACACTGTGACTCTCCCTCAGCTCTTATTCCAATAATGCTGAGTGACTTGCGCGTAATGTGTCCAGTTGGCCTTTCCTGTCCAGCTGGCACTATGAGAAGGCGATACCGTTTCTGACTTGTTCTCCTGTCTACCTCATGTGTTTACTGAACGAATGCAGATTGTTTTTCCACATCTCTTTACATGCCTACTGCTGCAGAGATATCAAGTCACTCGTTCTTCCCTGCACACACCTCAGAGTCCTTAAATACCTGAACTCTGGCATTGTCTGCCTAGGTTTAAATCCTCCCTTTACCCAGTCCTGGCTGCGCCATGTTGGACAGGCCACTTTGCCTCTCTGTGTCTTCATTTCTACAGCTGTGAAATGGCGCTGATAACACTACCTACTTCATAGACTGTCCCACCACACACATGCTGTGTGACTTTGGGCAATGTCACCTCCCTGAGTCTGGGTTTCCCCATCAGTAAAGTGTGGATGGCGACGATAGTATCGTTTGCATTGTTGTGAGGATGAAGCACAGGAATGCACAGGAAGTGATGGTGATGCCTGGCATGGAGTGCGCGTGTTACATGATCATTACTGTCATGATTGCTACTAGTCTGGTGGTGGTTCTGGTAATACTTTAGGGCCATCTTTAGAGCTGTGAATTAGGTTTTCCTGTGGCCTCTGCTGTGCTAACCTTCACATGGTTTAATGGTGGAGGAAGAAGACTGACTGATTAAGTTCAAAGTCCTCTCCCTCCACCTCGAGTGTACTTAGTCTAGTACTTTTCCTTTTCGCTGCCTCAAGCATTTATTCCCTGCGTCTGTTTTTTGCCTTAAAAATAAAGAGTTGGCAAGATAAGCTGTTTGGCACAACTGGCGTAACCTCAGATCATATAACCCTTCCGCAGGGAAGCCTTCCCTGACCTCCCCATCTGAGGTTACCTCTCCCAGTCCCTCTCCAGCTCATCACCGGGTTTATTTCCTTCACAGACTTTTTCCTGATTTTTCTAATTTTTGACTTTGTGGCTTGTCTTCCCTCCCAGACTGAAACTTCCATAAGGTTGTTGTTGTTAAGTGTTGTCAAGTCAATTTTTGACTCACAGACACCCAATGTGACCGAGCAAAACTGCCCCATAGGGTTTTCTAGGCTGTCATCTTTATAGGAGCAGATCTCCAAGTCTTTCTCCTGTGGAGCTGCTGGTTGGGCTTGAACCACCAACCTTTTGGTTAGCCATTTAGTGCTTAACTGTTTGCACCACCAGGGTTCCTTTCCATGAAGTTAGAGACTTTAGAGTTGTTCACTGCTGGCAGGGAGGGAGGAGGGATGATAGGTAGGAAGGAAAAGAGGAAAGCAAAACCACTAAAGGTACTTGAATATACTTCAAAAGTCTAGGGCTTTAATCTGGTATCAACTCTGGTTTGGGGATTGGAAACTCTGAGAAACAGGGCAGAGAGACTCTGTCTGTATCCAGTACAGTTTGACTCGATTACGGGTGGATTCTCCCCATGGTTAATTTCACACAGCTCCTTCCTTCTGGGTATGGCCTGTTGATCTCCCAGGAGGATGCCAAACCTTCTCACCCCATTCCAACTGGGGATGTTTTCCCCTTGGTCAGCTGGTGGCTTTCAGAGCCTGCTGGCCTGCTGTACCCATGCCATCTCTGGATGACCTATATCATAGGACGGGAATAGAACAGGTACTTGAAATAGTGACAAATATTCACCTGTAGAACTTTTCCTACGTTTTCAATGCTTTATGTATGTTAAAACCAAACCAGTTCCCGTGGAATTGATTCCGATTCATGGCGACCCATGTGTGTCAGGGTAACACTGTGCTCTCTAGGATTTTCAATGACTATGATCTTTTGGAAGTAGATTGCCAGGACTTTCTTCCGGGACACTGCAGGTGTACTCAACCACTTAACTGTTTGCACCACCCATGTATGTATATTACCTCATTGAATTCTCACAGTAACTCCATGACGTAAGTACTATTATTGCCCCCATTTTACAGAGGAGGAAACTGAGGCTTTTGTGTAAGTTAGTAGCCTAAAGTCATGAGATTTATAAATAGCAGGGCCAAAGTTTGAGCTGTATCATCTATTTTAAAAGCTACTGCTTAACTGTGGTGCTGCTGAGCTGCTGAGTGCTTCAAACCATGGGAGTTTTGGCTTTGGGATCCACTGTGGGCAGGGAGAGAAAGCGAGAAGGGGAAGGAAATGTTGCAGATTTATCTTCCTAATTTTACTTGGCTTAGGCTAATATTAAAATTATTTTGAGCACTCCACTGGCAGAGACGGAAGAGAGAACCCAATTTGATATTAAATGTTTGCAATGGAAAATTCACAGAGTCTTTTTGAATGGAAGATATTTCCGAGTAATTCCCGTGGGACCAATTCAGCCAGTTGTTCCCTTCTGCAGCCTGTTTCCTGTAGTTGCTTCACTGTTCTCAGAAATGAACATTCCTGACTTTGAAGTCCTGGGGTTACGCTGGGCTAGATGCTCAACTGTGCCTTGGTTTCCCTGCCAATGCATGAATAAAGGGGAGAGGGTGACGGATTGCACTTAATTGCTCAAGTTATAATTCTGTGATTTATGAAAATTATATCAAGCCAGGCGCCTCCCGTTGGGAGGGGGGACCTATCGCAATCGCAATAGTCGTTGTAGCTGATGCTGAGTGAGCGTTTGCTGTGTGCCACGCAGGGCGCTACGTGCTTTACATGCCCCAACTCTTTTAATTCTAACAACTGCCGTGTAGTGAAGGTCCTGTTAACCCTATTTCATAGACTATAAAACTTATGAGCCCAGTCGGCAAATGGCAAAGCTGGGACAAGAAGCCAGGACTGTTGGACTCAAAAATCGCATACCCTAAGCCACCGTAAGGAGTCCTAGTGGCTCAGTGGTTAAACGCTTGGCTGCTAACCGAAAGGTTGGTGGTTTGAACCCACCAGCCACTTGGCGGCAGAAAGATGTGGCAGTCTGCTCCCATAAAGATTACAGCCTTGGAAACCCTGTGGGGCAGTTCAACTCTGTCCTATAGGGTTGCTATGAGTCAGAATCAGCTGGATGGCAACCAGTACACCACTCTGCTATGTGCCAGAATGATCTTCAGAGCTTAGCCAGTTGATGGAGAGGCAGTGGTCCCTTCCAGGCCCCTTGCCATGGTGGGCCAAGATTCCCAGCACAGAGTGGGGGTTTCCCTTTGTTTGACGCCATTGCCCCATACATGTTACATCCCCATAGGTGACCTTGATCTGGTGGCCAGCCAAGGCAGGTAAGGAATAAGAGTAGCTCCTCACTTAAGGTTTGGAGGCACACGATGTGAGTCTTCCAGGCCGGAAAAGCCATGAGTGTGTGAAGTAGCGTGGTCTTTTCCCTCATTCTGGCCATGCCGTTTGCATTATTGGCAGCTCTGCTGGAGTCTGGTTTCCAACTAGGTAACATCTGGGATGTAAACTCCAGGAGGACAGGGACTTCGTGAATTGTGTTCACTGTTGTGTTCCCGGTGCTTAAAACAGCACCTGGCATGTTGTCAGGATCAGTACACATTTGTTGAATCTTTACTTGTAGCTGGTCCCTTGTTTCTACTGTGGACCTTTCTAATCTGTTTTCCTTTCAGCCAAACCTACTCATATGCTGTTCCCTCTGCATAAAACGTTGTTCCCTATTCTCTGTTTGGAGTCCCTGGATGACACAAATAGTTAAGTGCTTGGCTGCTCACTGGAAGGTTGATAGTTCAAGTTCACCCAGAGGTGCCTGGGAAGAAAAGATCACAGCCATTGAAAACCCTATGGAGCACAGTTCTACTTTGAAACACATGGGATTATCATGAGTCAGAATTGATGCAATAGCAACTTATTTTTTACTCTCTGCTTGTCCAGCTTCAAGTCTCCACTTAAATGTCACCCCTTTGGATAGGCTTTCCCTGCTTTCCATGTCACTCATCCCTCAGGTCCAAATTGTGTGTGTGTTGTGCTCTCATAACACCCTGCACTTCTCCTTCAAGGCATGTGTCTCTGTATAATACTGTGTAAGTGAGTGGAACTGTTCGTGCAACGTCTAACCTCTTACTGAACCGTCAGCTCCCTAAGGGCAGGGGCCCTGTGTGTTTTTGCTCACTATTATCCTTCCCGTGCTGAGGTGGTGGTGGTGTTAGTTGCTGTCAAGTTAATTTCAACTGATAGCGACTCTACATGACGGAGTAGAACTGCCGCATAGGGTTTTTTAGGCTTTACAGGAGCAGATCATTAGGTCTTTCTCCTGTAGAGCTACTGTAGAGCTACTGAGTGGATTCGAATCACTGGCCTTTCAGTTAGCAGCCAAGTGCTTAATTGTTCCTTCCGGTGTTCAGTAGGCACTCTCCAAACATTTGTGAGTTCTTCACAGTCTTCACTGACACCAGAATCCTTGGGAGTGATAGATTTTTTTTTCTTCCAATTTTATTGACTTTTATTGTGATGAGTATATATATATAAAATTTGCCATTTCAATATTTTTACATATAAAATTCAGTGACATTAATTACTTTTATTGTGTAGCCATCACCACTATCCATTTCCAAAGTTTTCCATCACCCTTAATAGAAGCTCAGTGTCCTCCAATGCAATAACTCCCTTTGTCCCCTCCCTCCCAGCCCTGGTAACCAGTAGTAGACTTTGGTCTCTATACCAGTTGCCATGAAGTTGAATCCAACTCATCTGAACTGTGTTCCATAGGGTTTTCATTGGCTGACTTTTTGGAAGTAGATTGCCAGGCCTTTCTTCCAAGGTGCCTCTGGGTGGACTCAAACCTTCAACCTTTCCAATAGCAGCCAAGCACCTGTTAATTGTTTGCACCATTCAGGGATTCCTTGGTTTCTATACATTTGCCTATTCTATATATTTCCTGTAAGTGGAATCATACAATATGCGTTCTTTTGTGACTGCCTTATTCGACTCAGCATGTTTTCAAGGTTCATCCAGTGATAGATTTTAATATATTTAATATTCACAACCACTTCATTAGCACTAACCAGACTCCACACACAATGGAAGGGTGTGGTTTATTTTCCCTTTGGATCTGAGAAAACTAGGCTTCAGGGAAGGCTCTGATCTGCCCTCTACATAATTACCAAACCCTAGGTGTCTTGGTCATCTAGTGCTGCTATAACAGAAATACCACAAGTCGATGGCTTTAACAAAGAGAAATTTATTCTCTCACAGTCTAGTAGGCTACAAGTCCAAATTCAGGGCATCAGCTCCAGGGGAAGGCTTTTTCTCTCTATCAGCCTTCTTCTCTTCGCTGTTCCCTCAGACTAGGAGCTTCTCCCACAGGAACCTCAGGTCCAAAGGACACGCTCTGCTCCCGGCACTGCTTTCTTTGTGGTAGGAGGCCCCCAAGCTCTCCTTGCTTCCTTTTCCTTTTATCTCTTGTAAGATAAAAGGCTGTGCAGACTACATTCCAGGAAAACTCCCTTTAGTTGGATCAGGGACATGACCTTACTAAGGGTATTACAATCCCACCCTAATCCTCTTTAACATAATCTAATCTTGCCTCATTAACCACAGACAGAGATTAGGGTTTACAGCACATAGGAAAATTACAATCACAAAAATGGAGGACAACCACGCAATACTGGGAATCATGGTGTAACCAAGTTGACACATATTTTGGGAAGGCATAATTCAATCCATGACATTCCACACTTAGTCCCCCCCAAATTCATGTTCCTGCCACATGTCAAACATATTCACCCCATCATATCATAGCAAAAGTCTTAAATCAACTCCAAGTCCAAAATCCAAACATTCCTCTTCATCTGTGAAATCTAGAATACAAGTTATCTGCTTTCAAAGTACAATGGCAGAACAGGCACAAGCTAGACATTTCCATTACAAATGGGAGAAATTGCAGGGAAAGAAGGCATAACAGGCACCAAGCAAGTCAGCAGAACACATTACATTAGACCTCAAGACTTGAAAATAATCGTCTGTTCTCTGAAACCATTTACACAATAGCCCTGCCCTCTAGACTCTAGGTATTGGCCACACTCTCCAGATTCGGAGTGGAGGCCCCTCAGCCATGGGCTTCAGCTCTGCGCTCCAGGCCTACAGGGCAACTCTGCTCCCTCAGCTTTAGGTGCCATTCTCCTAGTCCACCTGAGTGGCGACTCCACCCTTTGAAACCCCAGAGGTCACGGCCATACCTTTTGAGACTGAGGCAGCTCGGTTTCCTATGTTCCTTGTCTCTTCAGCTTCTGCTTCCAGATTCCTTGGCCTCTCAGTCCCTCAGGCTTCACACCCACATCAACCCTGCTGGGGAAGTGTTCCAAAGCTCTCCAAAGTGCCTGGAGGTACCCTGCTCCACCAGTAAACTTTGGCCAGAAGGCACTCAGCTCTTTTGCTCTGTGGTTCGGCAAACCAAGCTCCACTGATAAGTGCCTGGAAGCACCCCACTCTGCCAGGAAGCCTCCTGCACACAGGCAGTCAGCTCTCTTGCTCCATTGGTTGGCTCCAGCACTGTCTGGCACTGGTGTCCTGGTTCTGCTGCTACTGGTTCTCTGCCACTGCTGCTTCTTGCTGCTGTCAGTTCTTCGCTGCTGCTGGTCTTCTGCTGCTGATGCTTCTCTGCTGCTGCTGGTCCTCTGCTGCTGCCAATCCTCTGCTGCTGTTTCTCGCCATCTGCGCCATCTCCGGTGTTAACAGTTCTCCTCACTTCCTTCTGACTCTTCTATCTATTCACAGTTTCAAAACTGCTTCCACATTTTAGGTATCTGTTAGAGAGCATCCCACTCCTGGTACCAAATTCTGTCTTAGTCATCTAATGCTGCTATGACAGAAGTACCACAAGTTGATGGCTTTAACAAAGAGAAATTTATTCTCTCACAGTTTAGTAGGCTACATGTCCAAATTCAGGGCGTCAGCTCCAGGGAACACTTTCTCTGTCAGCTCTGGAGGAAGGTCCATGTCATCAGTCTTCCCTTGGTCTGGGAGCATCTCAGTGCAGGAACATCAGGTCCAAAGGACACACTCTGCTCTCAGCACTGCTTTCTTTATGGTATGAGGTTCCCCAACTCTCTGCTTGCTCCCTTTCCTTTTATCTCTTGTAAGATAAAAGGTGGTACAGGCCACGCCCCAGGAAAACTCCCTTTACGTTGAATCAGGGATGTGACCTTAGTAAAGGTGTTACAATCCGACCCTAATCCTCTTTACCATAATCTAATCTTGCCTCATTAACCACAGACAGAGACTAGGATTTACAACACGTAGGAAAGTTACAATCACAAAATGGAGGACAACCACACAATACTGGGAATCATGGTCTAATCAAGTTGACATATATTTTTGGGGGACACAATTCAATCCATGACACCAGGCCAGGGAGCCAGGATTGCCACTTTGAGGGCCACTGGCTCTTTCCTAAGCGTCTCACAGTTCTGGAGAGTCATATATAAAGAGACTTCGTTTTCAGCCATCTGTTCAAGTAGGCCAGGTGAAAAAGGACTGTATCTGTGGGTCGGCTTGCCTACTTAGCTTGTACTCTTTCTCTCTCTTTTGTTCTACCGCTCCCCCTGCCACCATGGTGTCTTGTTAGCATTGAAATGAATGAATCTTTCACTACGGAAAATAGGGGAAGTTGGAAAAATCAAAACCAACAATACTTTTCATCAAGTAGGAGCTGAGTGATTGTAGGAGTCTGGGGGCGAGCAGAGAGCTCTAGTGCTCTAGGTCAGAGCAGGAGGGAAGCGTCTAAGAAAGCATATTGCAGGCTAAGGACTGCTGCTGGGCTCAGGTACCATTGGTCTCTCACACAAGTGACCACTCTGAAAATAACACATGCAGAAGGGACCAGAAACTCTGCTTGAGTCCCTCTGGTCTCACTTGTTCCTTCTTTCCGCTTTCTTCTTATTGACAAATGCAGCCCAGGCTCTCCCTCACTCGGCCCTTCCTCGTCAGGATTGACTTTCAGCTTCCCAGCCCAACATCCTGTGGACGCTGCAGTTCAGACAAATAGCAAGATCATCAAAGAGAGGAGCATGAATAAAAAACTGCTTTATGACATGCCTTCAAAGTGTCTTTTTAGAAGTTCAAAGGATGTGGAAAGGAGGCAGGGGAATCAAAGATGATGGGGGAAAGCAATGAACTCTCTAAGGAATTATTGGGTTTTTCATTGTATATTTTCTATGACGCTTGTGATGTAAAAATCAAAAGTCTTCCCAGCCCTCAAGAGTTCTCTGTGTGCAGAACTGAGGCAAAGGGGGAAACAACCCACTTGCTGACGGAGGGACTTACCCTGGCATTCTAAGTCCCCCATTTTGTATCTGTGTTTCCTGTTTTGACTTCGATCGAATATTTTGATCTGGGAAGACCGTGTCTAGAGATGGAGATTGAATGCTGCTTACGTGGTTCGATGGAGATGAATAATTGAGGCTGTGCAGAAATTCCCCATTACCTCTTCCATTTAAAGACAAGCCAGAGTCCAGCTGTAGCAATGGATATATAGAGCTTAGAAAAGATTTGGCATAGTTCATAAGATCCTGGGGATTTCTGTTTGGACACACAGGGGAGCTGAGATTCTGCCTGAGGCTGGTGCTGGCTCTAATTGATATGCTGGCGGGAACTCCATTGATATTTTCATGTGGAAATACCTTATACCCAATCCACCCAGAATGTTTTGGCATCTATCATAGTGCCTGGCATATAGATGACGCTTGAATGAAATGAATGAATGAATGAACAAATGAACAGCTTTGTTTTTGTAGCCCTGGAGTAGATTCTTTCACAGGGATGTTTCCTATTCTTCTTGGCCCAGAATACAAGGACAGTCTTGGGGATGAGGTTTGAATTGCTTTATTAGTCAAGCCTGCAAGGGATGTTAACTGCAAGGGACAGATACTCCAACTCAAACTGGATTGAGGTAGAAGGGATTTTGTTGATTAATAGTATTGAAAACCCCAGGGGTAAATTTAACTTCTGGTGTAACTGCTTCAAGTGGCTCTGACAGTGTCCTCAGGATTCTGACATACCCCCTACGTCTCTCAGCTCTGCTTTGCTGTGTGTTAACTCTATTTTCAGCTGGACTCTCCCCTAGAGATGCCAAGATGAAGGAAGTATTGTTTGGCGGTAAAGAACACAGTCTCTGGAGCTAGAAACCTCCTCGGTTCAAATCCCCAGTCTATCACTTGCATCACCTTAGACAAGTCACTTAATGCGCTTGCACCTCTCTTTCCTGTTTTTTAACTGGGAAATGATAATGATGATGATGATGATAGTCATAACTTGCTGTGTGCCTAGTGCTCTTCTAAGTCCTTTACGTATATAAACTCAACTATTATCTTCACAACAATCTATGAGGTAGGCGCTATTACTATTAGTCCCATTTGATAGATGAGGATACTGAGGCACAGAAAATTTAAATAACTTGCCTGTCACACAGCTAACAAGTAATGGAGCCAGAATTCAAACCCAGGCCATCTGGTTCTAGATTCAATAACATTGACCTCCAAACTATGCCTCCTCATATAATAGAACTTACAGCTCATGAGGTTGGTGTGGTAATTTAACAAGATAATATATGTAAAGGCACTTAAGGCAGTTTTTGGCACATAAGGTTCATTTAATTTCATTAAAAAAAAAAAAGAAGCTGCCAGTAGCTTTTGGCCTATATTGCTTCTTTAAACAACGTTTTTTTATTCTTATAATAAGACAGATAACACAACATTTGGCAATTCAACATTTTTCATGTGTACAATTCAATGAACCAATTACATCAGTCATGTTGTGCAATCAAGAGTTTATACCATATATTGTCTCTTTTATTTTAATGACAATGTATATATTTTCCCCCCAAGATTTCTCATTGGTTCTTTTTCACTATACTCTATTTTTTCCATAACCCCAGCAGAGAGGAATGATTCTTCTTCCTAAGGGTTCCACAAAACTTTCAGAACTGGGTCTTATTGACTCTGATTGGGTCATATGCCCATTGTTGAACCAATCATTATGGCCAAGAGGTTGCAATGTTCTGAATATGCCTACCCTGGAGCTAGGAGTGTAATTGGTACCACCTGAACCAGATGGCCTGAAAAGTAAAGAAGGTTGTCTCTTCAAAGAAAGCAGATAAAAAAAAAAACAAGCAAAGCCCTCTACACCAAGTATCCACACTGACAATAGCGGCTGTCTGGATTTCTCTGGGAGAAGTATTGTAGCTGATGAGCTAAATGAGAAGTTGGTCTAAGTCCTACTAACTCCTCCAACTTGTGGTAGTGGGGGAAGAGGTTGAATAGGTTTGGAAAGGAGTGCCATCTTTAAGACTCAACTCAATTTATAACTCAGGGTAGCACTCAGAAAGGTTGAGTCTGGAAGTCAATTGCTAGTTCATCAGAATCTGCAGGAAGGTAAATAGGACATAATTACCCAAATGGCAAGTGGGCAGTCTCTGAGGCCATCTTGTGAGAAGTGCTGGGCAGACACCCACAACCACTAATGATGCCCCTGAAAGCTCTGGTACTGCTCAGAGATGGCACCACCAGCGTCGAAGTTGCCATTTCCATGGTCCTGGGTGAGTCAGGCAGTGCTGAAGGAGGACTCCTGCCTGACTCACCAGTCCCACTTCCTCCACTTCCTGGTGGTCCCCCCATACGCAACCACGCCGTCTAGGTTAGCACTGACCAGAGGGACCAAAATTAGCTTGAGGCAAAATGGAATTATGGCCTCAGATCCTGTGGGTGGTAGATGAATTACAAAGGGGCCCAGACGCAACCAGGACCAGAGGTACAGACATCAGTTCACCAGTTTCTACTTAAATCCTTACCATTTTCCGCTTACTGGGCCAACTATTGCTAGAGGGGGCATAAAGAGACATCTCCCTCAGTGGCAGTTAAGCAGCTAACATGTCCATCATCTCAGAGTTAGGATGGAAGTGTGAGTATATGATGGGTACCATTGCCACAAAAATAAGTTGATGGTAAGAGCTCAGTGCTTTCTCACAACTGCTTATATTAAGTGTGTATGTAGGTCTAGTGAGATCCGGATTATTTCCCATGCTGTTATTCCAAAGGCTTCCCCATCTCCTACCCTACCCTACCTTATCCTCTCCGTTGCATTAATGACCTTGCCAAGTAAGTCATTAAAAAATGAGACCATAAGTTCTTCTCTGAAGCCCCAGAAGCATCTCCTCTTGCAAACACTGGGTACTTAATCCACAGTATTTCTTTCTCTTTCTCCTCTGTATTATCAGTCTACCTTATCTGACTCTTTACATCTGTACTAAAATGACTCACCTTAAAAATAATTACCTTCCCTCAACTTTCTGCTACCCCTTTAGTTATGCCCTTTCTCTCCACCAAGTGTCTGGAAAGAGAAGTGTACTCATTATCCCCACTTCTCAGTTCCTATTACAATCTTGTTTCTGCTCCTGAAACTGCTCTTCTAGGCTTACCAACAATTAACTCTGAGGTCTCCAAATGTTTTACATGGTTCATCCATATCAGTAAAAAAAAAAAAAATTATGTATAAATTATATGCATATGTTAATGTATAAATTTTATTATGTATACTATAAAATATATACCAATTATATATTTAAAGATATTATGTAAAAATGGTGTGGGGTGCGGCAGCTGACCTCCTCTAACTTCATAAGGGGGGAAGACGACTCAAGATCAACAGCCCAAGGCTGATTCCTATGAGACAGAGGTCAGACATGCCTCCTCTCTCCGCCATCTTTACCCATTCTGACACCAACCGTCCCTACCACAGCACTCTCTACTTCTCTGCTGGATTTGATAATTCATTGAAATGGCCACGCAGACCTCACAGACAAAGTTCATGATTATGAGGTTTATTAGGGAAGTAACAGGTTACAATTCAGGTTCAAGAACACTGAGGATAGAGTTCTTCCATCAGCATAGCCTCTTCCCAGCTGTGTTCACAGCCACACCTCTCTCAGTCCCCTCCGCCTCTGCCCTGCTCAGGCAAGTGTTAGAAAGTTCTTTTAGCTCTGCCAATAAGTGCTCAGGCACCCCACTCCACCAGTAAGCCTTGGCCCAAAGGCACTCAGCTTTCTTGCTCCATGGGCCCGGAAGCCCACTGCACTGTTTCCTGCTGGTCTCTCCTGGCAGTCTCTCTTGCTAGTCTCTCTTGCTGCCATTTCTCTGCCACCACTTCTCACCATCTTCAGTTACATCTTTCTCTCTCTGTCTTCTGGTTCCAGGAGCTTCTCAGGGCAGGGATCTTGGGTCCAAAGGATGTGCTGGCTCTTCTTCCTTGGTGGTTGTGGGATCATCTCCTTCCCGCCTCTGGGATGGCTCACCTCAAGCACAGCGTGATGGCAAAGACTGACCAATCCCTTTAGTGGACCACAATTACCCTGTCTGCACAGTCCCACCCAGGTGATTGAGTGGGACAGAACCATGGTCAGAAAGGCCACACAAAAATGATCCATTGCGCTGCAGAGATAAATATAGATGCTTGAATATTTTTCCTAGTGGGTAGTCTCCTGCACCCTTCTTTGGTCTAATTGTTGTTAGATGTAGTTGAGTTGGTTCCAACTCAGAGTGGCCCTATGTACAACAGAACGAAACACTGCCCAGTCCTGTGCCTTCCTCACAATCGTTATGCTTGAGCCCATCATTGGTCTAATTACTGATTCATATGTATATGAATATATATATATGTAGTACAATTCAATGAGTCTTGGCAAAGTATAGTCTTGTAACCACCACTCCATCGTAATACAGAACATTTCCATTGGGTTGGGATTGAGCTGGGTGCCCTTGAGTAGATTCCGACTCATAGGGACTCTGTCAGACAGAGTAGAGCTACCTCCTACGGTTTCCTAGGCTGTAACTTTACAGGAGCAGATTGCTAGGTCTTTTCTTCCGCAGAACCACTGGTGGACTTGAACCACCCACTATTTATTTATTTATTTATTTATTTATAATGTGAAATCTCTGTTATTTTATTATTTTATTTTTTATTGTGCTTTAGGTGAAAGTTTACAGCTCCAGTTAATTTCTCATACAAAAATTTATACACATATTGTTATGTGACATTGGTTGCAATCCCTATGTGACAGCACACTCCCCCTTTCCACCCCGGGTTTCTTGTGTCCATTCAATCAGTTCCCGTCCCTTCCTGCCTTCTCTTCCTGCCTCCAGACAGGAGCCACCCATTTGGTCTCATGTATCTGCTTGAATTAAGAAGCACACTTTTCACAAGTATTATTTTAAGTTTTATAGTCCAGTCTAATCTTTGTCTGAAGAGTGGGCTTCAGAAATGGTTTTAGTTTCGGATTAACAGAGCATCGGGTTGCCATGGCTTTGGGGGTTCCTCCAGTCTCAGTCAGACCATTAAGTCTGGTCTTTTTACATGAACTTGAGTTCTTCTCCACACTTTTTTCCAGCTTCATCAGGGACTCTCTGTTGTGTTCCCTGTCAGGGTGATCATTGATGGTAGCTGGGCACTATCTAGTTCTTCTGGTCTCAGGCTGATGGAGTGGCTCTTTTGTCTCTTGGGCTAATAGTTTCCTTGTGTCTCTGGTGTTCTTCATTCTTCTTTGCTCCAAGTGGGTTGGGACCAATTGATGCATCTTAGATGGCCACTCGCAAGCTTTTAAGACGCCAGACACCACTCACCAAAGTGGAATGCAGAACACTTTCTTAATAAACTTTGTTACACCAGTTGACCTAGATGAACCACCGACTTTTTAGTTGGCAGCCAAGTATTTAACTATTGTACCACTGGTGCTTGTTACGTTTCCATTACTCCCCTTCCACCCCCAAGTCCCTCATTCCCCTTTGCAGTTAGTGCTTTGCTCCTACCCCTGGTCCTTGGCAACCACTAATTTGCTTCTTATCACTATAATTTTGCCTTTTCTAGAATTTCATATAAATTGAATCACAGTGTGTTGTTTTCTTTGCAAGTGTGTCTAGCTTTTCTCACTTAAAATAATGCTTTTGAGATTCATTCAGGTTGCTTCATATATCATTAATTTCTTCTTTTTAATTTTGAGTAGGGGTATCTTGTACTTAATTTGACAATGATATCTGCTCTTTGGTAAAATGTCTGTTCTAAACTTTAGCTCAATTAATTTTTATCAGGTAGACACCTATTGTTGAGTTGTAAGAAAGATTTACAGCCTAGGAAACCCTGTGGGGCAGTTCTACTCCGTCCTACAGGGTCGTTATGAGTCGAATTGACTTTACAGCAATTGGTTTAAGAGTTCTTTATATATTCTGGATGTGTGATACATTGTCTTTTATCATATATACATTTACAAATATTTTTCCCAGTTTGAAGCTTGCTTTTTTGCTTTCTTAGTAGTGTCCTTTGAAGAGCAAAAGTGTTTAATTTTTATGAAGTACAGTTTATCAATTATTTTCTTTTATGGTTTATAATTTTTGTGTTCTATTTCAAAAGTCTTTGCCTAACTCAAGTTTACTTTAATTTTCTCTTCTGCTTTCCTCTAGATGTCTAATAATTTTAGTTCTTAAATTTAAGTCTATAATTAATTTTGAGTTAATTTTGATATGTGGTGTAAGGTAAGGTTTTCGTTTATTTGTTTTTGCATTAGGCAGCATTTTAAAGTTTTTCAGTATATGGATGTTGAACATCATTTGTCAAGTTTATCCCTAAGTACTCCATACTTTTTATGCCATTTTAAATGGTATTATTTTTAAAAATTTCAGTTCCCAATTGCACATTGCTGGTATATAGGAACACAGTTGATTTTTTTGTTCAACAGATACTTTTTAATTTTATTTTATAACTTGTTATTTTGAAATAATTTTAGACTTATAGAAAACCTGTAAAAATAGTACAGAGTATACTCTTTACCCGACTTCCCCTAATGTTAACGTTGTACATAATCATGGCACAATTATCAAAACTAAGAAACTGACATTATTAAAATACTATTAACTAACCTACAAACTTTGCTCAGATTAAATTGATTTTTTTCATATTGAACTTATTATATTGAATTTGTATCCTGCAAGCTTGTTAAAATCATTGTTTTTTTGTTTTATATTTTATTTATTTTACTGTTATCTTTCTCTCTTTTTTTTTTTTCTGCTTACTTTGGATCACTTGTTCTTTCCTAGTTGCTTAAAGTGAAAACTTAAGTCATTGATTTTAAACCTCTCTACTTTTTGACAGAAGCATTTGATGCTAGAAAAATCTAAGCACTACTTTAATGGCATCTCAAAAATTTTGAGATGCCATGTTTTTATTTTCATTCAGTACAAAGTATTTTCTAATTTCCCCTTATGATTTCTTCTTTGACCATTAGAGTACTTACAAGTCTGTTGTTTGACTTCAAAATATTTGAGGATTTTGCAGATATCTTTCAGCTATCGATTTCTAATTTAATTCCATTGTGATCAAAGAACACACTTTGTGTGGCTTAATCCTTTTAAATGGATTGAGATTGTGTTAAGACCCAGAATTTAGTTTATCTTAGTAAATATTCTATGTGCATTAGGAAAAAAATGTATTCTGCTGCTGTTCTATAAATGTAGATTAAGTCAAGTTGGTGATAGTGTTGTTTAAGTCTTCTATATCCTTACTGATTTTCTGTCAACTAGATCAGTTATTGAGATGTCAACTAGAATTGCGTATTTTTTTTCCTCCTTTCAATTCTATCAGATTTTGCTTCATGCATTTTGTGTGGAAAATTGTCATCTATTATCTCTTCAAATGTATTTTCTGCTCCTACTCCTGTCCTCTTTTACTGAGACTTCAGTTACAAGCATATTAGCCCAGTTAACATTGTCCCACAGCTCACAGATGTTCTGTTCATTTTTTTCAGTGTTTTTTTTTCCTATCAATGTTTCATTTTGGATAGTTTCAGTTGCTGTTGTCTTCATATTCACTAATCTCTTTTCTACCGTGTCTAATCTACTCTTAAAACAACCAGACTAGTTGCCGTCAAGTCAATTCCAATTCATGGCAACCCATGTGTGTCAGAGTGGAACTGCTAGCTCCATAGGGTTTTCAATGGCTGATTGTTTGGAGGTAGATCACTAGACCTTTCTTCTGAAGTGCCTCTGGGTGGACTTGAGCCTCCAACCTTTTGGTTAGTGGACGAGTACCTTTTGCACTACCCAGGGACTCAATATGGCCCACATGCCTGAAATATTTAGTATCTGGTCCTTTAAGAAAATGTTTGCCAGTTTCTGGTCTAAGACAATTTGGGTTCAGTACTGAACAAATACCCTCCTGAGGAGTCTAACTGATAATCCCTGTATTAGGAGGTCTTTCCACCTTGGTTGGTTGGAACATGACCTGTTCTTGGCCCTGTGTGAGCTCTGGGGATTGTTCCACCTACTTTATTATCCTTCCCTGCCCTGCGGCCTGGAAACTCTCTCTAGACAATAAGCTAGGGCATTTTTAGGGCTCACCTCACTTATTTCCTTCCTCTCAAGAAATCACTGTCTTGTGCTTTCTATTGTCCAATGTCTAAAAACTGTTGTTTTATGAATTTTGTGTGTTTTTCTAGTTGCTTAAAGTAGGAGAGTAAAATGATCCTTGTTACTGCATCATGACTGAAAGTCTACACCCCTCCACTTTGTAACTTTTTTTTTCTTTCTGTTTACAAAAATAATATGTATTCCTAATTTACTGGTTTCTCTGCAACATTGGATCCCATTTGCCATCCCTGACTTTTCATAATGATTCCACTTTAACAATAATATTTCCCCCATCTGTAATCTAGTACTTCTGTTCTTCTTTATTGACGCTGCCTCTTTAGCCTACCTCAAATATTAGGATACCTGGTAGTATCAATCCCAGCTTATCCCCTTTCCTCCCTCCTCCTGTAGCTTCAGCTACCACCTGGAAGGGGATGCACTGAATGCTTAAGGATTGTCTGTGCTACCTAGTGCTGCTATAACAGAAATACCACAAGTGGGTGGCTTTAACAAACAGAAATTTATTTTTCACAGTTAGGAGGATAGAAGTGCGAATTCAGGGCACTGGCTCTAGGGAAAGGCTTTCTCTGTTGGCTCTGGGGGAAATGTCTATTCCTTGGTTCCTTGATGATCTCCACGTGGCATCAATCTTCTCGTTTGTCCTTGTTTCTGTGCCTACACTGCTCCTTTTATATCTGAAAAGCGATTGGCTTAAGATACACCCTACACTGATATAGTCTCATTAATCTAACAAAGAAAACCTATTCCCAGAGGGGATAATATCTACATGTATTGTTGATGTTAGGAGCCCTCAAGTTCATTTCAACTCACAATGACCCCATTCGACACGGTAGAACTGCCCCATAGGATTTTATTGACTATAATCTTTATGGAAGCAGATCACCAGGTCTTTTTCCCCCAGAGCTGCTGAGTAGATTTGAACCACTAACCTTTCAGTTAGCAGCTGAGCACTTAATCATTGTGCCACCAGGACTCCTCAGTCACATGTATGAGGGTTAAGATTTACAACACGTACTTTTGGGGAACACAATTCAATTCATAGCAAGGATTTAAAGTACAGCTTGGATTTGTTCAGACCTGGATTGAAATCCCAGTCTATTGTCTGCTGTGATATGGGCACACTCAAGCTTTCTGGAAGTTAATAAGAATAATTTTTAACATTTTTTGAGCTCTTAATACATACCTGCCAATGGGCTACATACTTTATGTATATATCACCTCTAATCCTCCACCACAATCCGATAAAGTAGGTACTTTTGTTACATCCATTTTACAATTGGGGAAGCTGAGATTCAAAGATATTAAGTCACTTTTCCCAGGTGGACAAGTCAGAATTTGGACCCAGGTTTGTGTGAGTTGTCTAGGGTGAGCAGTTCTGGTTTGCCTGAGATTTTTCTGGTTTTAGTATTGAAAGTCTCATGTACTGGGAAATTCCTTAGTCCTGGGCAAGCAGGGGCAGTTGATCACTCTAGTAAATTGCTCTGCTCTCCCTAGATCTCTTCTTGACACCCATTTCATACTTTCTGTGTGCCTTAAGCACTGTAAATGAATGTCAAACATTTTATCTGGTGCTTGATACATAGTAAGCATTTAAAAGTGTGAGCTGTTATTACTGGTCCAGTTTCTAAACCTCATGAATCCATTGTAGCAGACACTTGTTATTCTTTTTGTCTGGTCAACATCTGAACCCTATTCCTCTGTGTGGGGAATCTCCTGCCTTATGAGACAGAACCCATTCCCACTCCAGAGACAGCCAGTGCCAGAGGCTAACTCCCCATCCAACGTGGTAGCTAGATAGAGCACAGGCACGTGGCCCAGGCCATACTGGTCAGATTCACCATCCAGACTCTGACCAGAAACAGGGAAGTGAAGAGCAGGATCCACGGTGAGTCCATCCTGGTGAGGATGGCAGTGGAGTGGCAACCACATCCAGGTTCTTAGGAGCAGCAGTAGTGCTCTGGAAGTGGAAGCCCAAATCGGGGCTGTGAACTGAAGTGGAGTCAGCCAGCAGTTCCTCACTGGACTAGGTCCAGAATGAATTTGGTGCTTGCTCCTGGCTGCTGAATCTCCAGGTTCTCTGGCTGTTCTGGAAATTCTCTGAGCCGCCAGATATCCTTTAGTAATGTCCTTATCTGTTTCAATTAGCCGGAGTTGGTTTCTTTTCTCTGTAACTGAGAGGCTGATTGATGCATATACCATCTGGATGTGGTGGGCACTTCAAACTTAATGGGTCCCAAACAGAACTCATTACCTTCCCTCACAGACCTACAAGTGGTGTCTTCTCAATCTCAAGCTGTTACTCAGCACTTACTGACTTTATGAAATTAGAAACTAAAGCGTTTCCTTCAAGTCCTTCTTCCTAAACCCCACCGCCCTCTCGACGTTGACCATGGGAGGGTAGGTCCCGTCTGGTTTTTCCTCTCTGTCTTCTGTGCCACTGCCTTCACTCAGGCCCCCAACACCTCTTGCCTTGATCATGGTACAGCCCCCCATCTGGTCTTCTTCCTGCCACTCTCCCACAGGATACAGAGCAGAAGTGGAGAAGGTCTAGCATGGTGTGTGAGGGCTGTTCGTGAGGACAAAACTGTAGAGAGGAAGGTGGATGAGTGATTCAAACAGGAGAAATTCATGCCTGGGATGGGAGAAAAAAAAAACCTGTTTCTCCAAAGGCTTCAAAAGAGAAAGAGTAAAAAATATTCTGCTGCTCATATGTGGCCGGTTGATCCTTAACATATGGGGCTTCGTTGCACACCCAGATTAATACTTCTGGGAAATGATTGTATCGGCCAACATCCAACCGTATATATTAAGAGATATATAACAAGGAATTGGCTCATGTAATTGTGAGGGTCTGCTAAGTGAGTCAGCAATCCATAAGGCAGGCCATCAGGAAGGGAAGATCACAAGCAGGCTGGAACTCAAGGGCCGAAGCTGTGTCCTCAGGCAGCTGGGAAGGAAAGATCCAGCAAAGGGAGAATGACTGAAGACCCACTGCTGTTGGAGTCTTTTTTACTGGAAAATCTCAATCCTTTTAAAGGCTCACCTGAATAGGTCAGTCCCACTGAAGATAATCTCTCTAGTTTAATTAGGGACTTTAGTTATGTATGCAAAAATCCCTTCACAGCAGCACTTAGATTAGCGTCTGATTGAATAACTGGGAGAAGGTGTACATATGCTCAAAATGGCTGCCGCCCCCCTTCCATCCTTGTAGTTTCATTGACACATCTAAAAACTGTCACAATGATGCACTGAACGTGGGTTTTAGTCCAACTTCTTTTTATTTCTAGCATTTAGAGTGATGAGTTCTGGGTGAGTGAAGTCACCTGGTTTCACATGGCTATCTTCCTATCAGTCCAAGTTTCACCGAACTCCCACCTCTTTCTTGGAAATACTATAGTCTCTGTTCTCTTCTTGACATCTCCCTATCGTAGTGTTAACCCTTTGTCACACCCAGAGAGGGGATGTGAAGTGGCCAGACTTTTGTGGATTGAGGAGAAGTTGTTTTTCAGTAACCAGAAGGGCTTGACAGGGGACTGATAGTCTGAGGGGTAAACATTGGCACCCGGAGGGTAAACGTGGGGGAGTGAGAATTACTAAAAAAAAGGTTTTAAACAATAATAAAAGCAAACACATTTAAAGGACTTACTGTGTGCCAGGTACTCCCGTAAGTGCTTGCCATAATTGCCACATATACATCCTTACAGCAACCCTGCGAGAAGGTACTTTGACCATCCTCATTGTACAGGAAGGGAAACTGAAGCACAGAGAGGTTAACTCACTCTAGCAAGTGATGGTGCCAAGGTTCAAACCCAGACATTCTGATGCCAGAGCCTATGCTCTTAACCCTCATGCTGTGCTGAGAATCAACATGGCATGAAAATCAGTCATTTCTATTTAAGATCCCTGCAAGTTTAAAGAGGTCAGGGTCTGTACAAGGACCACATGAGAACTAGTGATCCTTGGTTGTCTGGTGGCAGAGGGGCACACTCGCTTGTTGGGAATATTAGTGTCCCTTGTAAGCCCTGGAACTTTGGACTATACTTCCAGATCACCAGTCCCTCTGGCCCTTCTTCTGGGGTGTGTACCACCCACAGTCTCTCCAACTGCCTAAACCTCTGAGCTGTACATATTCCCCCCTTGTCCCATACTCAGGCTTAGCCCACAGAAAGGCTCCCAGATTTGTGTCCTGAGGTCTCAACTAAATCTCCAAGCTGGGTTAGACCTCATAGAATTTTTCTGTTGGACTCTGGCCCCCATTCATTCATTCATTCATCCAACCAACCAACCAACCAATGTTTGAGCATCTGGTATGTGCCAGATACTGTGTAAGCTATTAAGGATTCAGCTGTTAATAGGACAAAAGCTCTGTGACTTCAAAGTGATTGCAGTCCCAGGCCCTAGAGAAAAACCCTGAAGAGGAGGATTGCCTATTAAACAGGAAAGCTGGGCCCACTCTGCCTTGCATACTGCCTTTCTTCCTCATCCACAAGATATGTGTGTGTGTGTGTGTGTGTTTATATGTGTGTTTCTCCTTTTATAGGTGTAGGTGAATGCATTAAAACAATTTTACATCAGTAAAAGACCCTCTCCATCATCCTTCTTGTCCCTTTTCTCCCCTCTGCCATCACACTCTCCTCCCCAAAAGGAAGTCCTGCTATCCATTTAGTCTGTACCTTTTCCAGATCTTTTATATATAAATATATTGGGTGGCACGAATGGTTTGCACTTGACTACTAACCTAGAGGTTGGTGGTTTGAACACACCCTAGCAGCACCACAGAAGAAAATCCTGATGATCTGCTTCCATAAAGATTACAGCCAAGAAAACCCTATGGAACAGTTCTACTCTGTAACACACGGGCTCACCATAATCCAGAATTGACTTAACGACAATGGGTATGGTTTTTTTTTTGTTGTTGTTGTTTTTATATTTTTGATAGATGGGTGAATGAACCAGTTTTCACATGTGTTTTTCCCCAGTTTCCTTGGTGCTCCCCTTGATTTCTGTACCCTCCCCAGGCAAAGCAGCTAGGCAGACCAGGAGAGACTCCTGGTCTTCCCTGTGAACCACCTGACTGGATGTGGACATAGAGCTTGCAGCCCATGATGCCTATGCATGACTCAGGGCCACACATACAAGGCTGGCTTCTCTGGTGTCCTAGTTCAGGGTTCTGCCCTCAGCGGGAGCTCTCTAAAATGTTTGTTGACTGAATGCACATGCATTTCTTAGAGGAGAACTACTCCTTGCCCTGGGACTTGAAGGAGCTGAGGGCCTCCCAGTGGCTTCCATCCCTAGCATTCCATTTGAATTAGTGGAAATTCAACCACCACTTTTTTTTTTTTAATTTTTTTTATTGTACTTTAGGTGAAGGTTTACAGAACAAATAGTTTCTCATTAAACAGTCAGTACACATATTGTTTTATGACATTGGCTAACAACCCCACGACATGTCAACACTCTGTATCTTCTCGACCCTGGAGGGCCTTTTTTATTTTCTGGATTTTTAAATTTTTTTTTTTTATTGTACTTTAGGTGAACGTTTACAGAACAAATAGTTTCTTATTAAACAGTCAGTACACATATTGTTTTATGACATTGGTTAACAACCCCACGACATGTCAACCCTCTCCCTTCTTGACCTTTTTTTTGGTGAAAATATACATAGCCAAAGAGACACCATTTCAAAAATTTCTGCATGTACAATTCAGTGATATCAATTACGTTCTTCCAGTTGTGCTGCTATTCTCACTATCCTTTTCCAAATTATTCCATCACAACTGTCTTCAACTCACTGTCCCCTATCTCCTCATCAAACCTTCTGAGTCGCTGTTGTCAATTTGATCTCACATAGACAATTCTTTTTGTTGTTGTTGTTGTACTTTAGATGAAGGTTTACGGAACAAAATAGTTTCTCATTAAACAGTTAGTACATATATGGCCCTATGACAATGGTTAATAACCCTATGACATGTCAACACTGTCCTTACTCAAACTTGGGCTCCCTATCACCAGCTTTCCTGTCCCCTCCTGCCTTCTAGTCCTTGTCCCTGGACTGCTGTGCCTCATTAGTCCCGTTTTGTTTTATGGGGCTGTCCAATCCCCAGCTGAATGGTGAACCTCGGGAGTGACTTCACCATTGAGCTAAAAGGGTGTCCAGGGGCCATACTCTCAGGGTTTCTTCAGTCTCTGTCAGGCCAGTAAATGTGGTCTTTTTTTGTGTGTTAGAATTTTGTTTTACATCCTTCTCCAGCTCTGTCCAGAACCCTCTGTTGTGATCCCAGTCAGAGCAGTCAGTGGTGGTAGTTGGGCACCATCTAGCTGTACTGGACTCAGTCTGGTAGAGGCCTTGGTAGCTGTTCAACCACTACTTTTTGAGTGGTTCCAGATGTGCTGGCTTGAGGAGAGCAAGATAGCTGGAAAGCCAAGCTTAAAATTAAAAGTTAAATTAAGCTTGGAGTGGGGGATACAGTTACCATCACCTAAGGACACAACAAGGGGGAACAGCATCGTTGTGGGATGCCTTGGCTTTGTTAAAAAGTGTGGGCTTAACAATGTCTTGATGAAACAAGTGGTTTGCTAAAGCCAATTAATTAACCTCACCCTCACCTCAAATCTTTATCATTTTTAAAGGCTCAGAAGGACAAAGAAGAAGCAAGAAAAGGACATAGAGAGTCTATACAGAGTTACGGGGAAGAAGAGAACAGTTTACTGAGAGATCTGAGGGCTAATTAGTCTTCAGAAGGAGATTTCAAAGCAGAAACCGCCAAGTGGCCACACAGAGATTCTGTCATGGGGGCTGCGAATTACTGGGGATGGCTCTGAGAGATGTTTCTATAGTGGTTCAGATGCCAGATGAAAGAGTATGATGTAGAGCTTTAGGGGGGATGGAGTGGATGATGTTTGAGGAAGAAATATTGGGGGGAAATGAGCTTCTGGCTTGATGTGGCAAGTCAAACATGAAGACTACATGTCTTATCCAGAAATGAAATGACTGCTTGATATGACATAACCACGTGGCAGATGGAACTGCAAAGTTTAGAGCTGCAAAAAGCAGACAGTTTATTTGAGAATGAGAAAAACACAGGACTGTGAGGCTGGGGGATAGGATGAAATTAGAAACCTGCTCTCATTGTGGGTCATGGATTTAGGGACAGTTGCTCAGCATGAAAGGAGCCCTAGTGGCCCAACAGTTAAGCACTTGGCTGCTAACCAAAAGGTTGGAGGTTCGAACCTACCCAGTGACTTTGTGGGAGAAAGATCAGTCGATCTGCTTTCATAAAGATTACAGCCAAGAAAACCCTATGGAGAAGTTCTACTGTGTCACATGGGGTCGCTATGAGTTGGAGTTGACTCCACGGCACCCATAACAACAACAACAGCTCAGCATGAGGAGTTCATATTGGATAGCTGTGTGTGGACAATCACTGAGCATCATCAGACAGTGAGGAAAGAAGATACCGGAATGGTTATGAGCCTAGACCCTGTGATCAAACAAGCTTCAGCACTTTCTATAAGCAAGTTATAATCTCTCCAAGCATCAGTTTCCTCATTGTAAAGGTGGATAAAAATAGTGCCTACCTACTAGGGCTGTTGAAAGGACTGAATAAAGAAATGCATGTAAAGGGTTCATGGTAAATGCTTAATAAATATTAACTATAATTATTACAGTGAAGCAATACCATTTGTGTTCTTATGATGAGAAAGGACATTTTTACTTTAGTTTCTCAAGTCAAAAAGAATAGGCAAGTGGAGAAGGAAATAAATAGAACACAGGTGCAGTCGAAATGGATTGGAACCCTAGTCATGCAGAAGGGAATATAGGAAAGTGCTCAAGTGTTTATGAAGTTAGGAGGAAGAATTGGTAACATGGGTATGGGAGGGCTGAAAGGGAGAAAGAGAAGGAAAAGGAAAGAATTTCACATTCCTATTACCCTGACTGTCACTAGCCTGTGTAAAGCACCTACTATGTGCTATGTGCCCCGTTAGATATGAGATTCCATGGAAACAGATAGTTGGCCCCTGCTGATATGGAGTTCACAATATAAATCATCATGGTCAGCAAACTGAGAGTAGCAATGATATGAAAATTAAATACAACAAATCCTGCAGAGGTTTGATTCTATCCAACTGAAGGCCCATGACCTCAGGGATTTTTATCTATAACTCTGACAGAATGTGAGTGCTTACTTCTTTTTTAAAGAGGTCTTTTGCAGCAGATTTGCCCAATGCAATGCATCGTTTGATTTCTTGACTGCTGCTTCCATGGGTGTTGATTGTGGATCCAAGTAAAATGAAATCCTTGACATCTTCAGTCTTTTCTCCGTTTATCAGGATGTTGCTTATTTGTCCAGTTGTGAGGATTTTTGTTTTCTTTATGTTGAGGTGTAACCCATACAGAAGGCTGTGGTCTTTGATCTTCATCAGTAAATGCTTCAAGTACTCTTCACTTTCAGCAAGCAAGGTTATGTCATCTGCATAACACAGGTTGTTAATGAGTTTTCCTCCAATCCTGATGCCTCATTCATCTTCATACAGTCCAGCTTCTCAGACTATTTGCTCAGCATACAGATTGAATAGGTATGATGAAAGGATACAACCCTTTTGCACAGCTTCCCTGACTTTAAACTACACAGTATCCCCTTGTTCTATTCCAACGACTGCCTCTTGATCTACGTACAGGTTC
>NW_004444016.1:9797836-9859443 GCF_000243295.1 Trichechus manatus latirostris
CTTTGCATAGTCAATAAAACACAGGTAAACATCTTTCTGGTATTCTCTGCTTTCAGCCAGGATCCATCTGACATCAGCAATGATATCCCTGGTTCCATGTCCTCTTCTGAATCCAGCTTGAATTTCTGGCAGTTCCCTGTCGATATACTGCTGCAGCTGCTTTTGAATGATCTTCAGCAAAATTTTACCTGCGTGCGATATTAATGATATTGTTCGATAATTTTGGCATTTGGTGGGATCACCTTTCTTGCAAATAGGCATAAATATGAATCTCTTCCAGTTGGTTGACCAAATTTCTTGGCTTAGACGAGTGAGTACTTCCAGCACTGCATCCATTTGTTGAAAAATCTCAATTGGTATCCCGGAGCTTTGTTTTTTGCCAGTGCCTTCAGTGCAGCTTGAACTTCTTCCTTCGGTACCATTGGTTCCTGCTGATACGGTACCTCCTGAAATGGTTGAACATCAACCAATTCTTTTTGGTATAGTGACTTTGTGTATTCCTTCTATCTTCTTTTAATACTTCCTGAGTCATTTAATATTTTCCCCATAGAATCCTTCAATATTACAACTTGAGGCTTGAATTTTTTCTTCGGTTCTTTCACCTTGAGAAATGCAGAGCATGTTCTTCCCTTTTGGTTTTCCATCTCCAGGTCTGGGCACATGTCATTATAATACTTTACTTTGTCTTCTTGAACTGCCCCTTGAAATCTTCTGTTTAACTCTTTTACTTCATCATTTCTTCCTTTCTCTTTGGCTACTCGACGTTCAAGAGCAAGTTTCAGAGTCTCTTCTGACATCCATTTTGGTCTTTTTTTTTGTTTCCTGTCTTTTTAATGACCTTGCTTTTTTCACGTATGATGTCCTGCATGATGAGGATGATGAGGGTGAGGGGGAAAATGAGGAGTGAGACACAGAAAGATGCAATAGGATGCAATGATTTTTTTTTGTATTAGCTACCATTTCAAAATAAGCTCTGAAGAGATAAAGCAGGTCACTCAGCAGGTGGGGCTACCGCAGAAAGTTTGCAGGGAGTAATCACATCTCAGTGCGGGAGACAGAAGTAGGAGAATCTGGCTCTCTCACTACCTTCCCCTGACTCCTGTTTCCAGTTGGTAAAATTCACCCCACAGCGTGCTAACTCCCCTACAAGTCAGGGTTGTGTCATCCGTCTCCTTGGTGGCCTCTGAGGAAGCCAGACCCCATTCCCCTGGGAATAAAGGGACAACCAGGGTGGGCAGGGCACTGGCCTAGAGGGAAAGAAGGGAGGAAGTAGTGAGGACATGTGAGAAGATGCATAAAGAAGTTAATAAAGAATAAAGAAGTTAGGCCCGGAAAGGTAGATGTCCAGTTCCCATAATGAATTACAGTTTTGAAATTACTAGGGAAATGATCTAAACAGAGTTATGTTAACAATGGTAATAAGAAGGGAAATCTAGAATTTGTGTCTGTAGTAAATGCAGAAGTGTATCTAGGGTAGGATCCCTGGTGGTACAGTGGTTAGAGCGCTCAGCTGATAACCAAGAGATCAAAGGTTCGAACCCACCAGCCACTACATGGGGCAAAGATGTGGCAGTTTGCTTCCATAAAGATTTACAGCCTTGAACTTGTACAAGGTAAGGTCATGGAAGCTCCATAGACACATCCAAACTCCCTGAGGGACTGAATTACTGGACTTAGGGCTGTGGGGACCATGGTCTCAGGGAACATCTAGCTAAACTGGTATAACATAGTTTATAAAGAAAATGTTCTACATTCTACTTTGGTGAGTAGCATCTGGAATCTTAAAAGCTTGTGAGCGGCCATCATACTCCATTGGTCTCACCCCTTCAGGGGCAAGGAAAATGAGGAAAACTAAAGACCGAAGGGAAAGATTAGTCCAAAGGACTAACGGACAACAACTACCACAGCGTCCGCCAGACTGAGACCAGTAAGACTAGATGGTGCCGGGCTACCACCACTGACTGCTCTGTCAGAGATCACAATAGATGGTCCTGGACAGAGCTGTAGAAAAATGTAGAACAAAATTCTAACTCACAAAAGAAGACCAAACTTACTGGCCTGACAGAAACCGGAAAGACCCCGAGAATGTGGTCCCCGGACACCCTTTTAGCTCAGTAATGAAGTCACTCCCAAGGTTCACTCTTTAGCCAAAGATTAGACAGGCCCATAACACAAAATGAGACTAAAGGGGCACACCAGCCCAGGGGCAAGGACTAGAAGGCAAGAGGGGACAAGAAAGCTGGTAATAGGGAACCCAAGGCTGAGAAGGGAGAGTGTTGACATGTTGTGGGGTTGTTAACCAATGTAGTAAAACAGTATGTGTACTAATTGTTTAATGAAAAGTTAGTTTGTTCTGTAAACCTTCATCTAAAGTACAATTAAAAAAAAAAAAAAAGATTTACAGACTTGGAAACCCTATGGGGCAGTTCCATTCTGTCCTATAGGGTCACTGTGAGTTGGAATTGACTCAATGGCAGTGGGTGTGGATTGGCGTCTAGGGTATGGCAGGTATGGCACATGCCCTTGGCGCCACTTGGGCACCAATAAGCAGTTTCTATTAACCATCGAAATTTCCATTGCCAGCTGTGAGATTATCATTTAGCAATTTAAAACTGATTGCCATAGGCACTATTTTCCGTACATACATCACTGAATAAATGTCTTTAAATTTTTCTTTGTGTTTCTTGCCACAGAAAAACTTTCAGTAAAATAACAGTGATTATCAAATAATACGTGTGAGCAGTTGCAGATTTTTGCAAAAGGGAGGCTTCGTAAATTCAAGGTATCACTTGTTTATTTTATATACTGAATTAACTTTCCAGCTGCCCAGACCAAGGTTCTAATAAAAGGTTTTGCTTGGACTAGAGAGCAAATGAGTTTTGTGAATCTCATCCAAAATCCCTCTACTTTTTCTCTGAAGTCCTGTAAGTCCTAAGACAGTCTAAAAGGAATATAAAAATAATAACTGTAATTCTTAAGGGCTGCCAACGGCAAACTGGGTTCCAGAGAGTAATAACCTTGTTTAACGTTTACATGAAGCTTTCCGTCTGTGTGAGTTACCAGAACTTGGCTAACATATGCTGGCAAATTGCATTAATCTGTCATAGAAATAAGGGGAATTTAGTCACAGGAAGTTTAAATAACTGATCATGTCATATAAGGAATCAGCCACAAAAAGGTGATTAGGCTTATCTTCTACTACCATCCTGAATCATTTAAAAATATTTTAGGTGGCTGTGAGATCTGATCCTAGTAAGAAATACCCCTTGACAGTCATAAGATGTTGATAACACAGTTGTGAGTTGATTTTAAGTTGTGTGTGTGTGTGTGTTGTTGTTAGGTGCCATCGAGCTGGTTCCGACTCATAGTGACCCTGTGTACAACAGAATGAAACACTGCCCAGTCCTGCACCATCTTCGCAATTGTTATGCTGGAGCCCATTGTTGCAGCCACTGTGTCACTCCATCTTGCTGAGGGTCTTCCTCTTTTTCGCTGACCCTCTGCTTTACCAAGCATGATGTCCTTCTTTAGGGACTGCTCCCTCCTGGAAATATGTCCAAAGTATGTGAGACATCAAAAATTTCAGGTTTTTTAAATTATAAATATTTTGTTATATTCTTTCTTTTTTAAAAATTTATTTTATATTTCGTTGTTGAGAATATACACAGCAGAACACACACCAATTCAACAATTTCTACAGGTAGAATTCAGTGACATTGATTACATTCTTCAAGTTGTACAACCATTCTCCCCTTCCTTTTCTGAATTGTTCCTCTCCCATTAACCTAAACTCACTGCCCCCCTAAGTTTCCTATCTAATATTTTGAGTTGCTGTTGTCAGTTAGCCCATATAGGTAGTTCTTTTTTTTTTTTTTTTCTGTTTAATTGCAATCCCTATAATGTGGACAGCACACTCCCCCTTTCCACTCTGGGTTCCCTGTGTCTGTTCGACCAGTTCCTTTTCCTTCCTGCCTTCTCATGTTACTTTTGAACAGGAGCTGCTCATTTGTCTTGTGTATCTGATTGAACTAAGAAGCACATTCCGCATGTGTATTATTTTTTGTTTTATAGTCGTGTCTAATCTTTGGCTGAAGAGTGGGCTTCAGGAATGGTTTCAGTTCTGGGTTAACAGTGCGTCCAGGGGCCATAGTTTCAGGGGTTCCTCCAGCCTCTGTCAGACCATTGAGTCTGGTCTTTTTATGTGAATTTGAGTTCTGTTCTATATTTTTCTCTGGCTCTGTCCGGGACTCTCTGTTATGTTTCCTGTCAGGACAGTCATTGGTGGTAGCTGAGCACCATCTAGTTCTTCTGGTCTCAGGATGGTGGAGTCTCTGGTTCATTTGGTCCTTTAGTCCTTTGGGCTAGTATTTTTCTTGTGTCTTTGGTTAGGTAGTTCTTAAAAGAGCACAATGCTCAAGGCAGACATTCTTTACTAGTTTAGCTAAACTATAGTTTGGTTTTAAGAAGATTTCAGGGGATATTTTTGGTTTAAGTTTCAAAGATTATCTCAGGGCAGTAGTTTTGGGGGTTCATCCAACTTCCATGGTTCCAGAAAATCGGGATTCCATGAAAATTTGAAATTCTTTTCTGCATTTTCCCCTCGGTGGTCAGGATTCTTCTACAGAATCTTCCATCAAAACATTAAGTATTGGTAGCCGGGCCCCATCCAGTTCTGGTCTCTTGGCAAAAGAGGCAGTTGTGCACGGAGGCAATTAGCCACACATTCCATTTCCTCCTCCTATTCCTGACTCTCCTTCTTCCTCTATTGCTTCAGGCAAATAGAGACCAATTATTGTAGCTTGGATGGCCACTTGCAAGATTTTAAGACCCCAGGTACTACACAACTAACTAGGAGATAGAACAGAAGCACTAAACACGGTATTAGGCCACTTAACTGGGACGTTCCATGAAACCATGACCCTAAGCCTCCAAACCAAGAAGCCAAATCCCGTGAGGTGTTTGGTTGTACATAATCTGGTTGTTTTTAATACAATCCAACTACTTATGAGGACAGATAAAAGATGGGTGAGGATAGGTAGATAACTCATGGATTAAGGCAGAAGTTAAAGAATGGAGAAATTTACCATGGGTAGATTATCAAGTGTCTGTAGGCAATGTAGAATTGAACCAAGTACAGAAAAGGTTTTGAGCTATTTAAAGGACAAAATGAGGAATAGGAAGAAATGAGAGGTTAGTGTCAAACAAAGAAAAGAGTGAGAGAAGGAAGGAGAAAGACAGGGAGGGAGAGATTGTTATAGGAGGTGAAGGTAATCCATTAAGGAATTTATTGGAATATGTATTTGCCATAGAGAAAGAAGAGAATAAGACTATTTCAGTAGCTGCATTTTTGAGCAAGAGATTTCTTATTGGTGGCTGGAAGTATAATGTTTAGCCGTAAAGGTTTTCTTGAGCAACAACTATATACAAGGCATTTAAGCAGCAATAATAAGAACTGTTTGTGTCTTCCTTGCGGCAACCATGCGACTTCTTTTTCCCTAGGCCTTGATATATTTACCTGTTTAGAAAAAGAAAGACAGCAAAGAGGGATGAACAGGATGCTTTGGTTCACAGGCCTCTTCCAACTCTAGAATCCTTTGATTCTGGGACAAGATTCCTAGGGCTCCACAGAGGCTGCAGCAAGTGGGTTCTTTGCAGGCTTGATCCCTGTAGGTCAGCCAGTTGTGGTTGTTTTAACTTCCTGCATCCCAATCTTATTTCTATCAAATAGGATTATTTTAGCTACAAATGGACAGAGAGCCTAATTAAAGGCAGCTTAAGTAAAAAAGAAATTTATTGGTTCACATAACTGAAAAGTCATGAGTGGATTCATTCAGGAATGGCTTGATCCAGTACCCAAATGCTATCACAATGTTCTGGTTTCTCTTTTTCTCTCAGTTCTGTTTCATCTCTATTTTCAGACCTGCTCTTCCTTTGTGGCAACAAGATGAGTGCTACAGCTTCAGACTCCTCATTTTTCCACCCTCAAGTTGGATACAGGTGTGTCTACTCATGTGTGAGCTCCCATACACATCCTGGGAGTCATGCTGATAGTACACATTTGAGTCTAAATACCCATCCTTGAAGCAAACACTGTGGCCAGAGGGATAAAATTGCGCTGATTGCTCAGGACTGGATCCCTTGCTTCTCCTCTGGTGTCTGAGGTATAGCCTGCCGGAGTCGTGTGGACTGGGGAGCCTGGGAGGGCATAACCAGGAGAGAGGGGAATGGATTCTGGGTAGCCAAAAATTAATACTGGGCTTGCTTGTGGCTATAATGCTACACAGGTTTCAGCGGAGCCTCCAGACTAAGAAAAACTAGGAAGAAAGGCCTGGAAATGTACTTCTGAAAATCAACCACTGAAAACCCTGTAGGTCACAATGGTCCAATCTGCAACTTGTCATGGTGATGGTGTAGGACCAGGCAGTGTTTTTATCCGTTGTGTACGAGTCGGAGACCAACTCGACAAAAGCTAACAACCACCACCACCACAGGCTTAATAAAACCTAGGCAGACACCTGAGGTTCAGATCCAAGAAACAATAACGAAAGGCAGGAGGGGCAAGAAGGAATTCCAGCTCAGAGATGACCCAGGGATTGAATGAAGTGTCCAGGATGGCAGCTCACTGCCCGTTTAAGATGCCCTTTGTTCCCGTGGCTCAATCAGGGATTTTGGATAACCCTCGTACATAATTATTTTCAGGAGATTACAGTGGGAAATACTCCACTTCCTGTTTAGGATTACCCTGTGAACCCTCCCCTCCCACGAAGGCCATATGTTCATTCTAAGCCTCAGCATCCAGCCAGAAAAGCCCTTTGTGTTTTCTTGGCAAAACTGGGGCCCAGTAATTAAAGTCCGTATGCAAAGCTGCTACCTCCAGCCCACACCGAGGTCTTTTAATTAGTATATAATTGGTCAGAGAGGTACTATCAAATAGCTCCCAGTCTCGTCGGCTGGAAGTGCAGTGTTTGAAAAGCCCCAGACCAGAGAGGGATAATAAAGTCCCATCTGTTGGAATGATTTGTTTAAGGTATGAATTTCTGCGCTGTTACTATTTTTAACAATTATGCTTATAACATTGCTTCAAACACTGTAACAACGACCAGAGTATTCATTGGAGGTAGGGAGCATGAGCAAATGAACTAGAAAAAGGCTTAGCACATCCATGTCTTTCTCTTCAAAGAAATCCATAAAATGCAGCATGAGTGAGAGGCAAAGAGGTGAGTTGGGCATTTGGTTTGAGTGTTGGGTCAGGCAACTCTGGGGTTATATTCTTTCATGAGGCCAGCCATCAGGGAAGTTAGCCGGTTAGTTATGAGTGGTCTTTGAAGTGAATAGCACCCGTGTCCTTTAACATTGCCCCAAATGCACTGTGTGAGAGAGTTGCTCTCGGTGTGAGGAAGGACTTTGATGAAGCTCAATTTATCTATTTATTCTTTCATCACTTATACTTTTGGTGTCATATCTAAGACCAAACCAAACCTGTTCTGTCAAGTCGATTCTGACTCATGGTGACCCCCCCCTTCCAACATGTGTTACGGAGTAGAACTTCTCCATAGGGTTTTCTTGGCTATAATGTTTATGGAAGCAGAAAGCCAGGCCTTTCTTCTGCAGTGCTGTTGGTGGGTTCAAACTGTCAAGCCTTATGTTAGTAATTGAGTGCAAACCATTTATGTCACCCACAGACAGTGAGGAAGGACTTTGAATTCACCTTGATAGACAATGGCCATCAGCTGTAGAGAAGGAAAGGGATGAAGAAGCTGGGAAGTAGAGATCTCATTGGCTTCTGGAAGCCATGTCAGACTACAGTGAAGCTGGCATGATAATAATAATATCATTATAATAGTAATAAAAATAACAGTGATGTCTTCCTCCTTATCATCACATCATCTCCCGATGGCAGCCAGCACTGACTGTGCTCATTCTCACGTGTATTGTGTCATCTGATCTTCACCTCAATCCATGAGGTTGCTACTATTGCTTCCCCTGTTTTATAGGTGAGGAATCTAAGACTCCAACGGCTTGATTAACTTGACCAGGTTACCTAGCCAGGAAGTGGCAGAGCCAGGGTTTGAACCCCTCCAGTTTAACTCCAGAGCCTCGGCTCTTAACTGTCATGCTTGCTGTCTCTAGCCAAGCATCACTGAGTACCTTGGTTTTGCTTGAAGGACATATCATGGAAGAAGGAAGGTAGAAGAAGGCAGATGGCTGAGACTCACCTAGGTTCTCTTTGCTTGTTTAACCCCCTGAGCAAACCTAGCCAGAATTTAAGGCTTAGAAACACAGGTGACTATGCAATATGGGCCTCTAGGAGAACAAGTCTGAGGTCTGAGGTCCCTCTCAGCTCTTGTACCTTTCTGTCCCGCCTTTCCAGTCCTCTCCCAAGTGTGGAAGTAAGGAGCAAGTGTTGATACCTGCATTGGACCACAGCCCCAATGAGGGGAGAATGTGTGTGTGTGTGTGTGTGTGTGTGTGTGTGTGTGTGAGGGTTGGAGGTAGATGTAAAGCATTCGTGACCACTAAGCAGCCAGCACAACCTTGAGCAGAGCCTTTCTCACTCTCTGTTCATGTGGCCAGAACCTTAAGAATCCTAGCACTGTTCCCCCCAGGGGGTCTCTCTCTCCTGCTGTCACCTCACTCCCTGCTGCCTGAGAGGTAAGAGATTGGGCCTACTCTCCCCCGTTTGTCCTCCCTCACAGGAGGCTGAGAAGTAATTTGGTCAGAGGCCTGCACTCACTGAGAGAAGGCCTGGCTGCCTGTTCTTTCTTCATCTTCACCTTCTTGTTCTTTTGTCTGTTCATGCCATTCATTCATTCATTCCCATTCTTTCCCTCTAACACGTCCACTCTCTTTCCCTTGGCTGGAGAGGGTCTGGGGAAGTGGCCTACATCTGCTCCATTCTAGGCACTGGGTCTGATGCCCCATTTCTCTTCCTTCCTCTTCTCTCTGATGTGTCATGGTGGTAGTTGGCTCTTGTTGGAGGCTCAGATTTGGGCCTGGGAGTGAACATTCAAAGACAGGCTTTTGGGCACTCGAGCAGCTGGACATGCTGATAAGCGAGCTCATGCCTGGCCAGTCCTGCCAGAGTTCTGCTCAGAGCCTGAGGCCAGCCCAGCCAATAATAAAGTGCTGCTTTGCCTTGCTTTGTTCTCTGTCCATCCATCTCCCTCAGGAGCCTCATGGGGAGGGGTGGCTGATTTGCAGCAGGACTTGGGCTTTTCCTGGCCAATTCCATCATGATGCTGCATTACTCTCACTCCTTTGCTTGCCTGTGGGCTTTGGACAGACTCTATCAGCCAAATAAGATGGAACAGTCAGATGAATGAGTTTTAGATTAAAGGAGACAGAAAGAACTTAAATATTCGTGATGCACTGAATGGAGAAGAGAATGACAGAGAAGAAAGCATTTGTATAAAATAGCATAGAAACCGGAAACAGGGAGAAGGAAGGGAGAGCTGTAGGAATTGCCGAGAAAGGGAAGTCAGAAAATCTGGCTTCTAGATGAGAGCTGTAGTTGAAGAGAAAACTAGTGATAGTTTAAAACACCATGTTCAACAAAAATTAAAGGGGATTAAGGCTAGAATCCGGAGTAAATGTTATTTGTCTGGCACTTAAATTTTGCCCCTAGAATGAGTTCTCCTTGTAAAATAAGTGTATTTAGGTTTTGGCTTTAGCACCTATTGATATATCATGACTTAGAAGAACACTTGATTAGCCCAATATGGGAGTTATATATATACCTTTCCTTTTTGTAGCATCTGAAACAAAGGTTGACTTAAAAAAAAAATTAATCCTTGTAGCATTCATGATAAAATGAAAGGGCTTGTCTGATGGTATCATGACATGTTGTTTGGCTTATAATATAGGGATAGTTGCAGCATGCAAAGATGCAAAGTGGGCTTCTTTGTGGCTTGTCTGCACCTGCCGGAGATCTGGGGCACCTATTAAAGTTACAAGGCAGCTATTAGCCACCAGCTGACACCAAGATTATAGGTTAAACTCTGAGCTGGTTTAAACGGTGTCATGTGTCCACCAGGGCAGAGAGCAAGGTGGGGGCCATGTGTTTGGCAAGTGGTAGGAAAGCCTTTTAATAACAACAGTAACCAAGAAAAGTGAGGTCGGGGTAGGGTGTTGAAAAAGCCTTGAATCTGGAGTTAGGGGTGCATGGTGGTTCAGCGTTAAACCTAGGTTCAATTTCTGGCCAAGGCCCCTCAAGCTCAGCTACCACCTCTCTGTCAGTGGATGATTGTGTGGTGCTATAATGCTGAACAAGTTTCAGCAGAGCTTCCAGACTAAGACAGACTAGAAAGAAAGGCCTAGGAATCTACTTCTGATAAATCAGCCAATAAGAACCCTACTGATCACAATGGTATGATCCCATTGCGCCATGAGATGGGGGCTGACTTGATGCCAGCTAACAGCAATAACTTTTAAGTCTTGACCTGTGACCCTGGTAAGCCTCCATTGGTCATCTTGAAAATGAGACTAATAACACCCACTTTATAAAACAGAAAAGGTAGAATTCAGTGAATTTGAATTCACACAATTCTTGCTGACATATATATATATATAAAGTCACAAGGAGATACATATTAGAAAGACAGCAGCAGTAGAGTTCACCTGGGAGAAAGAGAATTTTATAGACACACCGAGTCTGCTGAATGAGGAAACAGTGTCACTGAGAGAGAAGTTATGTGTACAGCCCTGGAGTCACACAGACCAGGATGCAAGTCCTGGCTCTGATACTTACTAGCTCTGTGACCTTGGGCAACCTCTCTGAGCTACAGTGTTCTCATTGGGACAACAGGGACAATGGCTCATGCCTGCCTCATAGTGTTGTTGTGAAAAGTAACTGATACACTGCAATTCAGTCCTGGGCTCCCATGCTCAGGAAATACTTGTTAATGTGTCACCTTCTCCGTTAGTCACTGTGCTCCATCAGTCAACACTTTTCCCTCTTGCATCACCACTATTTATTTCAAATGGGATTTTTTTTTTCTCTTCCAACAAGTATCATCAGATGCTTCCTACAAGCATACCCCAGACTTCAGTAATTGCAGGCCACCTGCCTAATTTCTGCCACCTCCGCCTGCTCCTCTATCACTGTTTATTTAATATTTTCTTCAAATCAACTTTGTGATACTTAAATACATTTAAAGGAAATATCATATCACTATTATAAGTGAGGAGCCCTGGTAGTGTAGTGGTTAAGAGCTTGGCTGCTAACCAAAAAGGTCAACACTTCAAATCCATGAGCCACTCCTTAGAAATCCTATGGGGCAGTTCTACTCTGTCCTACAGGGTCACTATGAGTTGGAATCGACTTGATGGAAACAGGTTGGTTTTTTTTGTTTATTATACGTGAAAATCTGTATAGAAATTAAAACGCAATGTTATGAGTAACCTTAAATCCTCATATGTATATCAGACGTATACACATTTTATTTGGGGAAATGCTGGTCTAGTCTTTTGCTACTCAAAGTTCTGTCCCTGGACCAGCAGCATCAACATCCCCTGAGGGCTTGGTAGAAATGCAGAATGTCAGGCCCCCAACCCAGATCTCCTGAATCAGAATCTGCATTTTAAGAAGAACCCTAATGATTCATACTTCCCCTTCTTCAACTGTTTTTTTTTTTTTTTTTAATTGAGGTGAAATTCACATAAACACTTTTAAGTTTGAGAAGCAATGGTCTAGAGGATCTTTAAAATTCCTTCTAGCTCTGAAAACTATTGCCAAATATTGATATTTCTCTCCTTAATCTTTCCTAAGATCCAATTCCAATTTCCGACTTAGATATTCTGCCCAAACGTAAACCCTGCCTCCAACCTTTTTTTAGTCTTCCCCTTTCTAACCTTATAATCTTGAAGGCATGCATTCTAAACTCCTTCCTGCCTTTCCCCACACAGGTTCTCGCCAAGCACTACCAACGCTATCTCCATCAACCACTTTCTTCTCCATCCCCGGGGCTTCTGTGCATTTGAGGTCCCTCATCGTTTAGTGGAAACCCTGGTGACATAGTGGTTAAGAGCTACAGCTGCTACACAAAAGGTCAGCAGTTCAAATCCACCAGGCGCTCCTTGGAAACCCTATGAGGCAGTTCTACTCTGTCCTTTAGGGTTTCTATGGGTCATGATTTAGTGGCTGGGCTATTGTCCTCTTTCTTCATTCTCTTTCCTCCAACTTATCCTTTGCCAGATCAGTGTTCTGAACGCACAGTTTTGATCATATCATCCCACTGCTCAATTACCTTCAGGGATTCTCCATTACCTACCACACAGCAGCCAGAGTCCTTGGCCTGTCTTTTAAGGCTCTCCATTAAGTGGCTAATCTTGAGCTTTCACTTACATATACCCTGAGCTGTAGATAAGCCAGACAAGTCATTGTTTTACTCAAAGCTTTCCTACTTCTGTCTTTGCCTATGAGGTTCCATTTCTGAAAAACATTTTTCCCAACCTCACTATTTCACACTTCCATCTCTCAGTAATCTTCCCAGCCCCGAGATCCCTGCTCACTTTTCTCCTGTTTCTTGCAGCTTTCCATGATTCCCCAAGCGCACAGCTCTTTATATCTTCCGTAGCACTTTGATGATCTCTCCCTTTTATCAGTTATATTTGTACTAGTTTTTTCTCTTCAAATTTATATTGCAGGGAGCACTCTTTGTGTCACATTGTAAATTTAATCTTCTTTAACTCAGTTTCTATTCTGAGCTTTCCATCTGCTTGTGAATACACCATCCATTCCCCACTCCATTCCCCTTTTCCCCAGGGCAGCATCTAAGTTCTAGAGGATTGGTGCCAAAGCGTCTGGGGGATGGTATATCAAGCCCTCAGATGTCATGTCTCCACCTGGCATCTGCTGGCATGTACACCATGCTGTCCAGTCCTCGGTCACAGGAACCTGTGGGTGGCTGCTCTTTTATCCCTTGTTTCTGTCTGCAAGGCCCCTTTAGGTCCTGCAACTCTCCTTACTGGACTGAGAGGACCCTTCTGCTGCCCCATGCCATGGTGGGCCAAGGGGACTCTCGGTAGCTGGCTGGCTGGCTGCCTTCATGCGGCCCACAGCCCTGCCTGTCTGAGGTCCTGAAAGCTTCCCCAGGACATGGATCACCTCCGCTCCAGCACTCCCGAACCTTTCTGGAATGTTTGCCATTTCCAACTCCCTTGGAGTTCATCCTGTTTGAAAGGCTAGGGGTGAACCCTTTATCACCTGTGGGGTCAGGAAACCTTGCTCTTATATCATCATGTATTTTTCCTCCAAAGTGTTTATTACCAGAATTTGGTCTATTCTCAGCTAAGTGTAGATTTTTGAAGCTCAAACGAAAAGTTTCTCCCTGCTTTCTCATCCTCTCGCTGACGCAATGAACACAGACTGGCCCAGCTGACTGAATAGGGTAAGCGCCATGGATACAAAGAAACCTGGAGAAAAATTCTTCATTAATATTGTAAAATATCACCCGGCCACGTGATTTGTAAACTGCTTGAGGGCAAGGAATTACTATATTTCATTCTTCCTAATATCTGTCCACAGTAACTGAAACAGTAACTTGCACAGAGAAGGTACTAAATACACATCTGTTAGGCAAAAGACTAGGTGATCCTGTATTATTAGCATCTTATACATGGTTTTTCCTTTCACAGAAATGAACAGATATCCACGATTAAAATTTGAATAGAAGAAAGTCAACATAGTGGTTGGGCTGACTGGGTAGAGTCAACTAAATGAGTAAGGATAATGATATTGGACACACTCACTTATTCATTCAGCCTACTTATCGAGGACTTTCTGTGGCCATATACTGTTGTGGGAGAGACTTAAAGATAGCAGTTGATGAGATAGACAAGGCCCCTGGCAGGGGTATGGGGGACAGATAATTAACACATGCTCAGACAGGGGGACTTCAGATACAGACAAGTGTTATGGAGAAAACCCACACACTTAAGTGTAAAATTACACTGAAGGGAAGGTACACAGTGCTCCAAATGTGTATTGTAGAGACCTGGTCTAGTCTGGGGGCTAGGGAAAGTGTCTTAGTTATCTAGTGCTGCTATAAAAGAAATACTACAAGTGGGTGGCTCTAATGAACAGAAATATATTTGATCAAAATTTAGAAAGCTACAAGTCTGAATTCAGGGTGCTGGCTCTCTCTGTCACTGTCCGCTCTGGGGGAAGGTCCTTGGCAATTATGTGGCACGTATCTTCCCCTCCATTTGTGCTTGCTTGCTTGCTTGCTTAATCTGCTCTTTTACATCTCAAAAGAGATTGACTTAAAACACACTCTACACTAATACTTCCTCATTAACATAACAAAGACAACCCATTTCCAAAAGGGATTGTAACCGCAGGTATCGGGGTTAGGATTTACAACACATATTTTTTGGGGACAGAATTCAGTCCATAACAGAAGGCTTCAGTAAAGGAGGGATGCTGGTGCTGAGATCTAAAGGCAGGGTAGGTGTAACCAGGTGAAGGAGGCAGTGAGGGGAGTGGGGAGGAAACACGAGCATTTCTGTTTCAGGCAGAGGAAATAGCACGTGCAGTGGTCCTGTGGCAGGAAGAAGCATCCTACGTGTATGTGGTGTATAGAGAACAAGGTGTGTATGGAGAAAAGAAAGAGATAGGCAGAAAGGAGTTTACCCTTTCACCTTCTCACCTATTGGGCAAATATTTGTTGACTACCCATTATGTGCCAGGCACAGGCTAAGGTACAGTGGTGAGGAAGATTTTTAGACGTAATCCCTGCTGTCATGGAGCTCACAGCTAATTAGTAGAGGCAATGCAGTTTACACTACTACAGCAATTGTGATGGTGAATTTTATGTGTCAGCTTGGCTAGGCTATGGTACCCATCAAACACTAGTCTAGATGTTGCTGTAAAAGTATTTTGTAGATGTGATTAATGTTTACAATCAGTTGACTCTAAGTAAAAGATATTACCCTTGATAATGTTGGTGAGCTTTATCCAATCAGTTGTAGGCCATAAGACCAAAAACTGAGGTTTTTAAGATGAGAAGGAAATCTATCTCCAGGACTGTAGCGTAGATATTCTGCTGGCATTTCCAGCCTATTGCCTGACTTACAGGTTTGGGACTTGCCAGCCCGTATAATCTTATGAGCCAATTCGTTAAAATCAATCTCTCACTCTCTCTACTGCCCTCATTTTGTACTTGGGTTTATTTTTTCCCTGTAGCCTATATCTCTTCTTGGAAACCCTGGTGGAGTAATGATTAGGCGCTATGGCTGCTAACCAAAAGGTCAGCAGTTCGAACCCACCAGGCACTCCTTGGAAACCATATGGGGTAGTTCTACTCTGTCCTATAGGGTCACTGTAAGTCGGAATCGACTTGATGGCAACAGGTTTGATTTTTTGGTATATCTATTCTTAAAAAAAAAAAAAGGCTGAAGTTGTAGAGGATATATATGTATACACTTATGGGTTCTGTTTTTCTGGAGAACTTTGATTAATACACAAGCTAATAGATTATTTAATTGCTGCCTGTTCTTTAAGAGCTCTTATCTTGCTAACAGTAATTTCCTTCTTTAAAAAAATGAAACATGTTCTTGGTGCATGCTGTTTTATGGAGTCATGTACTCCTGTTGAGAACATCACTTTTCAGTTGAATAAGTCTTGAGATCGAGACTGAAAGGGCCAACCTAGATATAATGTATTGATAGTGATTATTAACAGACTTTACTTATGACCTTTGCCATGGTCTTGTGAAAACTCCGTATTTGCAAATGCCAAAATGAGGCTGTCATGAAAGGGTGGGTAAGATTGGAACTGTGTATTAGTTTAATGTAACACTAGCTGCTATAACAGATATTGTTGTTGTTTGGTGCTGTTGAGTTGGTTTCCACTCTTAGTGACCCTATGTACGACAGAATGAAACAAGTGCCCCATGCTGTACCATCTTCACAATCATTGCTATGTTTGAGCCCATTGGTGCAGCCACTGTGTCAGTCCGTCTCGTTGAGAATCTTCCTCTTTTTTGCTGACCCTCTACTTTACCAAGCATAATGTCCTTCTTCAAGGATTGGTCCCTCCTGATAACATGTTGAAAGTACATGAGACAAAGTCTCGCTATCCTCGCTTTCCAAGGAGTATTCTGGCTGTACTTCTTCCAAGACAGATTTGTTCCTTCTTCTGGCCAAATATACCAAACCCATTGCTGTGTAGTAGATTCCAACTCATAGCAACCCTATAGGACAGAGTAGAACTGCCTCATAGGGTTTCCAAAGAGTGGCTGGTGGATTTGAATTGCTGTCCTTTTGGTTAGCAGCCAAGCTCTTAACCACTGCACCACTAGGGCTCCAGTTCTTCTGGCAGTTCATGGTATACTCAATATGGTATGTTCAATATTCTTCACCAACACCATAATTCAAAGGCATCAATTCTTCTTCGATCATCCTTATTCATTGTCCAGCTTTCACATGTGTATGAGGCAATTGAAAATACCATGGCTTGGGTCAGTTTCACCTTAGTCCTCAAAAGTGACGTCTTTACATTTTAATACTTTAAAGAGGTCTTTTGCAGCAGATTTGCCCTGTGCAATATGTCGTTTGATTTCTTGACTGCTGCTTCCATGGGTGTTGATTGTGAATCCAAGTAAAATGAAATCCTTGACAATTTCAATCTTTTCTCTGTTTATCATGATGTTGCTTATTGTTCCAGTTGTAAGGATTTTTGTTTTTTTACGTTGAGGTGTAATCTATACTGAAGGCTGTGGTCTTTGATCTTCATCAGTAAGTGCTTCAAGTCCTCTTCGCTTTCAGCAAACAAGGTTGTGTCATCTGCATATTGCAGGTTGTTAATGAGTCTTCCTCCTATTTGATGCCACGTTCTTCTTCATATAGTCCACCTTCTCAGATTATTTGCTCAGCATACAGATTGAATACACCGTCTCCTCACTTATCAACTCTCTCTTTATCTGACATTTCACATTTACGACAATAGTAAAAAGTCCACTATCTGACTATTTCGACAATAGTAAAAAGTCCACTATCTGACTATTTCGCACATTAATGACACACGTCTGTCAGTAATGAATGCCCAGGTGCAAGGTGAAGGTAACACTGACTGTGATGGTTAAGGTACTGTGTCGGTTTGGCTGGGCCATGATTCTTAGTGGCTTGGCAATTATGAAATGATGTAATTTTGCAACTGTATAATGATGTAATCATCCTCCATTTTGTGATCTAATGTGGTCATCCTCCATTTTCGCATAATGCTGATTTTGCATACTGACCTAGTCTTTGGAACCTAACTGTGTTGATAAGTGAGGAGAGGGTGTAAGTATAGTCAAAGGATATGATCCTGACACACAACTTTATTGATTTTAAACCACACAGTATCCCCTTGTTCTGTTCAAATGACTGCCTCTTGGCCTATGTACAAGTTCCACGTGAGCACAATTAAGTGTTCTGGAAGTCTCATTCTTCGCAGTGTTAGCCATAATTTGTTATGATCCACACAGTCGAATGCCTTTGCATAGTCAACAAAACACAGGTAAGCATCTTTCCAATATTCTCTGCTTTCAGCCAAGATTCATCTGACTTCAGCAATGATATCCCTCATCCTACATCCTCTTCTGAATCTGGCTTGAATTACTGGCAGTTCCCTGTCGATGTTACTGCTGCAACCATTTTTTAATTATCTTCAGCAAAATTTTACTTGCATGTGATATTAATGATATTGTTCGATAATTTCTGCATTCTACTGGATCACCTTTCTTTGGAATGGGCTCCTATATGGATCTCTTCCAGTTGGTTGGCCAGGTAGCTGTCTTCCAAATTTCTTGGCATAGATGATTAAGCACTTCCAGCATTGCATCCATTTGGTGAAACATCTCAATTGGTATTCCATCAATTCTTGCAGCTTTATTTTTCGACAATGCCTTCAGTGCAGTTTGGACTGTTTCCTTAAATACCGTCAGTTCTTGATTACATGCTACCTCCTGAAATGGTTGAATGTCAACCAATTCTTTTTAGTACAGTGACTCTGTGCATTCCTTCTATCTTCTTTTGATGCTTTTTGCACTGTTCAATATTTTGCCCATAGAATCCTTCAATATTGCAACTCGTGGCTTGAATGTTTTCTTCTGTTCTTTCAGCTTGAAAAATGGCGAGTATATACTTCCCTTTTGGTTTTCTGTCTCCAGATCTTTGCAAGTTTCATTATAATACTGTATTTGTCTTCTTGAGTTACCCTTTGAAATCTTCAATTCAGCTCTTTTGCTTCATCATTTCTTCTTTTTGCTTTAGCTACTCTACATCAAGAGCAAGTTTCAGGGTCTCTTCGACATCCATTTTGGCCTTTTCTTTATTTTCTGTATTTTTAATGACTTTTGCTTTCTTCATGTATGGTGTCCTTCATGTCATCCCACAACTGGTCTGGTCTTCAGTTATTAGCATTCAATGTGTCGAATCTATTCTTGAGATAATCTCTAAATTCAGGTGGGATATACTCAAGGTCATACTTTGGCTTTTGTGGACTTGTTTTAATTTTCTTCAGCTTCAACTTGAAGTTGCATATGAGCAATTGATAGTCTGTTCTTCAGTTGGCCCCTGGCCTTGTTCTGACTGATAATATTGAGTGCTCCATGGTCTCTTTCCACAGATGTGGTCAATTTGATTCCTGTGTGTTCCATCTGGCGAGAACCACGTGTATAGTCACAGTTTATGTGGTTGTAAAAGATATTTCCAATGAATAGGTTGTTGGTCTTGCAAAATTCTATCATGTGATCTCTGATGTCATTTCTATCACCAGTTACAGTTCTGATCCTTCTTCTTTGTTTCTAACTTTCGAATTCCAATCACCAGTAATTATTAATGCATCTTGATTGCATGTTTGATCAATTTCAGACCCCAGAAGTTGGTAAAAATCTTCATTTTCTTTATCCTTGGCCTTAGTGGTTGGTGTGTAAATTTGAATAATAGTCATATTAACTGGTCTTCCTTGTAGGCATATGGATATTATCCTATCGCTGACAGTGTTATACTTCAGGATAGACTTTGTCTTTTTAAATAATATTTTATTGAGTTTTTGGTGAAAGTTTACACAGCAATTGAGGATCCTATTTAACCTTTTGCACACAAATTCTTCAGTGACATTAGTTACATTTATCACAGTGTGTCAACATTCTCTTTAATTGTGTTCTGTTTGCTCCCTTTGCAGTACTCTAGTTTCCCTGCCCGCTTATCTTCTCATCTTTGCTTTTCAGTAATTGTTGACCTTTTGGTCTCATACTGGTGGTTTTTAATTAGGGCACCAATCTTATGGGTAATAGCCTTTATTTTCTGTGCTACTCTGCTATTTTGCTAAAAGGTGATCTCAGGGGATAGGCTCAGTTCTAGGTTTAAAGAGTATCTCAGGGTGATAGTCTCAGTGAGTCCTCCGTTCTCTACTGTTTCAGTTTGTCTGGCTTTTTAAAATTTTTTTTTAAATAAGAATTTGAACTCTGCTCCATATTTTTCTCCCATTCTATCTGGGACCAACCCTGTGACCCCAGTCAGAATGGTCAGTGGTGGTAGCCAGGCACCATCTAGTTCTTCTGGTCTCAGGGTAGATGAAGTTGTGGCTCATGTAGACTTGTTTCTTCTTCAAGCTTTTGGTTACCTTCTTACTGTTTTGCTCCTGGTAAGTACAGACCCGTAGTTTTGTCTTAGATGACCACTCACAAGCTTTTAAGACCCCAGACACTACTCCACTAGAACTCAGATCATGATTTTTGTGGACTATGTTATGCCAACTGACAGAGTTTTCCCATGAGACTATGGTCCTAAGCTTTCAAACTCAGGAAACCAATCTTGGAAGGTGTTTGGTTATGTCTGAGGAGTATCTGTATTTGTGTCTTCAATGAATATATGTGCCTGCACCCACATATTTGAATTTACATGTACCTATAGATACTTCTATCTTTTCTTACCTATGTACACACCTGTACCTATCCATATACCAATTTGCCTATACCCAGCTATATGTGTTCAAACACTCTTTTTACTTAGGTTGTTCTGTGCTCACTACATCCACATTTGGTGCCACTTTTCCCACCAGCAAAAATAACAAGTATTTAAGGTCTAAAGCGTACTTTCCTCTCCCACCCTCCTCTTACTGGTAACCACCAATAAACAGTGGTCTCTCTATGTTTACCTATTCTTGTCTTCTTATAAAAGAGGGATCATACAATATTTGTCCTTATATGCTTGACTTATTTCACTTAGCATTCTGCCCTCCAGGTCAATCCATGTTAGAATGTTTTTCAGACTCATCATTGTGCTTTATGGTTGTGTAGTATTTCCATTTTATGTATGTACCACAATTTGCTTATCCATTCATCTGTTGATGGACACTTTAGTTGTTTCCGTTCATTTGCTATTTTGAATATAGCAGTAACAAATATAGGTGTGCATATGTCTGTTCATGTCATTATTCTTTCTATTGTTTTCTATTTCATTCATTTCTGCCCTGATCTCTATTATTTCTTTCTTTCTAGAGGCTTTTGGCTTCTTTTGCTCTTCCTTTTCTACTTGCTCAAGTTGTCAGTTGAAGTTAATAATTTAGGATCCTTCTTCTTTTTTAATGTAGGCATGTATTGCTATAAATTTCCCTCTGAGTACTGCTTTTGCTGTGTCCCAAATATTTTGATATGTTGTTTTCATTTTCATTTGATTCTAGGAATCTTTAATTTGACTTTTGATTTCTTCTATGACCAAGAGTTTTTTTAGTAGTATGTTATTTAGTTTCCATGTTTTTATTTATTTTTTTCTTTATTTTTCCTGTTGTTAATTTCTAGCTTCATATCATTATGGTCAGAGAAGATGCTTTCTATGATTTCAATTTTTTAAAATTGGTCTATTCTGGAAAATGATCCATGTGTGCTGGAGAAGAATGCTCATTGTTCTGATGCTGTGTGGAGGGTTGTATATATGTCCGTTAGATCCAAGTGGCTTATGGTTTTATTCAGGTTCTCAATGTCCTTAGTGATCTTCTTTCAGATGTTCTGTCTATAATTGAAAGTAGTATGTTGAAATCCCCTACTATTATTGTGGAGTTGTTCATTTCTCCTTTCATATTAGTATTTTTTTCATGTATTTTGGTGCATTGCTGTCAGGTGCATATATATTTATAATTGTTATGTATTCTTACTGGATTGACCCTTTTATTATTATGTAATGTCTTTCTTTATCTCTTGTAATAGATTTTGATTTAAAGTCTATTTTACCTCTTGTCAGTATGGCCACCCCTGCTCTTTTTTGTTTACTGGTTGCCTGGAATATTTTTTTCCATCCTCTTATTTTCAGTCTGTTTGTGTCCTTATGTCTAAGGTGGGTTTGTTATAGATAGGAAAAGAATAAATCTTTTTTCTTATCTATTCTGCCACTCTCTGCTTTTTGCATGAGGCATTTAGACTATTTGTACATAAGGTTATTATTGAAAACGAAGTGTCTATGTCACTCATTTTGCTATTTGTTTTTTGAGTGTTTCATATCTTTGTTTTTTTTTTAATTCTGATTTTTCTGTTTTTGTTTATATCTGGTTGCCTTCTTGTGATGAGCTTTTTTGCTAACTTCCTTTTTTTCTGAATGTTTCTTCTTAGTGATTTCTTAGTGGTTAGCACATATGTTACATTACACAACTTACAATTGCAGCAATGTTTAACATACGAACAACAGTCAACATACAACCTTAACATAATAAATCTATTCCTGATATGCTTCTCCCTCCCCCATTTCTGTTGCTGTGTCTCCATTAACATCAGTACACAACCTATATATGATAAGTTTACTTTATACTTATTTTTTGTAAACTTGATGTCTTGTTTGTGGGATTTGATTGTTGAGTTTATTCCCTGAAGATATCATATCCTTGGTCCTTATGATTGCCGATGCTGTTGCATTCTTTGGAGATCTCTCTCTCTCATTTTTTGTTAGTTTTTTTCCCATGTATACATATGAGCATTTATTTAATGCTCTTGCCTTTCCATTTGGTGTACTCCCTTGAGTAATACTTGCAGAGCTGGTCTGGTGGTGGCAAATTCCCAAAGTTTCTGTTTGTTTGGGAATGTCTTGATTTCCCCCTCATTTTTGAATAACAGCTTGGCTGGGTAAAGAATTCTTGGTTGACAGTTGCTTTATTTCAGTATGTTATATATGTTGCTCCATCGTCTTCTGGCCTCTAGAGTTCCTGAGGAGAAATCTGCACTGATTCTTATGAAAGCCTGCTGGTATGTTATGTTGCGTTTTTCTCTTGCTGCTTTCAGAATTCTCTCCTTTTCTTTGATTTTCAAGAATTTTATTAGGATATGGCACACAGTTGAGCTTTTTGTTTCTCTTCTAATTGGGGTTCATGTAACTTCCTGTATTTGCAGTCTTGGTTCTCTGTTTAGATCTGGGAAATTCTCTCTGATGTTCTCTTAGAAAATCATTTCTATGCCTTTATTGTTGTCATGTTGCGCCGGGATTCCAATGATTCTAATGTTAGATTTCTTAATTGAATCCCATATTTCCGTTTGGGTTTGTTTGCTTTTCTCTTTTGTTTTCTCTTGTTTCTCTTAAGACTTGATAAGTTCAGTTATTTTTTCTTCTAGTTCATTTATTCTGTCTGTCTGTTTGTCTCTATTGTCGAGTGCTTCTCTTGCCTTTTCTATTTTAGTTGTTTTATTCTTTGGTTCCAGTAGATCTCTTTGGGTTTTTTTTTCTTTTTGATGTTTTCAGTATCCATGTTGATTCTCTCATTTTGTCCCTCCATTTGTTTCCTGATCTTTGCTTGTTTGTTTTTTATGTGCTTTCATTTTTTTTAAGCATATTTAACACCATAGTCTGAAAATTGTCAATTCTTTGCCTTAGTCTAGCCTCCACAGGAGAAATTTCCTCTTCATGTTTTGCTTTTGATTGGTCCTTCTTCTCTTGTGATTTTGTGTGTTATACTATTTTTTGTTGAACCTGGGCCATTTTGTTATCTTTATTTATTCACTTTGATTTTTGTGTTCTAGTTTTTTGTGGGAAATCTTTCTGATTTGGCGCCCTGGTGGTACAGTGGCCAAGCACCCAGCTGCCAACTGAAAGACCAAGGCCTGCAGCCAGCAGCCACTGTGCAGGAGAAAGATGCAGCAGCCCACCTCCGCAAAGACTCACAATCCTGGGAACACATGGGCAGCTCCATTCAGCCCCACAGGGTTGCTATGAGTCAGAACTGACCCAGTGGCAGTGGGATTGATATCATCTGAGAACCACTTAAGGGCACTCTTATCCTCAGGTTTTTTTTCAAAGCTGATTCAGGAGTTCTGGATGCTTGATCTGTGGAATTCAATATGCATATGAGGAAGGGGAGATTAGCTGGTTGCAGATGCTGATGTAAGCAGTGGGGCTCGACTTTCCTGCACAGGCTCACCCACAGTATCCCACCGTGAGTTGGTGTCCCACTGTGGGCCATGTTCCTCTTCGTCACCCTATGAGTCTGAAGTATTCCCCTCGTCCTGCTGCCCTGACTGTTTCTCCTTACCCTAGTGTCCGTCTGTCTCAAGCTTCAGCGTGTTTCAACGGCACTCTTTTGCAGCTTCACAGTTTCCCCTCACCTTCTCCCAGTTACACAGCCTGTGAGCTCTCAAGGCCAATTTTTGCCACTTTAAAAAAATTGGGCTACAGCTTCCTCAGATTTTCTCCTTTTCTGTGTTCCCTGATTGGGGTGTTACCCAGCCCTGTCCCAAAACAGCTGTGATGATGGAGAACTCCCAATGTTAGTGGGTAGGTTCTCCCAGTTTCTGTGCCATCCCCGCTTCTCCTCTCCCCCACTTCTGGACTCACCCCAACCCTCCAACACCTTAGCTGCTCTCTGGAGTTCTGAGATCTCAGTTTGTGCTGTTTTTTATTTATTGTTCAATGGGTTAGTTGCTGGGAAAGTAAATGGAAGTGTCTCCTCACTTCACCAACTTGCTCCACATTTCAGGATAGATCTTGAAATGTTCTTTTTGACCATGAATGCAACATTGTTCCTCTTCAATTTGTCAGTCCCAGCCTTGTAGACCATATGATTGTCCAATTCAAAATGGCCAATACCAGTCCACTTCAGCTCACTCATGCCTAGGACATCCATCTTCAAGTGTTGCATTTCATTTTTGACAACCTGCAATTTTCCTGGATTCATACTACATACATTCCATGTTCCAATTACTAATGGATGTTTACAGCTATTTCTTCTCATTTTGAGTTGTGCCATATCAGCAAATGAAGGTCGCAAAAGCTTTACTCCATCTACGTCATTACGGTCAACTAACTTTTAGGAGGCAGCTCTTACTCAGTTGTATTTTGAGTGCATTCCAACCTGTGGGCTCATCTTCTAGCACTATATCAGACGATGTTCCACTGCTATTCGTAAGGTTTTCACTGGCCAATTCTTTCAGAAGTAGATCGCCAGGTCCTTCTTCCTAATCTGTCTTAGTCTGGAAGCTCTGCTGAAACCTGTCCACCATGGGTGACCCTGCTGGTACTTGAAATACTGGTGACATAGCTTCCAGCATCATAGCAACACACAAGCCACCACAGTGTGACAAACAGATAAGTGGTGGCTATTACAGATAAACATCAAAATTCCAAAGGCTTAATAATATAAGTTTATTTCTCACTTACATAAAGTTAAAATGGATGTTCCTGAAGATGGCTCTCCTCTAATTGGTGATCCTGGCTTCCATATTCCCTTCCTCTTGTGACTTCATCCTCTTCAACATGGAGCTTCCAAGGCCATGCACAAGGGAAAAGAGCATAGACAATTATGCACTGGAGGTTCTTACACATCAGGCCCGGAAATGGATTTATCCCTTCTGCCCATATTCCTCTGGCCAGAACTCAGCCTCATGACTGCATCTTACTGCAAAGGAGGTTGGAAAATGTAGCCTAGCTGTGGTCCCAGGAAGAAGCCAGTCTCTGCCACCATCTGTAATTTAATTGATCCTGGCCCCTTTTGTACTTGGGTTTATTTTTTTTCTGGGGGCCTATGTCTATTCTATTCAGTCTGAAGTTGGAAAGTATTTGAATTTTTGTATGTCAATATATGGCTTATTAAATAAATGATATCCCTAAAAATCGTTCAGTACTTTTTTTTGTTTGTTTTGTTTTGTTTTTGATGTTATGAGTTAGGAATTTCTATTAATTTGAATTCATGCTTTACAGGTTAGAATATAGACAGCTCCCCTATCACATATTTGTCTGTCTCAAAAAGTTGGTAGATAATTTATAATTTATAAATCATTTATCTCCATTTGGAGGGGGAATTATACAAGTCTAGTTAGCTTTGGAGACCATAACATCATTTGATTTTAGAGGCCACCTTGTTCTGAAAACATGAAAGGAAAGGATGGAATTCAAGTTCTTCATGACCCAAATCCTCAGTGTCCTGTCTCCATCCTTAATAATAAATGTGGAGTGGGGGCAATAATGGGAGCCTGTTTTTGAGAGCTGTTAATTTTCTCCTTGATTATATAGTGCTGTGAAATGTGAAAGACGTTAGAGACTCTGAGCATGGTTCCCCTAAATGCCCCATTGCCCGCGGGGAACCAGCCAATGGCTAGGGTTGGCTTCAGATGGCTGGACAGGTGGCCTTGTAATTAAAACCCTTCCCTTCTAACTGCAGGCCTTGTTTTGCCAGGAATCTGAGGTGAAGAAAATGTTCTGGTTATGTGCCTATACCAGCTGCTTTGAAAGCTTTCTTACAGCTGTCCCCAAACCACAGCAGACAGCCACATCTCTACTTTCAAAATCTTGGGGGCTTAGTGTTATTTGAGATGGGATAAGCAGGCATAGAGATGAGGGATGATCTCTTCCTGATTTCAAATGATCTGAGCTTTTTTGAAGAATCAAACAGCACAAAAGAGGGTCTGGAATGCATACATTTCCTCTTTACATCAACTTATGAGATAGGTGCTATTTTTAGTTATTATTTTATAGATGAGAAAGCTGAGGCACAGAGGGTTTAAGTAACTCAGTCAAGGTCACACAATTAAGTGGCAGAATCAGAATTCAAATCCAGGTAGTCTTAACCTCAAGTTCAGCCTCTTGAGCATGTCCAAAATTTAACTTCTGGTCTTTCCCCAAAAATCTGCTCCATCCTCAGTTTTTCTCCATCTCAGTTCATGATGACTCCATCCTTCTAGCTGTTCAGCCAAAAAACATTAAAGCATCCTTGATTCCTCTCTTTTTCTCACATCACAAGTAGAGTTTATCAGAAAATTAAGTTGGCTGTATCTTCAAATGTTTTCAGAGTCTGACCACCACCATCTTTCATGTGGGTTTCTATAAAAGCCTTGTAACTGGTGTCTCTGCTTCTAGTCTTGCTGTCCTCTAGTCTCTTCTCATCACTAGCCAGGGTGATCCAGAACTGGTCAGGAGCTCTAATCCATGAGATCATTCTGAGATCAAGGTTCCTTCTATATTGTTGTTTTTCTTTCCCTAAGGTAGTGTCTTAGGCTGGGTTCTCTAGAGGAGCAAAACCAGTGAAGCATATATATATATATGGGTGTGGAGTTTGGGAAGTCCCAAATCCGTGGGTAAGGCATCAGGCTGGAGGCATCTCCTGGCTCACATGGTTGCAGGGGCTGAAAAACCCAAAATTGGCAGGTCAGTCAGTAGGCTGCTGGCTCACGGAGCTGTGGGAACTGATGAATCCCCAAATCTGCAGGTCAGGTGACAGGCTGCTGGCTCACATCCCAAGAAATGGAGGTCAGATGATGATGAGGATTGAGAGAGAGAGAGAGAGCTTTTCCAGAACATCCGTATACATTGGTCATACCCCCAAGGAAACTACCTTTACATCAGATCACAAAATGAAGGATAATTATATAAAACTGAGAATCATGGCCTAGCCAAGTTGACACCTAACATTAACCATCACAGGTGGAGTGCTCATCTACATGGTCAGAGCACTCATGTCTGCATTCTAGCCCACAGAAAAAGAGCAATTTCATTTTAAGTAAGTGATATAAAATTTGCACACATCATTTCCATTCAAATTCTGTTGGCAGTACATGGTCACATGGCCAACCTAGCTGCAAGGGAGCCTGGGAAATGTAGTCTCTGGATGCATGGCCATATTCTCAAGTTCCTAAGAAAAGGAGAATAGATTTGGGGGATAACTAGTAGAGTTCCACAGAGTCTAAGAAGGAAAATGGGTAGACCAGTTAGGAGGTGAACACTGATGGTAGCTTGACCTAGGGAAGATTCAGTGGAGATGGTGAGAGGTGGACAAATTTGAGATGTATTTTGTATGTATTTTGGAATTGGCACAACTTATAATGGGGTGAGTATAGAGGTTGAGGAAACAGGAAGAATTAAGGATGACTGTCAGATTTTTCTGTCTTGAGAAACAGAGTGGTGCCATTTCCTGAGATGAGGAAGCTGTCATTGAAAATACCTCTCCCTGGAGTGGCCACCTGTGGCTCAGTGTGTGAACCCTCCTCAAGGGGCCCATGTTGTGTCACAGCCAGAACAACCATGGCAGGTTGGAATGGCCCAGAGGTAGAGTCTGAGGGGCAGTCCTCCAGATTAATTAAATGGATTCTTTCTTAAAATGCTTCAAAGGAAGGAGGAGGACAGCCCATTATTGGTGCATAGATAGGCCAAGGTGTTGGACAATGTGGGGGTTGATTAAAACAAGCTAGGAAGCCTAGAACTGAAATTCCCTGTGTTTGAAGCCCCTATTAGTTCTGAATAGCTGTTTTTGGTTTGGAGGAAGTAAGGGATTAGGTAGAGGCACTGACATTTCAGCACTTGGGCCAAAAGAGGTCATGATCCCTGTATCTTCCTACCCCTTGACTTTGAGGGCCCTTAAATGTTTTTCTGTCTGTTCTTTGCCTGAGTTGGAGCATAGTGTAAGGAAATGTGTTTGCAATTAGAGTAGTCAAGAGGCTGAGGTTATGGAAGCATGACTAACTCACATGGCTGGGCAGTTATGAGGTCTGCTATGGTCATTTTGGGAGGCAGTATTCATAAGAGGGTGGGCTCAGAGATCAGATATACCTTCAGCTTGATCAGTTCTGGAAGAACCAACAAAGACAAGTTACTTATTTTGAGTTTGGGGGTGAGCTGTTTGGCCTGAGATGAGCCAACTTGTGCAGCCACTTACAAGAATGTGCCTACAGTTCTACAAATATTAGTATTGTAAAAAAAAAAAAAAAAATTGCATATTATTAATTTCCAAATCACTCATGTAATTTTTTACTGTCTTTTTTTGTTTGTTTGTTAACCTTTCTATTTTATAGCTGAGAAAGCTAAAGTTAAGTAATTAGTCCAAAGTACCATGATCATTGGGAGAACCCTTACTCATAAACACTCTGGTGTTCAAGTAACACACTGGCTCTTTTACTGTCTTGAGAGTTAAGCATCAACAGGGTGAGTCACGCTTCCCTTGGCAGCACAGTTTAGGGAAGGACCTCCAGGTGTGAGGTCACTAGGCCTGGGTTTAAGCCAGCTCCCCCCTCACTAGATCTGGGACTGTGAGCCTTGAGCCACCTGTGTAGCCTCCTGGAATCTATTTCCTCTTCCTTAAAGTGGAGAGTAACCATTTTCTACCTGCCTTCGGGCATTGTAGGGAGATTGCATGAGATAGCTCCAGCAAAAGCACTTGGATGTTGGCAAACCATAATACAACACAAGGCCCCGTTATGATTTCAAAGAAGTTACCAGACTATGTACATGGAGGCCTAAATACTTATAGTTTAAGCACATGGTTACTATTTGTGAGTAGGGAAAGGGTTTGATGTTGGAAAACCCAAGTTGTGTTTATGGCAGAAGAAAAAACACCTTTAGGTAAATGTAAACCAGAGAAGTGGGGAAAAGGTATAGCTTGAAAGCCTTTAATTTCCCCTTGTCAACTGATGTGTTACATAGTGATGATTGAAACTCTTGGATTAGTGAATTTAAGTTTATCTAATCATCTCACCTATGTGTCATAATAGCTGTGAGACAGGAATGAGGTTAAGGCAGGGCTGGATCTGTTGATGTGGTAGCAGCGTCTTAGTCTAGGGTCTCACTCTCAGATTTATCAGCTCAGTATCCTCTGTTTCACCAGTTCATCCAGGACTGATCAGGCTCAGAGGGCTGATCCTCCCCTGCCCACAGCAAGAGCCTAACTTACGAACCTGAGTGCTAAATTAGTGATGCACCTAGGAAGATGGAGAAACTGATTAGAAAATCTGCGATTTTTTTTCTTGGAATTTCAATCTCAGTATCAAGAAACTGAATTAGTGTTAACCAGCTGCCATCAAGTTGACTCCGACGCGTGGTGACCCCATGTGTGTCAGAGTAGAACTACGCTCCATAGGATTTTCAATGGCTGATTTTTTGGAAGTAGATTGCCAGGCCTTTCTTCTGAGGCATCTCTGGGTAGACTCAAACCTCCAACCTTTCGGTTAGTAGCTGAGTGCGTTAACTGTTCGCGCCACCCAGGGACTCCGAATTAGTCTTCTCAGGCATGAAATCAAAGCAAAGGGGCTCACAAGTTCTTGTGGAATTTTTTATGTAAATTGTTCTGGATGAAAGCCTTTTGAGCCTTACTGTTGTCGTTTTCCTTTCAATGGACCAAAATTCTCCAGCCCACCAGATGCAGGGCTTCCTGGGTAACTCCAGCAGGGTCCTCTTACCTAGCTCATCCTTTTCAGCATTCCCTTTGAGACACTGGAAACTTCTGTCATCACAGGTCCTCCTCTCCACAATGATATGACAGTTTCTGAAGTCAGATACTCTCTGCCACTAGCTGAATTTAAATCGATGTCTTCCTTTTGAGTCAGGTAGCCCAAGACCTTTTAGGAAGTCCCTTGTCATATGAGCTACACCCTTATCCATCATTTCTTATGTGAGCAATTTCTGGGGAAAATTTTTACATTCAGCTAATCTCATATCTTTCAGGTTGGTCCGTCTCACCTTTTGTACGAGATTGTGTCATATCCTAACCAAATTCTAGGTTACATCCTGTTTGGATGTACCCCCTCCTCTGCTTGGATAATATTTAATTCAATCCAATGAATATTTATCAAGGGCCTTCCATGTGCATGACACTGTGGTGGCCACTACAGGCTTAGTAAGATCAGAGTAACATTATGGTTAAAGGACACAGGCTTTTGGATTGGACCAGAGTTCAAATCCCAACCCATTATTTACAGGCGGAGTCACCTTAAGCAAGTTACCTAACCTCAGTTTCACCCTTTGTAAAATGGGGATACCAATAGTATCCACCTCACCTCAGTACGGTTTTTGTGAGGATTAAGTAATGTATACGAAGTACTTAGCTCAGTGTTTTGTAAAGTCTTAATAAGAATAAATATAACTTAAAAAATATGTATAATGCTATATACATTTATTCATACATTCCTAAACAAATACACATGGAGTTCCTACCATATGCCAGATCTATTCGGGGCTCTGGGGATCAGCAGCAATGAAAACAGACAAAGTACGTGTCCTTGTAGAGCTCACAATTTAGCTAGCGGTGAAACAGTGAGCATATAAACTCAAGTGTAATGTCAAATAGTGAAAAGTGCTTCAAAGAAAAATGAAGCAGAATAAAGGGACAGAATGACAGGGACGGGGTAAAGGGTGGAGTTTTTGTCCCTCAAACTTGTCTCTTGACATGCCCTCTGCCTGGAACGTGCCCCCACTCCTCCCCCAGGATTGCTTTCGCTTCTTTCAGGTCTCTGCTTAAACATTACCTCATCAGAGAGGCCTGTCTTATCTAAAAATTATACACACAGATTCAAAATATATAAAGAGACACCATTCCTGCCTTCAAGGAGTTTACTGTCTAGTAAAATTGACACGAACACAATGACCATACATCCACATTAATGGAAGTACAGATAAAAAACATACAGTTAAGGGAATCTGGAAAGGCTATATTAAAAAAAAATATTGTGCTTGAAATTTTGCTTGGTATAAAAAGAGCAGAAAGGAGCCCTGGTGGTGCAGTGGTTAAGCGCTCAACTGATAACTAAAGGACTTTAGAATCAGAGCAGCCTCAGGTCAAATCCCACTTCTGCCCCCCACTACCTTGGTGACCTTGGGTGTCACTCAGGAACATGAAAATAAGAATACCTACCTCAGGGTTACTGTGTGCTGTGGATTGAATTGTGTTCCCCCAAAATATGTATTGTAAACCCCAGCCCTATACATGTGGATGGAGCACTGGTGGTGCAGTGGTTAAGAGATAACATTGCTAGCTAAAAGGTTGGCAGTTTGAATCCACCACCTCTCCTTAGAAACCCTCTGGGGCAGTTCTACTCTGTCCTATAGAGCCATTAGGAGTCCGAATCAACTCAATGGCAATGGGTTTTGTTTGGTTATACTTGAATAGAATCCCATTTGGGAATAGGGTTTCTTTGTCATGTTAATGAGGCCATATCAGTGTAGAGTGTATCTTAAGGCAATCGCTTTTGAGATATAAAAGGAGAAGTTTAGGCACAAAAGCAAGCAAGAACAAACTGGAGAAGATTGACGCCTGTGGAGAATTCAAAGGAACCATGGAGCAGAAGCTGAAGAGACAAGGACCTTCTCCCAGAGCTGGCAGAGAGAGAAAGCCTTCCCCTAGAGCCAGTGCCCTGAATTTGGTCTTCTAGCCTGCTAACTGTGGGAAAATAAATTTCTGTTTGTTAAAGCTACCTACTTGTGGTATTTCTGTAATGGTGACACTAAGAAACTAAGACATTGTGTTAAATGAGAAATATGTTAAGCTCCCATAACCCTACGGAGCACAGTTCTACTCTGACACACATGAGATCGCCATGAATTGGAACTGACTCCACAGCAACTGGGCCCCTGGTAGTATAGGAGGTGCGCTTTCAATAGTGCCCCCTTCCCACTAATACATATTTATAATAGTAGCGTTTGGTTTGGGTTCCCAACAGCATTCCACTCTCACAGTGTGGTGTTTTCTTGTAATCGTCTATCTGGGTATCTGGCTTTGTCAGGAGAAGGGGAGCTTCTTGAGGACATGGCCTGCTGTGTTCCCAGTGTGGGTGGCACCGTGCCTGGCATGCAGGGCCCAGTTGATGGAGGATAAATGAGTACATTCATCTAGCAGAGGCAGAACTGTTCTGCTCAGGCAGAAGCCTCCAGGGATAGTCTGTTCTATTCTGCGTCTCTATACCTCAATGCCCCCAAATTTTTTCTGACAGATAGGTGTTTAGCATGTTCTTGAAGGAAGAAGATTCCATGTCCCATCTAGGGAAATACGTGCTGCATTTAACCAAGTAATTCAAAACAGGTGAAATGATGCCAGCTTGCCTACCTCTTCTAGCCCTGATTCTATTTTGTTGCCCCCAGTTTTTAGAAGAAATTAAAGAATATTGTTTTTTTTTTTTTTTTTGGTGTGAGGGGGGTAACCAAAAGATTATTATTATTTTTAAAATCAGAGATACTTTTTAAGATACAGAGTTTTTTATGTATCAACTAAGGCTTACTTGGAGCCCTGGTGGTGCAGTGGTAAGCTTTAGTTGATGTAAAAAACTCCATATCTGAAAAAGTATCTCTGATTTTAAGAATAATAGTAATGTTCCAGAGATGAGTAATGTCAAGATAGTGGGCTTTCTAGTCATTTTTAAAAATGAACTTTATGTTTGTTTGTTTATTTTTGCCCCATAGCAATTCTACAATATAATTAATAAGACACAGAATTTAAGAAGTCCAAATAATTATGCTTAGGAAATTTTATTAAAGTATCTGATGAGAAGAGGGAGCCTGGGAGACCATTGCCTACTAGAATGCTTGAGGATGTCACATTAAAACTCCTCACCTCTGTCCTCTGTTAACACAGTTCAGAAAAAAAGTCACATCTTACATCATGTGAATTTGGAGATCACATCTCGAACTGGACGTCACAGGGGCCTGAGTGTGTTCTTGTGGAAGCATCTCTGAGGATAACTGTCTGCTCCTCATCACTTCACAAACCTGGTTCACGGAACATGTACTACTGAGGCCCAGCCCGAGCTCTGGGGCCTCAGGCAGCCCCCAAACCATGAAGGGTTTTGTGTGACCTTTGACAATGGGCTGTGAGGGCACTCCGTTACCTTAGAACCTGACTGAACACCAGGACTGAGAGCTTCCTCAGTAAAGAAAGGTCCTCGAAGCTCCTTCTAGTCACCGGAAATCGCTTTGGCAGACATCTTTCCCTGAGGGAGGAAGTTGAGGCCTTGAATCGTGTGGTACCAAAGCCCACTTTGCTTCAGAATTGAGCACAAATTGAGTTGACAGAAATGTGCACTGGTTTTCTTCAGATGGACTAGAAACTCACAGGCTGTGGCTGCAGTGGGACCACTCGCATCTGTGAGCTGAGAGGGCGCCTGCAGGGGTGGAGGTAGGTGCTTCTGGGGTGAGTTAAGCATGGAGGAGGGGGCAAAACATTCATTCTATGCATCTGAGATGGCCCAGAGGCCCAGGGTCTGCGGCTCTTAAGCCCCTGGGTGGTGCTGTGACCACCCCCCTCCATCCTGAGAGAATTATCATCCAGTGCACACTTCTCTGGCTGATAGGAACTTGACATCTAAGGGCATGAAAACCAGAGTCAGGGCTTGCTCTGCCCTACACAGTTGATGCTTGTAAGTCAGGGCCTGCAGGTTATCAGCCTCACCACTCTCCTCAGCCCACCTAGCCATCATGCCAAATAGAAAAAGATGGGCACCTCTGAGTATCCCTTGAAAGGTTACTGAGCCTTTCCTTGTGAAAGGCCACTCAGCAGCCCTCCAGTTTCTGACCTGCCTCTTCACACACCCCTCTGCCTGCAGGTTTATCATCACCTCCTTTCTGCCAGCCTTGAGGCCCAGATGCCTCTCCTGCTGCTCATGGCGTATCAAGCACCTGTGCCCTCTCCCACCTTCCCCTCTCCCCTCCTGTGGGACTTGGTTCTGTCATTCGTCCCTCAGTGTCACATTTCTACAGCCTCCCTCTCATTTCACTACCGACTTGTTTGTCCTATTAAGATGTCCAAGTCTCTCTTAATGGCACCATCCCTCAACCCTATGTGCTCTCTAGCCTCCATCCAACCTTTCTCCTCCTTTTCTCCCCTGAGTAGTCCATGATCACTGTGTGCACTTACCTCTTATCCTCTACCCAACCCATTACCATCTGGCTTCTTCCCTCACCATGCCACAAAGTGAGGCACACTGGGCTGCCACAACTCATATCCCCAGTGCAGTGCCTCCTTTGAATCACTCTCTCCCTGACCTCACTGCCGCACTGGCCCAGGTGAGCACTGTGTCTCACTCCAAGCTCTCCTCTCTTAACTTCTGAGACTTCGTGCTCTCTTGGCTCCTCTCTGGTCTCTGAGCATTTCTTCTCTCTCCTGCATGAATTCCTCTTCCTCCATTTCCAAAAAATTGAGGGCTCCAGGGTTACCTCATTGACCGCCTTCTCATTCCACTTCCTCTTTGAGTAATGGCGTCCACAGTCAGGGCTTCAGCTACCACCTAAATACTGATGACTCCCAGATGTACCTCTGCAGCTCAGACCTCTTCCCCCAAGATTCTGAGTAGGAGCATCAGGTGGAAATGCGTACCACAGCCAGGCAGATAAAGTAAATGAATGAAACTGATTGTAAATGCGTGTGGCAGGCCAGAGAACCACCTGTTTTGGCTAAAGGGGGTGGCTGATACTGGGCTCCAACCAATTGTTGACAAGCAGGAATTCAGGACCAGTGTTGCTGGATCTTCCAATTTTAGAGAAACCAGAAATACGTCATACTATTGGAAATCTCTTAATTATTAAATGTTCATTCAAATTTTTTAAAATGTCCATCTGGACCAAAGCCTATCTGAGAACCTTTTCTGACTGTGGACCGCCTACCTGGGACAACTGTTTGACTCATATACTCCACTGATTGCCCAACATCTTTATGCTGATGCCCTCGAGCACTCTAAATTGAATATCTTTTCCCCAAACCTACCTCTCCTCCTCCTGTATGCCTTATCTCAATTAGTGGCACTTTCTTCTAACCACTCATCAAGCTAGAAATATAGTAGAGGGTGTCCTTTCTTCCTTCTTTTTCCTCCTTCTTCACACTCAACCCACCATCAAATTCTACTAACACAATTTCCTAAATAGTACTTGAATCTATTCTCATCTCTCCATCCCTACCACCATTATCATAGTTTAGGCTTCTAGCATCTTTTACTTCTTGTGTTTGGAGTGGTAAGTCGTAATAGTTGGCTCCTCTACATATAAATTATTATTATAAGTCAATCAAATGATCTTGTTTCCTTGACACTGATTGGCTTTGGAATGGGCATGTGACCCAATCTGGACCAGTGAAATGTGAGGGAAAGTTTACGAGGAGGCTTCTGGGAAAGTTTTCCTTGCTAAGAAAGAGACATATAGAAGAGAAGGCTCCCTTGCGCCTACCGTCTTCGCTGTGTCTGGATGTCATGCTGGGAACTGCTGTAACCATCTTCTGAAGATGAGGAAGGCCAGCCTGCAGGCAAAGCCTGCCACAGAGAATGACAGAGTGGAAAGAGGGAGGAGACCTGGGTCCATGGTGATATTTTGAGCCAACTAATCGACCACCTGGGTTGCCTGTCGTCTCAGAGCCTGCGGCTATGTTGGATAATAAATCTCTTGATTTCAGCCAGTTGAGGTCAAGACTTTCTGTTTAAGGAAGCCAAACTCACCTGAATGGTCCCCTGGTCCCCTGAGCTTCATCACAGCACATAATACCTGACTGCCAGGGTGGTCCCTCTAGATGCTAATCTGACCACACCGCTTCTTGCTTATGGCTCCCATTGTCCACAGGATAAAGTCCCAGGACCTTGGCAGAATATACAAAGGCTCCCATGACCAGGCCCCACCTGCCTCCTGTCTACATCAGCTCTTACTCCTTAACAAAAACCTTATGCTTATGTTAGTCTGGTCTGCTTGTAGTTCTCTACATAAGCGATGCTGTTTAACTCTTTCATTCATTTGACAAATACATTCGAGGGCTGACTCTGTACCAGGAACCACTGGAGGCGTGAAGATATGAAGGAAGCAGGCAAACGAGGTCCCTGCGTTCACTGAGTGGACCAGCTACTACCACCAAGTCTCTGCTCCAGCCATCGGTTCCCCGCAGTGCCTTCTCCTCTCTCTTGATCTGACTAATTACTACTTCTCTTTTCTTTTTCCAGTCTATTAATGTCTGTATATATACATGTTTAAAATTTTTTACCCAACTTTTTATTTTGAAAAATTTCAAACATACAGAAAGTTGAAAGAATAATACAATGAATGTTTAATACCTCCACCTAGAGTCACTAATTATTGACATTTTGCCATATTTGTTCTCTCTCTTTGTATGTACTTATATATACATACACACGTGTGTACTCACTCACCTTTTTCTGAACCATTTGGAAGTAACTTATAGCTGTCATGACTCCTCACCCATAAATAGTTCGTGTCTCCTAAAACAAGAACACTCTCTTACATCACTATAATGCTGTTACCACACCCAAGAAATTTAACATCAATACAATAATGTTATCTAATATATATAGAACATGGTCAAATTTCCTGAATTGCCCTAAAAATGTTTATGGCTTTTTCCCCCATTCCGGATCCTGCTCCTAGGCTACATTCTCATCTCCGGCAGGAGGTCTTTTGTGAACGCTTTCTGTCGTTCACCTCCTCAGTGCTCCCACAATGCCTTGTGCAGATGGCTATCATGGTATGAGCCATGTGTGCTTACCCCTGTTTAGATTGAGTGCCATGTCAGACTCATGTTTGTATTCCTGGTGCCTAGCACAGTACATAGTAGGTGCTCAGCATATTTTGGTTGAATGGATGAGCAAGTGGCAGAATTGCAGACAACGCCTGCAGCCTCATTACTGTTTTCTTGCTTCTGGATTTAACTGCTTTTCGCAGACAGTGATGTTAATAATGTAAGAGCAGAAAGTCTCATCTGCCAAATGATGAGAAGAAAAGAGAGGAAATCCAAATAGATAATTGTGAACGATTGAAAGAGCCAACAATTAATGGTATCCAATGCCATGTTCATTTAGAAGCATGTCCCAGGGATCTGAGAGCATCAGTGGAGAAAAAATAACCAGGCTTTTACCAGTTGTTGCAAAGTCTCCATTATATTTGCAGCCCTATCTTATAAGCAGAAACCAGGACCCCTTCCAACTGAAATTACCGTGAAACCCCACATCTACCCCAGAGCCATACTTTCTCCCAGAATGAATTTGCTAGTCATCCAGGATGGGTCCAGTCATACCAGGGTAAGTGCCCCTTAGTTCTGATGAAGCATTTCTTCCCTCTGTAGTCCTAACTTTATTTTCGGAACTAGTACTGGAAATTAAAAATATATGTATATATTTTTTTACAGTACTTAAAATGAAGGTTTACTGAGCAAACTAATTTCTCATTATACAATTAATGTACATATTGTTTTGTGACATTGGTTGCCAACCCCACGACATGTCGACACTCTCCCCATCTTGACCTTGGGTTCCCTATTACCAGCTTTCCTGTCCCCTCCTGCCTTCTAGTCCTTGTGCCTGGGCTGGCATGCCCATTTTGTCTCATTTTGTTTTAAGGGCCTGTCTAATCTTTGGCTGAAGGGTGAACCTCAGGAGTGACTTCAGTATTAAGCTATAAGAGTGTCCGGGGGCCATACTCTCAGGGTTTCTCCAGTCTCTGTCAGACCAGTAAGTCTGGTCTTTTGTGTGTGTGTGTGAGTTAGAATTTTGTTCTACATTTTTCTCCAGCGCTGACTGGGACCCTCTATTGTGACCCCTGTCAGAGCAGTGGGTGGTTGCAGCTGGGCACCATCTAGTTGTACAGGACTCAGTCTGGTGGAGGCTGTGAAGGTTGTGGTCCATTAGTCCTTTAGACTAATCTTTCCATTGTGTTTCATTTTCTTCATTCTTCCTTGCTCCAGGTGGGGTGAGACCAGCAGAGAATATTAGCTGGCTGCTCACAAGCTTTTAAGACCCTAGACGCTACTCACCAAAGTAGAATGTAGAACATTTTCTTTATAAACTGTGTTCTGCCAATTGAGCTAGATGTTCCCCGAGACCAAGTACTGGGAATTTTTTGAAGTGTACTACAGATGATATCATAAGTAATATTTGGATCCAGAGACTCCAAAGGTGAACTCAAAGAAATTTTTCATTCTCCTGGTGACCTTTCTTTAACCAAGAGTGTGGAGACAGGATCAGGACAACCAGTGCACTTGGGAGAAAATAACCATTTGTTATCCTCCCTGGAGGACTCGTTCCTTAACCTGGCCATAGAATGTTTTGCTTGACCTCTCAAGACCCCTGGGTTCACTGATGAATTAAAAAAAAAAAAAAAAAAAAAATCCTTATCAGCCATCGTTATGGTGTCCCCCAAGAATGTGTGTCAACTTGGGTAGGTCATGATTCCCAGTATTGTGTGATTGTCCACCATTCTGTCATCTGATGTGATTTTCCTAAGTGTTGTAAATCCTGTCTCTATGATGTTGATGAGATGGGATTAGCAGCAGTTATGTTGATGAGGCAGGACTCAATCTACAAGATTGGATTGTGTCTTGAGCCAATCTCTTTTGAGATATATAAGTGGGAAGCGAGCAGAGAGACCGGGACCTCATACCACCAAGAAAGTAGCACAGGAGCAGAGTGTGTCCTTTGGACTTGGGGTCCCTGAACTGAGAAGCTCCTCGACCGAGGAAAACTAATGACAAGGACCTTCCTCCAGACTGACAGAGAGAGAAAGCCTTTCCTTGGAGTTGGCACCCTGAATTTGGACTTCTAGAATACTAGACTGTGAGAAAATAAACTTCTGTTTGTTAAAGCCATCCACCTGTGGTATTTCTGTTATAGTAGCACTAGATAACTAAGACAGCTGTTGAAAAACACGTGGATATAGTCTTCCCAGCTTCCAGAGGGACCTATCTAAAGGCAAGGCAACCCAACCATCTCACTTCTGGTAGGCACATTTCTGGGCACCTACTACGGGCCAGGCATTGTGGATACAAAGATAAATAAGCTACTGCCCTCAAGGAGTTCCTTGTCTTCTGGGGTAGGCAGACACACAAAGAGTCTTCAAACATGGGGAATGCAATGAGGGAGGTATGTGTAGGACACTGCAGACCTCAGAGGCAGGACATCAAACCAACTTGTGGAGTGGGAATCGAAGGGGGACTGCCTGTAAAATGGGGCATAGTAGGTATGGGAATTAGACAGGCAGGTTGGGGGTGGGGCATTCTAGGCTAAAGGCATGGAATGAGGCAAATGGGGAGGCATTCATTATCATGGTAGGTGCGGGGACAAAGTAGTCATTGACTACATGAGCAAACAAGGCATCGAGGGTGCCATTTTTGATCAAATAAGATGCCAGCACTAGAAGTCCAAAGGTTGTCTCTGATCTGACTTGGGAAGACTGTGCCTCTCTGGCTCCGGGTGTCCTTTAATGTTACTCCCACTAAGGGTTAAAGGTAGAAGAAATTCCCACTTCCTCCCCCCAAAAAAGTCAGTGAAGGTAATTATACCACCATCTATTTAGCTGCTGAAGAATTTACCATTCAAGGAGATAGGACCCTGCCTCACCAGAGGCGTTTAACAGTCCAACACTATCACATTACCCAGATTGTATAAAGAGTATGAATGATTTCCGCTCACAGACCTCTAATGGAGGTATCTCTTTACAAAGCCCCTACTTCAGGCCAGCTGAATGCCTCAGCAGTGCCTCTGAAATCCCGCAGCCCTAATCCCTTTAGCAACAAAGATCTGTTTCTTTGCTTAGCATGAAGTAGGCCTCAGAGGCCTGTGTGTGTCTTCGCCTGTAGGCCAGAAGCCTCCTGTTTACAATTTCCCTATTCCTGTTTTTAATGTTGTTCTGAGAGCAGCCACAAAGGGCTAGTTTTGTCCAGCGGGAACAAGGGAGCTATTAGAGAGAGACAGAGGAAGGAAGGAAGGGAGATCGCAGGGAGGACTCCTCAAGGGATTAGCAGACACAGCTGTTCCCGAAGGGAGAGGAGCTTCAGGCAGTTTATAATTTCTGTCACATTTACATTTTTTAATATTTTATTTCCTTAATTTTTTTTTCTAATCAGTTTCCTATAAACCATTTAAAGCAAGCGTCTTGCTGCCATATTGACAGACTTAGGGTAAATGCTTTAATATATTTAGTTGGGATTTAGGTTTTTGCTCCGGTGCTGTGGAGCTCTGGTGTGGTGGTCTCCATTTATCTGTGAGGTCGCATACCTCCAAGCCGCCAGCTGCCTGATGAAATCAATTGTTGAGGGGGGACGGTTTCACTTCTGGTCCCCATTTGTGTACACAGTATCTGAGTCATTTAGATCTCACAGACCACTGCCTGTCTTCACAGTGTCTCAGACCCACTTTTAAGAATGCAACTCATTTTTGTCTTAATGTTACATATCTAACCAGTGTGCTTATAAAGGGTATTAACTACAGACAGATAATCTGTCATATTCCATATTTCTAAAATCCTTAATGCAGATTCTTTAAGAAGATTACCCATGATTTCATCCTGAAAGCAAATCAGTTTCTGTTTGTCTGTGTTACCTTCTTGTTCTTGTCTATGGACATGTTCAATTTTTGTACTTTTATAATAAAATCATATACAGAATTTTACAGTCTTAATTTTTCCATTAATATTATTCCTTGCATATTTTTCTATCCAACAGTCTCTTTTTTTAGCTCCTTATTCTCCTTTTCTCTACCTTCTTCCTGTTAAGAATATTAACAATTAACGATTTCTTGCCTATTCTCCGTGCTCAGATAATCATATGAAAAAAATATGTATCTTGGATTGTGGGGTGTCATTGTTTATTTTATTAAGATGGAATCATATATTTTTCTACATCTTGCTTTTCTCACACAACAATATATGCAGAAAATTGCATTTAATATTTTTAACTTAACATTGTCTTTGCAGGTTCACTTTGCCTAAGGATACTCTGGCTAAAGTTACAAACGCCCACGTATATGACAATTCCACTTTTACTCTGTTTTTGTTAAGTTTTGCTTTTTCCTGGGGAGTTTGGTTAAGAAAGAAATGACTTTCTCAAATGTCCAGTCGGCCCATTGCTGACCCTTTGGGCTGTTGTTGCCTTGGGGTAAGTTTCCGGACTTGAGCGTCTTTTAGATCCGGCTGACATGCTACTACTGTTACAGAAATATTCCTCATGATAGTCTCAAAAGTTAACTGTATGTGGTTTCCTTTTGCAGGGGCCTGGGATGTGAGCTAATCTTTAAGTAAAGGAGAGAAGGGACAGTGATTAACATTCTCCCAACTCACTCAGGGACAGCTGTTCCAAACCCTTCCTTCCTGCTCAAAGTAGTAACTAGTTTTCAAGAGGAACTTAAAAAAAAAAAAAAAAGAAAAAATTTTTTTAAAGAAGAATATGGAGTTCTTCCAGGATTGCTCAATTTTTCTTTCTCTAAAGTAAAATAGTTCAAACCATGTGCCAATCCAAATGCACTCTTTGTATTCAGCTTTGCTGGAAATGTGGACCATAAGATAAGATGCACAGCCCTTGGAATATTGTTTTTCAGAGCTGGCCAGGAAAAAGCCACAATTTCAGCCACTTTGATTACCCATGCTTTTCAGAGTGGAATGCTAAGGATATTTTAAGGAACATAAGCTCTGCAAGCCCCTGTCATCTAACTGCTCCTGCCATACAGGCTTCTTTGGCAGTATTACAGATTTGAGGTGGTGATTACCATTTTGGTGAAAACATGTCTTTTTTTGGAATTATTTTCTGATGAAAAAAATTTTAAGATGCCTTCCCATTCCAAGTATAAATTAAAGGCTCTGAATTTTACTAAATGCCTTTTTAAAAAAGTAAATAAATAAACCTAGAATTACCGAATATGCACGCATCTTCTAGGTTCTGAGTGCTATGATTTTATTAGCCCATGCCAAAGGCATGCTCACGACAGAAGAACTATCTTCTTCATCTGGGAATGTGGTTTTTTTGATGAAATGCGGTGGGAAGCATGTACATAGAACCATGTTGGAGGGCAGGGATCTCTGTCTAGCCACCCAAGGCCGAGAAATCAACCCTGACCATCAGTGGATAACGAATGCTGCAGCCCAAGCATCTTGCATCCATACAGACTACATAAATTAAGGGATAATGCAAAGGGCCCTTTTGAAGTTATATCAAGTAGCTCAATTTGACTAACTCCATTGTTGTTATTTGTTAGTTGCCATGGAGTTGGCTCTGACTCATGACAACCTTATGTATAACAGGCTAAAACGTTGTGTTCAATCCTGCGCCATCTTCATGATCGTTAGTACTTTGGAGTCCATTGTCTCGGCTATTGTGTCAAGCCATCTCATTGAAGGTTTCCCTCGTTTTTGTTGGCCCTCTACCAAACATGATGTCCTTTTCTAGTGACTGGGCTTTCCTGATGACATGTCCAAAATAAGTGAGTTGAAGTCTTGACATCCTTGCTTCTAAGGGACATTCTGATTGTATTTTTTCTAAGACTGATTTGTTCATTCTTTTGGAAATCTACAACAGAATATTGTCCAAATACTTCCATAGACATGTGTTATTATTTGATCAAATTTATAAGTGACAAAAAAGGGATGAGAAATTTTTTCCTTCTTGCTCTTTTCTATTTGCTAATGTGGAAACAATCTAAAAAGAAAACAAAAACTAAAAAGACAAAGATGAAACTTAATAAAAATATTAATTTTTAAAGATATATTTTTAAAAAGTAAAATCTACTTTTTTTTAAAAAAATGCAAAAAAATAGAGAATCAAGGAAAATAAAACAAAAGTCACCTCCGAAATTACACTCCCCAGTAACTACTATTTATGTAAGATGTTAAAATTAATTTAGGAGATGTAAGTATGTGCTCCTATGGCCTAAATAAGGACTAGCTCTAAATGATGCTAATTCAATACGTTGAAAAATCCATCCTAAAACTATTTTTAAAATGTGTTTATTTTTCCAAACAGACTAGTAAGAACAAAGAAGACTATTAGGACAGGAGATACAGCTGAGCTTCCAGGACCCCTGCTTTACTAGAGCAATTTCTCTTTTATCTGTTTTATCTATTTGTCTTCTGTCCAAGACTTTGTGTGTGTGTTTTTTGTTTTGCTTTTTTTTGTGGGGAGGGAGATGGAAAGGAAATATTCTGCTGCTGCAAAAACTGAAAATAACAGCTTTATCTAGAGAATAGCTCATCTTTCTCCAGTTTTTCAATGCTACATTGACTAGTAGTTTGGTTCATCTGCTATTTCGGCCTTACATGCATAAAGTCACAGTTATGGCTTTGGATGGAGTTTTAAAAGGTGCATGCCTCAGGATCTTCTAGAATTTGAATCTTCCAGGGATAGGAGTTGGTTGGAAAATAGATATTTTTCCATGTTGAGTATTAAGAAAGAAAATAAGTCCAAATGTCCTAACAATATCTGTCTATATTACAAATTGCCAAGAGCTATGAGAATAGTTTTGTGGAAAAAACATGGTGGCCATCCACATAAAATATTAGAGTTGTTGATAAACGCTACTAGAACACAGTCGTGGTTCAACAAACTATGTGGAGTGAAGGAATCAAGGGTCTTCTTTCTTACTATTGATTGTTCTGTTTTTCTCATTCTGATAAAACATTCTTTCCTTGAGTTTTAACCAGTGACATGGTGCAGAATTAGATCCACATGTGCTGATTTTGCCATTCTATTTATTTCCAGTTGTTTTTTCTTAGAGTCTGAAGAAAAAGGAGCTGAAAGTCAATCTTGGATTGCATACATCAGCTCTGTTAGAGAATCTTTTATATTAACAAATACTCATTCTAGCCTTTGTAACTACAAGTGCTGAAGTTACAGTAAAATATCCATTCTAATCCCCATTTTCTTTTGCTCCTAACTTTCCAATAAAGTATCCTTTTGGGCTGAAACTTTCCATGCTTAGTTTCGGCTCAAAGGTGAATTTATTTTGGAAAGTTCACACTAATTTAATTCAGGGACTTGGAAGGGATGTGAGAGTAAAAATATACCTTTTCGTACTCTACAAATAAATGTAAGACTTTGGTCGTAGATAACTCCAGAGCAGCCAACTGCGGAACAATAAACAGGTCTCAGAAAGTCTCCGTTAAAGTAAAGCAGGTTGAAGTGATTAACCACAAATTTCCTGCACATACTGAACAGCTTGGAGTTCCTCGAGGCTCTGTGGTCCCATCTGAAGGACAATGGCCAGAACGTGGAATTTCTGGGTCTGGACGGAAGGGATGGAAGATTTAGTTTGGATCAGGGCAAACTTACTTTATGGTCTACAAAGTTTTAAAACACATTGATTATTGTTGAATGCTCTCTTTTAGAAAGAGGGGGAATTGAAATGCCACAGAGACTCACTTACCCAAACCTGTAACATGATGTCTGTGAATGTAAGTCCAGCCTCCCTAGGATGTTGAAATATAATGGTCTAGAATAGGATTTCTCAGCAGTGGCACTATTGACATTGGGGCCGGATAATTCTTTGTTGTGGGAAGTTGTCCTATGCATTGTAGGATGTTTAGCAACATCCCTGGCCTCTACCTACTAGATGCCAGTAGCACCCCCTCAAGCCGCGCCAATCAAAAACGTCTACAGACATTGTCAAATGTCTCTGAGGTATGCAAAGTCGCCCCCAGTCGAGAACAACTAGTCTAGTAGATTTTCTTTCTCTGGGGCTCCTCTGTGGTAAAACTTTGAATTTAGATCCATTTGAATGTGGCCTTTACAAGAGAGGAGAATCCAGGCAGTGGAAAATCTGTTTTTTTTTTTTTTTTCTTTTTCCGTTTCATTTTATGGTACTTCTTCACTTTTAAAAATCTAATTTACATTTCAGAGATGCCACACTCATTGGCATGTATAGATAGATAGAGTACATGGATGGATAGCTGAATAGCTGCTGCCTAGTTGACTCCGACTCATGGCAACCCCACATAAAGCAGAATGGAATGTTTTATGGTCCTGCATCCTTCTCACAATCACCGGCATGTTCCAGCCCATCCTTGAGGCTATTGTGCCAATCCATCTCACCGAGGGACTCCCTTGTCCTCACAGGCCCTCTGTTTTACCAAACATGACGTCCTCGATTGGACCCTCCTGATGACGTGTCCAAAGGAAGTGAGTTGGACAATGGTCTATTTGTGGTCCATAGATTTTCATTTGCCCTAATTTTCGGAAGTAGCTCATCAGGGCTTTCTTCCTAGTCTGTGAAAACCTGGCACCGCAGAATTTTTTTTTCTTTTATTGTGTGTTAGGTGAAAGTTTACAGTGCAAATTAGTTTCTCATTCAAAAATTTATACACAAATTGTTTTGTGACATTGGTTGCAATCCCTGCAATGTGTCACCACTCTCCTCCTTTCCCTTTACACCCCAGGTTCCCCGTGTCCATTCGTCCAGGTTTCCTATCCCTTCCTGCCTTCTGAGCTTTGTTTTTGGGCAGGTGTTGCCCATTTGGTCTCGTATACTTGATTAAACTAAGAAGCACGTTCCCCACATGTGTGAAAACCTGGCATTTTTAATAAAGGCTTCCTAAAACGTAAAGTTGGCATTGCAAAGAAACAGCAAAGAAGTATCCCTCCTGTCCAAAGTTGTCCTTCCCTACCTGTGCCTTTTATCCCTTCTCCCTTTTGCTCCTTTAGAGGCCTAGACCCATCAATTAAATTTTTTTTTACATCTTCAATTGTTACTTCTCCAATGGAGCCTTTCTCTCAACCTTCAAACAGATTTAAGTATCTCCATCTTAAAAAGTTACCTGCTCTTATTCTTATCATTTTTTTAATGCCAAGAAGAGCATTTATTTACTCCTTCAGCCAAAACTGATACTAATAACAGCTAATGTGACTGAGCATGCCTGTGTGCCTGCTCTTTTCTAAGTTCTCTGTGCTTTATTCCAACATCACTGTGCGGTGGGTACTGTCCCTACCCTCACTTTCTAGGTAAGGACCTGAGCCATGAAGAGGTGAATTAACTGGCCCCAAATCACACAGTAACTGGCATGCTGCTAAACCTGCTAAAGAAGATTCGAACCTAGGCTTTCAGGCTCCAGAGCCCACCGTCTTAACCACCAACTCTCCTTCCACACAGCTCTATAAGGCCTCCTTACCATTGTTAAATGGCCAAGTTTTAAAATTGTCTTTAAGAATCCAACAAATATTAAGTATGACAAAGCCCCATACTGTACAATACTGTCAATGCAATGATGGACACAATACTGCTCTCAGTCAGAAGATATAAACAGATAGGAACAGTACAAAAATGTGAAATGTTAAAAAAGTTAGAAGCAAAGATTAGTGGCGTAAAGAGGCGGTAGAGACCGCTTAACCTCCAGCGGGAGAAAATCAGGCATGCAACATCCCTGAAGGCATAACACTATACTGCCTTCTATGAGATCTTACGGTACGGCAGGCACTGTGCTAGTCACAAACGATATAGTGATGGCATTTACAGTCTAATGGGGGTGACAGATATGAATCAAATGACCACATGCATTTCCATGGGAGGTGCCCATGGTACCATGGTACCATGAGCATGTCTGAAAGGGATTGAACTCACTATAGGTGGAGAGTCATGGAAGGCTTCCCTAAGAAATGATGACTGAGCTGAGATCTGAGGGATGAGTAGGCATTAGCCAGGCAAAGGGAATGTGTGTGTATGTGTGTACGCATGCACACACGATTGCGTTTCTGTGATGGGGATGGGAGAATGAGGATATTTGAGGCAGAGAAACTAGTACATGCAAAGGTTCTGTGGTCGAAGGGAATATAGGGAACATGAGGGGCTAGAAGAAGCCAGTGAAGCTGGAGGGCAGAGAGTGAGGGGAACAGGGGCCAGAGTCTGCAGGACTTTGAGGGCCGCCATCGTAAGAACAGTGGGGCATCATTAAGGTATTTCAGGGAGATGGGTGACATGATCTGATTTGAGTTTCAAAATATCCCTCTGGCTAAAGTGTAGAGAATAGATTGAAAGGGATCAGAGTAGATTTGGGGCCATTGCAGTAGTTCAGGTAAGACAACATGTAGCACAGAGGCTACATGTATATTCACATACACACACGCACATATATGTGTATATATGTGTGTATATGCACTCACACACATATACATACACACATGTATACACACATACACATATAAATAAATAAAACCTTCAAAGTCCGTTTGGGTAAAATAACCATGGGAATTTTGAAGATGGAAATCTAATAGATTTACCATGTGATTTAATTTTTTTCTAATAGGCCTAATACATTCTGCCAACAAAGCAAATCTACCTTTCAGTTTTAATCTTCCTGTTAAACCGATTAAATCTCCACCTCTAGTTGGAGATGATATTTATTTGCAAGGTCTATTGGAAAGCATGACTTAAGCTTTAGAGCAAGATTGCCTTTTGCAAGGAACCCATTCAAGCTAGCTCAAGAAAAAGGGTGGTTTTATTTTAAGGATATTATAAAATTTTAGTACAAGGAATCCAGGAACTGTCATTCAGCTGGCCTCAAGGGACCTGGGAAACTACTAGGAGCCAAGGCCTTTCTCCCTATCTTTCTGGGGCTGTTCTCTGAAAGCCCCATCCCCTTTTAGTAAACTGGCTTTCTCAGATTTTCCATCATCTTGGACATGGCCTCCAAATGGCTGCCCCAGCCCTTGTTTGATTCTATACAACTTTCCAGCTCCAGCTCCAGCTCCCAGTTGTAGCTGGATGGCAGCTGCTCTTGAGCCTCTTTCTGCAGGATCTGCTTAGCCCAGCTCATATGTGAGATCCAGCTCCTAAACATCTGATTCTTGGCCACTCAGCAGGTTGGCTACCTTTGGATCAAGTTCCCATCCTCGGCCAATCAGCCATGATCCAAGAAGGTGAGAGTGGGCCTGGATGGCTAGGAGACATGCAGATGATCCTTCCAGGGGCTGCAGATGGGGCAGGTATGTTGAAATACACCTCTTTCAATGTGGAAGGAGACACTTCTCCAAAAATGCTGGACCCGGTGCTTCTTTTCCCTGATGAAACTCTTTGTTGCACATAGCATTCTGTAGATACAGTTGTTCTCATCCTGTGGAATAAGGTTAACTGAGAACCCCTAGTCGTTATCTCCAACACAGCACCCAAGTCTGCACGACAGGAAGTCCCTGACAGAGGAAAAGATGGGGCTGCCCCTTCTCTTTGCAGAAATAGGAACTCTGCGTTAATACACAGGGAAACATTTTGCCTCTCTCTGGGGCTTATTGTAGAGCTCATCTCTCCTTCTGGGAAGCTTGAGCATCATCTCTTCAGTTTCTGTTCAAGGTGGGATCACTCAGTGAGGGAGTGGTATTTCGGGGCTAGGGGAGGCCTCTATAGGTCGTCATAGGCTCCTCTCCCCAGGCAAGGACACTGTCTACCTTGGATTGCTAGGCTGAAGGCTTTGCTCTGGGCACTGGGGGTCAGCAGCCAGCAAGACAGGCAGGTTTTCCCTCAGGGAACTTCCAGCATAATGAGGAAGATAGCAATCAAACAATTATATTCATTGTCCACAAATTGTTGGTCTAGGGTTGACTCTACCTGTTTTATTTGGCCTGAATAATGTTTAAAGTTTGAATTTATATCTCACCTTCAAAATCAGATAATTTTACATAAAAATCTAGAGTTTTAGCTTCTTCTAAAAACCCAGAAAATCCACCATCACTTTGGAAACAGCATGTCAGCACATTGTTTATGGACTTAACTTCCTCCAGGTCTCTGCAAAGAACTCTGTTCCTAAAAGGCCTCATGAAGTTAAACCATCAACTGGAGTGGAAAGTGCCCTCTCCCTTTAGACAGGCAGGGACCCTCTGGTTTGCCATCAGCCTGCTTGGTTCATCTATATTATCTGCCTTACTCCTGTAGACATTTGAGTTTGTGGCCCCAGCTTTACAGTCTAAAGTGAACAATATTAAGGTGTGGAAAGAACAGGAGCCTGCTGGGGAGCATGTAACAGGGGGACCCGACTTAGTAAACATTGCTGAATGGATGAATGGCTCTATTACAAGAATGCAGCAAGGCTGTTCTGGCGACTTTAATCTCTGGAAGACCACAGATGATGTCTATTATATCCCCACGCATCAGCCATTGCCTTGGAAACAGGCCATCCTGACAGCATGTCAAGGAAGTTGTTATAGGGAATTATTTCAGCCAGAAAAGATCTCTGCAAAGCAATCTGTTCCAGCCTACTGTGTCACAGAGTGGTCCCCATGTCCCCGGTTTTTTGCTGGAACTGCAGCAGCAACCAGCATGAAGCCTACACCTGTCATGAGCTAATGTGCGATTCCTGCCAAGGTTTGCGCTTGGGTTCCATTAACAGGGTAGAAGAGACCTTCCAGGGAAGCGTGTTAACGTTTAACCCTTTATCCACAAATTATCTCTCTCTCTCAGAGAAACATGCCATTTGCCAAACCACCACCAGGTCATTTTGGGATTTGGCTTTTTCTTTTTGACATTTTTTGGCTTCGGAGGCAGCCTGCAGAAAGGAAAGTTAATAGGAACTGACCTTCAGGTGCAAGCTTCATATGTCCGTTTTAAAAATCAAGTAAGCGTGAGGCTGAGCCTCGACCCGGAGAGGGTTCATTGGCAGAAATGATATAAAGTCAAGATGAGAACTGAATCTCATTAGTGTTAAACGCCTCCTTTCTCTCTAGCTGCAGCCAGAGCAAAACCTAGGGATGTGTGGTTGGGAGGTCAGCAGATCCCAATCCTCAGAATAACAATCTGTTGTCTCTGCATATAGCAAGGTGGGGTGGGAGGACCAATTTTCAGAAGGAGAATTTGTGTTTCACTATGTGTTTTTCTACCCTGAGACTCGTGGGTGTGGGGCAGGGGTAGTGGGGAACACTTCTCCCCATCCCCAACCTTTGTAGATTTGAGAATGTTTCCATCTGGTCAGGGCTGGAGTAAATGAACTGGAGTTTAAGTGGTACAGAGGCTAATGGTTATGTGGCTCTCTGTTGATGAAGAGCCAAGTACCTGGAATAATGACCCCAGGGGAGGATTGGGGCTCAGGATGAGAGTTTGGAAACCAGAGCTGATGAGTCTGGGGTCCCTGGTAGAAAAGAGCTTGGGGTTAGGAGACGGGTTGTGGAGAGTATCAGGGAATGAAGACACTCTAAAGCAGGGGGCTCTATGCTAAGAGAAGAAACTAGTTTATAGAACAGGGCTTTGCACACAGTAGACGCTATGAAATATTTGTTGAATGAGTGAACGAATGATGAATCTGGAAATAGTGTGAGCCTTCCAAAGTTCCTGGGGCTGAAAGGAGAGTTACCTTGTTTTATTTAGCTTCTTTTACATGTGTTTGGACGAGGGGTCTTATTGCTAGGAAAGACGTACCTGATTTATTTAAACATCTTAAAATTATTTCTACTAATGTAAGTGATGCATGAATACACTGTTCTTATAAACAAAATCAGAAAATTTCAAGAAAGATTAAAGTTTCCTTTAACCACTACCTTGAATCTCAGGCCCCTTCCTCCCAGTCTTTAGAGATACTGAGGTTTTTAATTTGGTGTATAGCCTTGCAGACCGTTTACGTACCTTTACAAGTATGTTGTTGTTAGTTGCCATTGAGTCGATGACAACTCATGGAGACCCCATGTGTTACAGAGTAGAACTGTTCCATGGGGTTTTCTTTGCCTGTAATCTTAACAGAAACAGATCGCCAGGTCTTTTCTTCCAAGGTACCACTGGGTGGTTTTGAACCGCTAACCTTTAGGTTAGCACTTGAGCGTAAACCGTTTGCACCACCTAGGTATTTTGCCTTTTACAAGTAAATATGGACTATATAAAATACATAATCTTGTTTATTGGTGAGGAATGTTGATATGTAAATCATATGGTAATTATTATTCTGCAACTTGCTTTTGTCCCTCAACAAAATGCCCTCGAGACCTCTCCATGTTAGCCTGTACGGATCTACCTCATTCTTTCTAACTGCTGTCCCGTGTTCCATGGATTGACTGTATCTCAGTTTATTGAGCCATTCACCTATTGATGGACATTTAAGTTGTTTCCAACTTTTTGCTCTGACCAAGAGTGTTGTGAAGAGTATCCCATGCATGTCTCCTTGGCAAACGTTAGAATTTCTCTCTGTCGGATCATGAGAAATGAGTTGCCAAGTCATACAGTGTATGCATTTTAAATTTTAATGGATGCTAAAGTGCCCTCAGTGGTGTCTGTACCAGTTTACATAAATAAAAAAAGTTACCATTGAGTCGATTCTGACTCTTGGTCACCCCAAGTGTGTCAGAATAGAGCTGTGCTCCATAGAGTTTCCAATGACTGATTTTTTGGAAGTAGATCAATCACCAGGCCTTTCTTCTGAGATGCCTTTGGATAGACTCAAACCTCCCACCTTTTGGTTAGTAGCCAAGTGGGTTAACCTTTGCACCATCCAGAGAATCCATCAGTTTACATAGAGGAGAGTAATTTAAATCGGAAATGAATGGAAACCCATGAGGAAGGGATTTGCTTTCCCAGGAAGCAAGAAAAGGAAATAGATTTGGCCTGGGCCAGAGACAGGAAGAAAGGTGAAATACTGAAGGCGAAAAGAGTGATCTGGTAGAAGTGAGTTTGGAGGTCTAGTAGTGACGAGTGGTCTCTGGAAGAAATAGCTTTGCTGTAAGTAGAGTCAGGCTGAGTTGAGTTGTATGATTTGATATCCTGAAATGTAGCAGATTGTGATACTCTTGGAGAACTGGATCTTTTTAATTTTTTAATCCCCCATAATGCCTAGCAAAATGCCTGGCACATTGCAAGCTATGGGAAGAAAGGCTTATTGAATTTTGTCTAATTAATTACCTATCTCAGGTTGGCATGCTGAGTTACTTGGTACTCCCTAGTAGTTTGTAAACTTTGACAGTTGACTGTGTGCTCTACCATAAACAGACATTATAGGGAAGGGGCAAAACAAGAGAATTGAAAGGTTAAAGATGGCTACCCCAAAGCTAGGGTCTTTGAAGAAAACTGATTTACCTCAGGCAGTGTCAGCAGAAAGTTCCCAGGGGCTAGGGGAAACATATGTCATTACAGGAACTCTTTTTTTTTTTTTTTAAATTTCAAAGTAACTCAAATTCTTTATTTGAGTAATCCTTCTTAAAACCCCATATCTTGCCCATCTTTTTCCTTTTTAACCTGCATGGTTAAAACCCAACCATGGTTCTTTCTCATCCTATTGTTAGCTGTCATTGACTTGGCTCCAACTCATGACAACCCCACGTAAAACAGAACAAAACATTGCCTGATCCTGCACCATCTTTACGATCATTGGTATGCTTGAGTCTGCTGTTGTGGCCACTGTGTATTTTGAGTGCCTTACAACCTAGGGGGTTCATCTTCCAGCACTATATTGGACAATATTCTGTTGTGATCTATAGGGTTTTTATTTGCTAATTTTTTGTGTGTGTGCTTTAAGTGCAAGTTTACAGTTCAAGTTAGTTTCTCATACAAAAATTTATACACACATTGTTATGTGACCCTAGTTGCTCTCCCTATAATGTGACAGCACACTCCTCTTTCCCACCCTGGATTTCCCGTGTCCATTCAACCAGTTCCTGTCCCTTTTTGCCTTCTCATCTTGCCTCTGGACAGTAGCTGCCCATTTAGTTTCATGGAACTACTTGAGCTAAGAAGCACTCTTCACGAGTATGATTTTATGTCTTATAGTCCAGTCTAATCTATATCTGAAGAGTTGGCTTTGGGAATGGTTTCAGTTCTGGGCTAAAAGAGAGTCCAGGGGTCATGTCTTCCAAGGTCCCTCCAGAGTCAGTCAGACTATTAAGTCTAGTCTTTTTACTAGAATTTGAGTTTTACACCCCACTTTTCTCCTGCTCCGTCAGGAACTCTTTGTTGTATTCCCTGTCTGGGTGGTCATTGGTGGTAGCTGGGCACCATCTAGTTCTTCTGGTCTCAGGCTGATGGAGTCTCTGGTTTATGTGGCCCTTTCTGTCTCTTGGGCTAATATTTTCCTTGTGTCTTTAGTGTTCTTCATTCTCCTTTGCTCCACGTGGGTTGGGACAAATTGATGCATCTTAGAAGGCCACTCGCTAGCTTTTAAGACCTCAGACACCACTCACCAAAATGGGATGCAGAACATTTTCTTAATAAACTTTTTATGCCAGTTGACCTGAAACCATGGTCCGCAGAACCCCGCCCCTGCTACTCTGTCCCTCAAAGTGTTTGGTTCATTACAGGAGCTCTTGAAGAGTCGGGAATGTAGACTCACTTGTGAGCAAACCACAGAGGAAACTTTGTGGATTTGATAGCCAAGGTTCTCAGTCCCTGCTACCCCTCAGGCAGGTTTCCTTTTAGCCCTAATCTGTCCTGCGACTCACCAAGGGAAGACATTATTCTTTGGATGACACATGAAACATATCTGTTCTCTTGCATGATCTTATGTGTATCTGTATTTAAAGTGGTGGTTGTGTGTGAGTATGCATGTGTGAGTATGTATGTGTCACCCTGCAAACTCAGATCTACATGTTTGTTGTCACTGCATTTGTTGTGGGGGGTGTTCTGGCTGTAGGTGGGGAAAGTTCTTGACGGCATTTGGTTCAATCATATGATCTGAGATTGGTTTTCCATTATATTTGAGCGGAGGTTGGAACCTCATCCAACCCACCCACTCTATTGTGCAACAAAGACAATGATTCTTTTTAGATACAAGGCAGTCCCCGGGTTACAAACATCTGACTTACAATTTGTACTTGTCCTTCAATGTTAGGCAAGTTTGCCCTCACTTTGAAATGATTAAACCAACCCCTACTCACAACAAATTCTTTATCATAATCACTCTAAAATTATTGGAGAGGCTTCGAGCCTCTTCTTGCACTAAGGTAAGGCAAAATAAGAACCCTATGCACCTGTTTCAACTTACCTGCAAATTTGACTTAAAGACTTAAAGTTACAGTTAGGAACCAATCTTGTTGGGAACTCAGGGATTGCCTGTAGAAGTAATGAGGTCTCTTTGATGATCTGGTGTCAACCTATGGCATTTTGATTTTCTATGCAATCCTTACCAGATGAAGTACGCAGGAATCAAATCTACTACATCTGTGGAAAGAGATGATGGAGAAGCTCAATATTATCCATCAAAACAAGGCCAGGGGCCAACTGCAGAAGAGACCATCACTTGCTCATATGCAAGTTCAAGTTGAAGCTGAAGAAAATTAAAACAAGCTCATGAGAGCCAAAGTATGACCTTGAGTATATCATACCTGAATTTAGAGACTATATCAAGAATAGATTTGACTCATTGAACACTAATGGCTGAAGACAGACAAGTTGTGAGATGACATCAAGAACATTATACATGAAGAAAGCAAAAGGTCATTAAAAAGACAGGAAAGAAAGAAAAGACTGAAATGGATGTCAGAAGAGACTCTGAAACTTGCTATTGAATGTACAGCAGCTAAAGTGAATGGAACAAATGATGACGTAAAAGAGCTGAGCAGAAGATTTCAAAGGGCAGAAAAAGTATTATGATGAAATGTGCAAAGACCTGGAGTAAGAAAAGGAAAAGGGAAGAACACACTTGGCATTTCTCAAGCTGAAAGAACTGAAGAAAAAATTCAACCCTCGAGTTGCAATATTGAAGGATTCTATGGGCAAAATATTGAAAAACCAGGAAACATTAAAAGAAGATGGAAGGAATACACAGAGTCACTGTACCAAAAATAATTGGTCGATGTTCAACCATTTCAGGAAGTAGCATATGATCAAGAACCAGTGGTGCGGAAGGAAGAAGTCCAAGCTGCACTGAAGGCATTGGCGACAAACAAGTCTCCAGGAACTGATGGAAAACCAAGTGAGATGTTTCAACAAATAGGTACAACACTGGAAACACTCACTCACCTATGCCAAGAAATTTGTAAGACAGCTAGTTGGCCAACTGACTAGAAGAGATCCATATTTGTGCCCATTCCAAAGAAAGGTGATCCAACCAGATGCAGAAATGATCGAACAATATCATTAATATCACACACCAGTAAAATTTTACTGAAGAGAATTCAAAAGCAGTTGCAACAGTACATCAACAGGAAACTGCCAGAAATTCAAGCCAGATTCAGAAGAGGATGTGGAATGAGGGGTATCATTGCTGATGTCAGATGGATCTTGGCTGAAAGCAAAGAATACCATAAAGATGCTTACCTGTGTTTTGTTGACTACGCAAAGGCACTCGACTGTGTGGATCATAGCAAATTATAGATAACATAGCAAAGAGTGAGAATTTCAGAATGCTTACCTGTGCTCATGAAGAACCTGTACATAGACCAAGACGTAATGGTTGAATAAAACAAGGAATACTGCATGGTTTAAAATCAGGAAAGGTGTACATCAGGGTTGTATCCTTTCGCCATACTTATTCAATCTGTATGCTGGGCAAATAATCCAAGCAACTGGACTATATGAAGAAGAACATGGCATCAAGATTGGAGGAAGACTCCTTAACAGCCTGTGATATGCAAATAACATCACCTTGCTTCCTGTTCAGCGAAGAGGACTTGAAGTGCTTACTGATGAAGATCAAAGACTACAGCCTTCGGTATGGATTATACGTCAACATAAAGAAAACAAAAATCCTCGCAACTGGACAAATAAGCAACATTATGACAAAGAAAATATTGAAGTTATCAGGGATTTCATTTTACCTGAATCCAAAATCAACACCAGTGGAAGCAGTGGTCAAGAAATCAAACAATGTATTGCATTGGGCCAATCTGCTACAAAAAAAAAAAACTCTTTAAGGTGTTAAAAAGCAAACATGTCACTTCGAGGACTAAGGTGCATCTGATCCAAGCCATCGTATTTTCAATCACCTCATATGTATGGGAAAGCTGGACAATGAATACGGAAGATCAGAGAAGAAAGAATACCTTTTAATTATCATGTTGGCAAAGAATATTGAACATCCCATGGACTGCCAGAAGAACAAAAAAATTTGTCTTGGGAGAAGTATAGCCAGAATGCTCCTTAGAAGTGAGAATGGCAAGACTTTGTCTCATGTGCTTTAGACATGTTATCAGGAAGGATCATTCCCTGGAGAAGGACATTATGCTTGGTAAAGTAGCGGGTCAACAAAAGAGGAACACCCTCAATAAGACAGATTGACACAGTGGCTGTAACAATGGGCTCAAACATAACAATGATTTTGAGGATGGTGCAGGACCAGGCAGTGTTTCATTCTGTTGTACATAGGGTTGCTATGAGTCAAAACCAACTCGATGGCACCTAGCAACAACAACAACATTCAGTCCATCAAATTGTTTTAACCTCTTTGGGACCCAATGCTGACCAATTGTTGTTGTTATTATCTGCCGTTGAGTCCACCCCTGACTAACAAAATGCTGCCCAGTCTTGCACCATCCCCATGATTGGTTGCAGACCAGACTGTTGTGATCCATAGGGTTTCATTGGCTGATTTTCAGAAGTAGATCACCAGGCCTTTCTTCTTAGTCCATCTTAGTCTGGATGTTCCACCAAAACCCACTCAGCATCATAGCAACACTCAAGCCTTCACTGACAGATGGGTGGTGGCTGCACATGAGGTGCATTGGTCGAGAATTGAATCCAAGTCCCAGCGTGGAAGGTAAGAACTGTACCATTGAAACAGCAATGCCTCGCCTAACTTTAGGTCTGCAAATTATTTTTGGACCAAGTTAATAATCCCATCACTAATAACCTCATAATCTCCAAAGAATTCTGTAATATATATTATCTCCCTAGATAACAAATGAGTATGTCACCACTTCTTACCATTTCCGTGTATGCCAGACTGGGCATCTCTGAACAGTGAGCATGGTGTTGAAGAGATAGGGTAAAGATATTGGCAAAGGGGATCTTTTTCTTTCACTGGGTCTGATAAAGATTAGAATAAATGCAGATTTGATTTTTTTTTTTTTTACTATTAATGAAAAAATCTGCTATGATCACTTCTAACCATATCATTTACATATTCTCAATGTCCTCAAAGATGACAACAAAGATATAATATTATCGGTTTTCTCATCTTCTTTAGTCATTGATGACAGACTTCTCTTAGGCAACTCAGTTTACTGAAACAAAACTTTGAGCTCCAGGGGAAGCTTCTATTAGGCCTCTTATATTTTTATTTGCCTTTCGTTCCTGTCCAAGCCCAGGAACCTTCAAAGAGAAGGGTTCCCAGTATTCTATCACTAAAGAAACCAATGGCTTCTCTTTGGATTCAATGAATAATCTATATAGTCGTAAGTTTCTTGTCCTGTATACTGAAATCCCCGCAAATGGTAATAAAATTTTCTGTACCACTGAATCTGCTTTGGCTTAGCTTTATATAAAGGTCAAGTTTTCTAACCTATCTATACCTTTGTCTCTGTTGTACCTGAGTTCAACTCTTAACTTGGTAAATGAGGCTAACACTTCCTTTTTCTATATGCTGGTTAAGTGCTCTGGAGTTAAAGAGACATGCGTTTGAGTCCTGGTTTCACCACTTCTAAGCTAGGTGACCTAGAGGTGTCATTTGAACATTCTGAGCACCAGGTTTATAACCTTTAAAATGTTGCTAATGATAGTACCTACATAGTGGATGCATTGTGGAGATTAATGAGGCAATATATATAAAACATTGATACCGGGCACATAGTAAGAGCTCGAAAATGAGGATGAAGATGATGAAGATGTTATTGATTTAGAGATTACTGTCTTCAAGATCAATTGATTTTAGACTATTTTAGAGAAATCACCAGATAGGAAGCTGAAAGAGGAGGTTAGAGGCTAGGAGCTAGGGGCAGTTTGGGAAGAAAACAAATGCTACTTTTCCCCTTCCCCGATTTGCCCAGCTCTGTTCTCCTTTTGTGTCCACAAGTGATGAGACCAGTTCTGTCTTTCTTCTGATGCCATTTAGACTGTTTCCTAGAAAGCTTCCAGGCCAAGACCTACAACAAACAAGAGTTTCTGAAAACTCAGAATTTCCTTTATAAATTTGGCAGAATACATACTGAAACCTCCCCAAATCCCTTGTTCCCTCTGACAGACGGCACATCCTAGTTTTATGGGAGCTTCCTGGGCCTGTTTCAATAGAGCAGAACCAATAATCCATTCATTGGCCAGTGACTGACAGAAAAGTTGGTGTGAACAGCAGGTCACAGAGATGGCCAAGGCAATTAAAAATGATGGCAGAACTCAAGGGCTGGAAGTCTCTGATTCAGCCTGAGTCGCTAAAAACAGAGTCTTAGTCTTCGGAGGGTTTCCTTATTATTTGTATCAGCTGCTGAGAATTTTCTGAGAAATAGTTTTCCATAAATCAAGAGACTGCAGAGTGAGAATGTCTCCCTAACAAGGATACTTCTCCAGTCCACCCCACCCTAGCCCAAATTTTTGGTGACTGCCAAAGTCAACATAATCTGTTGGGAGATTTCAGGCCAACCTGATGTGGTTGACAGCGGTATTAGGGTTGAGTGATTTCCTCTCCTTTTTTTCTGGTTTCGTCTTCTGTCTTGGCCGGAGCACCTGAAAACCCTTGGAAACTATTGTACTATGCTAGTGGTTTTCAAGCTTTGGTTTTTTTGCTTGTTTGTTGTTTTCCTTGACACAACATCCTAATCTGTAGGCAGGTCCTGGAGGTGATGAAACAGACGTGCATTGAATACAACCATAGAACCCAATTTGAAAATCAATTTGCTAGATAGCTTTACCCAAAGTCCAAACGGTCAGAAATATGATAGCGTCTGACTGTAGAAAGCTTCAAGGACCAGTGGATTCTTTGCCAAGGCGGACTCGCTGTGCAACCAGACTTACGGCGAACATAGCTTCCCACCTCACAGGAAATAAGTAGTTTCTTATTAAGCAGTGGAATGTTTTAATAGTTATCAGACAGGGTTTCCTTTTGGTCCGTTCGTTGCTTGTTTAAGTTCGGTCAGCAGAGCTGAAACTGCATGGTTGCCATCTCCTGAATCCCCCATGGTGCACAGTGCGGGCTTGCTTTGCTTTGCTTTTCTTTTCTTGGAGGAAACCCATATTCCTCAGAAGCATGTTTTATGGTTGACATGGAATTCTTGGAGATCTGTTTCTCTGTTTATTTGTAGAGCTAAAACGCTTGCAAAATCTGGGCAAGGAATTTGCTTCATTCTTATTTGAAAGTTTCTGGTGGTTGAGAAAGATACAGGGAATGAGGGTGGTGGAGGGTTAAAGGCACCGTTATGGAAAAGAGAAATGGAGACAGTGAACCTGGGCAAAAGGACAGGAATCCTAAACTCGAAATAAGTTGGAGTAAAGCAGCGGGGAGGACGACTGGGGGCTTATGAGTATGTCACAAAAAGATGAAAATCAGCTGAGAAATCTCAGGAATGAGTTCCCCTTTAGAGAAGGAAATTGCATCTCAGCTCACTGGGGCTTGTTTATAACAAGTATCAGTGTTTGTTCAAAACAGTACAGGATATCTAGTCTGCATTGCCCAAAGCAAAGTGTTAGGGTCAACATTTGAGCTACAACGTAATTCAGAGCCATTGCATATCCATTCACAGGGAACATGTTGGTATGTTGGGAAAAGAAGACGAACAAAACTGTGTCATGAACATATCTAAAATCTGTCCCCTGAAGCTATCTCTACCACTCTCTTTTTGTTGGTTTTGATTAAATAATAACGGCAAGCTCAGAAAGAAACCTCTGCCCATGTGTGAGAAGCCACTGGCCCTCATGACAGGTCCCTCCTGCCTGCGTTGAACTTATCAATCAGATGCTATGTCTTTGGCACAGACATAATAGGTTTATTTCATGTTCACATTGAGTGAAGATGGCTATGCTAATCATGTCATAATCAAATAAGGACAATGAATGGAGCAAAGAAGACTTATTGGCAAATTTTATAAATGTGTTTATGTTTACATGCTTCTTCCAAAATAAATTGCCTATGACTTGTTGTTACTGTTAGGTGCCATTGAGTCAATTTTACCACAGTGACCCCATGTGACACAGTAGAACCGCCCCATTGGGTTTTCTCAGCTGTAATCTTTACAGGAGCAGATCGCCAGGTCTTTCTCCTGCAGAGCTGCTGCATGGGTTCAAACCACCAAACTTTTGGTTAGCAACCAAGCGCTTAACCGTTGTGCCAGCAGGGCTCCTTAATGAAAGTGACTAGGTCTTGTTTTAATTTATTCAAGTATATTTATATTTTAGAAGTCCTACATTTCACCAAAGGGAGCCAAACTCAACTCTTCATGAAAGGGTAAAGCTCTTAAACAATGAACTTTTAGAGTAGAGTTACGGAAACACCTTTGCATTCGTGATTTTTCCTTGCTGAAGTCATTTTCAGCGTGAGCTTTGTGTTTCATTTACCTTTAGTACTGAATACAGTGCTTCAGTGAAGACTGGGAGAGATGGAGAGAGGGAAGAAGGGAGGGAGAGAAAGGAAGAAGGAAAGATTCCACAGAGAGCATGTAAGAGAAGAGTGGTTCTTAAACTTTTGAGAGCATAAGAATCCACAGCAGAGCTACTTTTAAAATGTAGATTCCTGAGCCCCACTCCCAAGAAATTTCGATTCAGCAACATTATTTTCAACAAGTTCCCCCAGTGATTCTGATGGAGGTAATCCACAGGCCCCATACTGAGAAATGTTGTTATAGAAACTGTGAATGTGACTAATCAGCTTTACCTTGTAGGGCATGAAGGTAGGTGTATCTGTCACTATAAATGTTTCCCAGGGTTACAGTGATCACTCTCTGTGGGGAAGGAGAATAGTTCATAGAATTATGCCGAATGTTGAGGAGGGGACAGGCTGATTTACCATGTTTGCTTTCAGAAGGACTCAGAGTTGGTTTTAATAATCATGAAAGGTCAGCATCTTTTATGCCATAGGTAACTTTATCACTGCAAACCTGATGTTTTCCTTTTCTTGAGATTCTTTGCTTTCCTTGAGGAGTCACGCCAACCATGTCGTATGACTTTATTCAGGGAACAAGAAAATTTGTTGTTGTTAGCTGCTGTTGAGTTGGCCCCCAACTCATGGCAACCCCATGCACAATAGAACAAAACACTGCCTGGTCCTGTGCCATCCCCATGATCTGTTGCAAGTAGGACTGTTGTGATACACAGGATTCTTTTCTTCTTCTCCTCCTTTTTTAAATTTTTTTAATTGTATTTTAGATGAAGGCTTACAGAACAAATAGTTTCTCATTAAACAGTCAGTATACATATTGTTTTATGACATTGGTTAACAACCCCATGACATGTCAACACTCTCCCTTCTCGACTTTGAGGAACTTTTTGGTGAAAATATACATAGCCAAAGTTACACCTTTTTGAAAGTTTCTACATGTACAATTCAGTGACATTGATTACATTCTTCCAGTGGTGCTGCTATTCTCAGTATCCTTTTCCAAATTATTCCTTCACCATTATCTTCAGCTCACTGTCCCCTAGGCTTCCCATCAAACCTTTTGAGTTACTGTTGTCAATTTGATCTCACATAGATAATTCTTTTTTTTTTTTTTTGTACCTTAGATGAAGGTTTGCAGAACAAATAGTTTCTCATTAAACAGTGTGTACACATATTGCCCTATGAGAATGGTTAACAACCCCATGACATGTCCACACTGTCCCTTCTCAACCTTGGGTTCCCTATCACCAGCTTTCCTGTCCCCTCCTGCCTTCTAGTCCTTGTCCCTGGACTGCTGTGCCTCATTAGTC
>NW_004444016.1:9859543-9867866 GCF_000243295.1 Trichechus manatus latirostris
ACGAGGTCTGGGGAAGTTGTTCCCAGGTGTTGAAGTATAGCCTGTCTACGAGGTGTAGAGGTATTCAGTGCCAGGTATCCAGGGGACAGAAAGAGAAGGAAGGTATAGAGAGACAAGAAATTGAGTAATGAAGAAAGACAAAAAGGGAAAAAGAGGGAAAAGAAAACAAAACAAATTAAAAAAAAAAGAACAGAAAAACCCCCCAAAAAACAGAAGAAAAAAAAAACCCACAAAAAAAGAAATGCCCTTAAGGATCCCTCTGTGTGTCTGTGCAAGCTGAGGGGGTAGGTCCCAAGCTGCACAGCACCGCCCAGCCAGAACGGGCTCCCAATTCGAGAAAAGAAAAAGAAAACAAACGAACAATTCAAAACAAACAAACAAACAAAAAGCCCAGAGATCCCACCAGCGTGGCAGCACGGACTGGGAAGCAGTTCCACACTCGAACTGAGCTCCACAGCCCATCAGGAAGAAGCAAAGATGGTGCACAGAGCCTGGTATTTGAGGAAAAGGAAGAGGAGGTGGTGAGAGGTAAGGAAGAAATCTAAAGAAGCAGAAAAAAGCAACACTAGCAGCCAACAAATGGCACTCAGGGAGTTGGCCAGTGCGGGTGGGTGGAATCCAAGCAGCCAGTGCTTCCCGGCCAAGAGACTGTGGCCACGGGAGGCAGAGGAGGCCAAGTGGGGGTGAAGAAGGGTGGGGGGTGGGAAAGCGTATATCGCTAGTTACCGGTTGTTCTATTGCCTGCTGGAAGCTCCGTGAAGCTGCTTTCTCATACCCCCTATTTGCTGGTCTCTGATAGGAGTCCAAGATGGTGGATCCATGCTGCATTAGCTGATGGGGTCCTCTCCATGTATGTCTCCTCGCTCTCCATTCTCTGTCAGTTTCTTATTTGGCTGAGTTCTTTATCTCTTCATTTGATGTTTAGGATTTCAGGATTGCTGTTTTCTCTGGCTTAGTCTTTTGGATCTTTGCTGTGGAGGGATGGTGTGGTGCCTCTGCCTAGAGTGCCATGTTGCCGGAAGTCTCCTTTTTTTTGGGGGGGGGGTGGAGTCAGAAATCTTGCTTGGAGGGAGGAAGGATGGAGCCTTCACTGCAAAGCCTTATGGACAGAGTTACGAACATTTATATGCTGTGGGTAGAGGGCCAGTGGAAGTGGCCCAGTGGATGGATCTAGAGACTGATGTTATTGAGCTTGTTCATTGTCTCTTTCCATAGATGTAGTCAATTTGATTCCTGTGTATTCCATCCAGTGAGGTCCACGTGTATAGCTGCTGTTTATGTTATTGAAAAAAGGTATTTCCAATGACTAAATCATTGATCTTGCAAAATTCTATCATTCGATCTCTGGTGTTGTGTCTATCACCAAGGCCATACTTTCCAACTGCCAATCCTTCTTCTTTGTTTCCAACTTTTCCATTCTAATTATCAGTAATTATCAATGCATCTTTATTGCATATTTGGTAATTTTCAGACTGCAGAAGTTGGTAAAAATCTTCAATTTCTTCATCTTTGGCATTAGTGGTTGGTGCATAAATTTGAATTACAGTCATATTAACTGGTCTTCCTTGTAGTCATATGGATATTATCCTGTCACTGACAGCATTGTATTTCAGCATAGATCTTGAAATGTTCTTTTTGATGATAAATGCAATGTCTTTCCTCTTCAATTTGTCATCAGTGGCATAGTAGACTACATGATTGTCTGATTCAAAATGGCCAACACCAGTCCATTTCAGCTCACTAAGGATATCGATCTTCAAGCATTCCATTTCATTTTTGACAACTTCCAATTTTCCTTGATTCATACTTCATACATTTCACATTCTGATTATTAATAGATGTTTGCAGCTGTTTCTTCTCATTTTGAGTCATTCCACATCAGCAAATGAAGGTCCTGAAAGCTTGACTCCATCCGTGTCATTAAGGTCAACTCTACTTCAAGGAGGCAGCTCTTCCCCAGTCATATTTTGAGTACCTTCCTAACTGAGGGGCTCATTTTCTGGCACTGTAACAGACAGTATTCTGCTGCTATCCATAAGGTTTTCACTGGCCAATTTTTTTCAGAAGTAGATCTCCAGGTCCTTCTTCCCAGTCTGTCTTAGTCTGGAAGCTTCACTGAAATCTGTCCACCATAGGTAACCCTGCTGGTATTTGAAGTACTGGTGGAATAGCTTCTAGCATCACAGCAACATGCAAGCCACAACAGTACGACAAACTGACAGACAAGTGATGGACTAGAAAATATAGCATGCGCGAAATTTAAATTTTTCAGAAGCCTCATCTGCTGGAGTTTGACTCTTACTCAGGATGGAGATGCTCTATAACCATGCTCCTGTGATCTGCTCCATGTCCCGGCTCTTTTCTGTAACTCAAATTTCCTGCAAGGTGGAACCTGCCACTGACTAACAGGATTCTTCTCCGGACATTGTGATCCACTATCTGACTTTTCTCTGCCCTCAACTTCCCACATCCAATTGTACGGGGGCTGGTATTATACGGTATTTTCTATGTCAGCTTATGTGGCTAGACTGAGTGGTATTTACTTTGTTCTTTATCAATCTTTGTAAGGGTTTTAAGTGAAAATATAAAATTTTCCATAAATTAAGATACTTGTGTGCTGAACTGCTTTCCACCCACCAGCCCTTGGCAGCCACAAGAAGTCTTTCACCCTGCACTATCCTTGGCTTCTTGATTGAAGCAAGTGTCTATTTAAAAAACATTTGCCATGGAGCTGATTTTGACTCACGGTGACCCCATGTGTGTCAGAGCATAACTGTGCTCCATAGGGTTTTCAGTGGCTGATTTCTGGAATTAGATCACCAGGCCTTTCTAAGGTACTTCTGGGTGGACTCAAACTTCCAGCCTTTTAGTTAGCAGTTAAGCATATTAACCGTGTGTACCACCCAGGGACTCCAAATGTCTATTACTCTTAGCTTTTTACATTTGTTGTGGTTAGAGCAGTCAGCAGAAGGTTCCAAATAAGCCCTGTGTTTGTCCAAATAGGAAACTGAAATGGTTCCGGAGCAGTTTTATTTGCAGGCCTCCTCTGCTTTTGTGATCCTGGGACCCAGCGATACGGTAATACTGGTCTCTGATTTGGAAAGATTTCATTCAGGATGTTGGCAATTTGATGTGAATGTGCTAGAGGAAGTCTGTGGAGATTATCTTGTTGGAAAGGCCAGATGGCAGCAAACTCTAGTGTTCTAAGTCCCACTTTGCCCAAAGGTGCCTGAGGAATAGCAGCCTACTGACAGCTTGAAGTATGGTGCGCTGGATAATTGGCTTCCTCATTTAGTAATTTGTCTGCTTTCTTTCCTCTTCCTCAGCTTCCTCTCCACTCGTAAACTGATAGCCTCCTGCTTCTTCGATAGACTGATAGAGAGTCCCCTGAGCAACAGCTAACAGGAAGGGGTGGCCGAAGCCCCAGGTGGAGGGTTATTTGGAAATCTGACACAGAAAATAACCATCTTTTCCTCCCTGCTTTTTCTCTGATTACCTATCTTGATTTTAGTCTCTCTCTTTCTTTCATTTCCCCTTCCATCGTTGTCTCTTGGCACTTAATCCTATATTTTTCTTTTTCGGGTAAATGTCTCTCTTTTGCCTCTGCTTTCTATTCTTTCTACTTTCTATTCTTCTTCTTTCTTTTATTCCACTCACTCTGTTCCCTTTGCATTCTTTGCTTTTGCAATTGATCTGGTTAAATTCCATTCAAAAAAGGAAATGGCACCACATTTATTAAGGTTAACATACCTTTTTCTTTTCCCCCTAGAAAGAAAAAAATTTAAAAACACATTTCCGGCTCTTTCTGGCACCTTCCTCCCTCAAATGTGTTTGTCTTCAGGTGTCGGAAGTCCCAGGACAAAACATCCTTGCTTCATTGAAAGTGCAGATGCACCACTCAGAGCTCTTACCCTGGGACCTGAGGCAGGACGTCTGGTTTCACTTAATAAATTATTTTGCTCTCCAGGTGGAATTCAAATTACGCTATCGCAAACTTAGGAGCAGAACTGAACCCTGGTGCTGGAGGGTTAGGTCAAATGTCTTAACCTGCCAGCAATTTGGAGGGGCAATGCTGATATCCACCAGCTCCTCAAGGTGTTTTTCCCAGATGTTGGGCCATCCCAACAGCAGGCTTAGAAGACAGTCCCTGTCTTTGCTTCATGGTAGACCAGTTGACTTCCCAGTCATGCACTATTCCCACAATTGTTTTTCTTCTGCCATCACAAGGCAGCTGAACCCCACTTACTGGCCTGTGTCTCATGTCCTACAAGAAGGATTTTGCTTCAAGGTAAAGGGGATAGCTGCTGCAGCCTACCATGTTTCCTCATTTTCATGTTTTAGAGTTTGCAGATCATGCCTGGGTCTGTGCTCTTAATTTGTTTTAGAGTGTAGAGGGCAGGCTCTGGAGACAAGATGCCCAAGTTCGAATCCCAGCTCCATCAACTGCGTGGCTTTAGGCAAATTTCTTGCCCTCTCTGAACCTCGGTTCCCATAAAAGCTTCATGGGGGAACTTTGTTTTGTTTATAGCTGTATATCCAACATCTAACATATCTGATACACGCTGTTGTTGTTAGCTGCCATCCCCAAGTGTTACAGAGAAGAACTGCTCCGCAAGGTTGTCTTGGCTGTAATCTTTACAGAAGCAGATCTCCAGGTCTTTCTTATGTGGAAGAGCTGGGTGAGTTCAAATGACAATATTAGGTGTTCAATAAATGAATTTTGTGAACGAATGTAGTGGTTAAGAGCAAGGACTTCAGGCCAGATGTCCTGGGTTCAAATTCTAGTTCTGCCACTCACTAATTACATGAACTTGAAAAGGTCACTTCATCCTTCATCTCTCATGCTCAGTTTCTCTATCTGGGTAAAGAGATATGGCTATCGTGAGGATAAATTGAGTTAATATACATAAAGTGCTTAGAACGTGCATTGAATATATTAAGAGTGAATTGAGTGATTTTTTAGATCTCATCATATTCTATAATAAAAGCTGAGAAGATTGTGTGCAAAATACTACATTGTCTGGCACACTTAAGAGCTTAGTGAATATCAGTCGTTTATTAATTCAACGAATTCATTTCGAAGGCCTACTGTGTTCCCAGTGCCCTATCCTAGGTGCTGGGTGTGTGGTAATAATAAATAAGAAGAAAGGAAAAGAGCACAGGAATAGCTTTTACTTTGGTCGTGCTTAACATTACAGTAATTTTTGTTAATATTATCTTTGACACCACCCCCACCCCCATCATTGTTGGAAATCTCGTAACCCTGAACCTCCTAACAAGATGCTGAAGGATGAGTTTCCTATGCGGAAGAGGTCAAAGAAAACAGCCCACAGCTGAAACCAAATTTCTGCTTCTGGTTTCAGAGGCATGAAAGATCAATTTTAGTTTTAGCAAAACTGAGTTCAAAGGTTTGGGGTTTGGTTTTCTGGGGAGTTCTTTTTTTTTTTTTTTTTTTAATGTGTTGGGATCTGATAGAGGAGCGAGGAGCAAGTAGCATGAATCTTGCTGGAAACTTGTATTGGTGCTTGGTCTTGCTGTGGTACCCAGGCTGCCCAAGGGGGGAGGGCGAGGGCAATGTCCTGGCCCCGTGGAGGCAGGGCTGTTGGCATTGAGGCTGAGGCCTGTGGGCAGTGGGCCACGGGGTGCATTAACTTCGGAGAGCAGCATTGCTAGTTTCTGTTGCTGTGACAACAGCGGACTGTGCCAGGAGACCTGGAGAATGAATTAAATGGAAGGAAATTGCTGGTGCCCTCAGAAGAAAAAAGAAATTAAAGCAGTCTTCTCAGGAATTCGTGGACGTCTCTTTGACCTCCACTCTCATGCTGACCACGTCAGCAAGGACTGGTCTCGGGTATGGGGGATGGGGGGGCCTGCCCTGCCAGCAGGATATCCTTGAGAGAAGGAACACTGATTGCAAAAGTCACAGGCACAAACTTTCCCTGGCCAGCCCTGGAACAAGAAACCCCCACTCCTCAGTGGTGGTGTGCGCTTGGCACCGGCAGCAACGTCCTGTTTTATCTTCCAGCTCATCCCACATCTGTTGAGTTTGCCCTGATGGGACGCAGTGACCTGGAAACTCACACAGTGCTCTGTTTTGGAATAGACTGTATAGAAAATAAACATGTGGGATAAATAAAGCACAGGGCAGGAAGTCATGGTTTTTAAAAAGTTACCAGGCAAACCACGGGTGAGGTCAGGTTCAGAAATCCTAGGGCTTTCAGAGGCCCGGAGTCCTGACATCACTCACATTGCTCAACGGAGACCTCCAAGTGGAGCAGTTGCTTTTGGAGTTTGCCCAGTGCTCCATGTGCTCCCAGGCAGAAGAGTCCTGACCTACTTTTTTTTCTTTAAAGAAAGTTTTGCTGCTTGTTGTGAGGCCTCCAACAGGGCAGCGAACTCGAAGAAGTGCTTTTTTTTTTGTGACTATTTAATATGTCGAATTCCATGTCTCCCTCATGGAGATAGATGAGCCGGCCTCCCAAACGGGCTGCGTGGGGCTGGGACCAAAGCGAGCCTTGGGGTAGAGTCAGCTCTTTCTCTTGCTCACTCAGCTCAGGTTTTTATTCCAGGGTGCAGATGTTGTGTTTAGGACTCTGCCCTGCTGATAAAGAGACACTGTGGCCTTTTTGAGGGGTTGAACCAGAGGGCAACTGCAATGAAACCTCTTGGTAATCAGATCATGGGCTGCCATGCCCTTGCTGCAAATGCATCAGTGGCTTCTCTTTGCACTTGGAGTAATTTCCACAGTCCTTGCTAGTCTTCTGCTGGTATCTCCAGCCTCCTGCACCACCTCTCTGCCTGTCTCACACCCCTCCAGCTGCATACATGTGCTTTCCATCTTGACACAGGGGAATCCTGTCCCAGACCCCCACACGCTGGCTCCTTCTCTGATTCACACTCACATGTCACTTTCTCAGAGAGGACTACACTGCTGTCTTGTCCAAAATGGTCCTATACCCACCAGTAACTCTCAATCACAGCCATCTGCTTCCTTTCCTGCACAGATAGCATCTCACACTTTCTGAAGTCAGCTTAGTCATTTATTTGTTTACTTGTCTATCATGTTGCCCCTAACCCCCAGAATGTAAATTCCATGAAAACAGTGACTTTGTCATTCTTTTTCATCACTATAATCCCCAACTTCAAAAATTGTTCCTGGCTTAACCAGTTGTCGTGGGTCAGTTCTGTTTCATAATGACCCCATGTGTGTCAGAGTAGAACTGTACTCCATAAGGTTTTCAGCGCTGCTTTTCTGGAAGTAGGTTGCCAGGCCTTTTTTCCAAGGTGCCTCTGGGTAGACTCAAACCATTAACCTTTTTGTTAGCAGCTGAGCACGTTAACCATTTGTACCACCCGGGGACTCCTCCTGGCTTATAGATGGTACTCAATAAATATTTGTTGAGTGAATGGATGCTTACCAAAAAAATTGCTTCCTAAAATGCTGCCCAGAAGAAGAGAGCTTGAGAATCTGAGTTTCTCTTGGCCCAATGAACCAGATTTTGAAAGGTGTGGACTGTCTACATGGAGACCCTCTTGGCCAAGAGCTCACCTATGGAATCTGATAATAGCTGTTTCAGGTTGGAGTGGACCTGTTCATATAGTTTCTGCTACAGAAAGCCTGATTAAAAGTAGGACATTTAAGAGCTCACTTAACAAGAAATGCCAAGGTAGTTCCAGGAAAAAAAAAAAGAAGCCCAAACCCATTTCTGTCGAGTTGATTCCGACTCATAGGGACCCTATAGGACAGAGTAGGACCCAATGATATTATCAAGGACTCAAATTCTTTGTATCTTTCCATTCTGCCATTGTCCATGTGTGACTTTTCCCCTCTGATTTGTCCCTTAATGTCACAGGATGGCTGTAATAGCCAAGGGTATCATCTCACTCAGGCAGCTTGAAAGACCGGAAGAGGAAACAATCTCTTTTCCTTTTTTAGGAGCAAAATGAGTTTCTCAGCAGACATTTTCTCTTGCCTCATTGGCCAGAGTTGTAACGCATGCTCTTTCCTCAAACAGTCACTGTCAAGAGAAATCCTGTGATGTTTGGCTTTGATAATCACAATGCATCCCCTGGGACTAGGGATGGGCTCAACCTCCCCAGAAATACCTGGCCACCAGATACCTGAGCCAAATAAGGTCTGTTGGGTTGTATCCATAAGTTCTACTACAAAACGAAAGGCCTTTCTGACAGTAGTACTTTTCTAAGCATAGATGGCTGCGTCAGCAAGTGAAGGAGTTGGGAGCATCCTTAAAAACCTGATTCACAGGAAAACAATACCATTTATAATAGCCCCTAAAAAAATAAAATACTTAGGAATAAATCT
>NW_004444016.1:9869715-9918330 GCF_000243295.1 Trichechus manatus latirostris
ACCTTTCAGCCGGGGATTGGACAACCCCATAAAACAAAACAGGACTAAAAAGGCACAGAAGTCCAGGGACAAGGACTAGAAGGCAGGAGGGGACAGGAAAGCTGGTGATAGGGAACCCAAGGTTGAGTAAGGATAGCGCTGATGTGTTGTGAGGTTGTTAACCATTGTCACAGGGCAACATGTGTACTAACTGTTTAATGAGAAACTATTTTGTTTTGTAAACCTTCATCTAAAGTGAGAATAGCAGTACAATTGGAAGAGCATAGTCGATGTCATGAACTGTGCATGTAGAAATTTTTAAAATGGTTTATCTTTGGCTATGTATATTTTCACCAAAAAAAAAAAAGGTCGAGAAGGGAGAGGGTTGATATTCGTGGGGTTGTTAACCAATGTCATAAAACAATATGTGTACTATTGTTTCATGAGAAACTATTTGTTCTGTAAGCCTTCACCTGAAGTACAATTAAAACAAACAAACAAACCTGATTCAGGAACCGTTGGGGGCCAAGCAAAAGCATAAGTAGAGGATAACAGTGTGGAGAAAAGGGATAAAAATAGAAGTAAAAGGAGAAAGAGCACGTAGTAGGTATCTATGGCCCATGATGATAGAATTTCATCTAAAAGAATTAATTGCCGCATAGCTTTGCCCCATTGCCTCAATTTTTTTTACTTATCAAGGAAGTTTTGCAAGCTCTACTTATATATGAGAGCATCCACTATATACTAGATTCTAGTCCAGAATTTCTTTTTCCCAGGCAATATTGCATTCAGTCTTCACAATTGTTCATCCTCAAAGATTTCTAGAAAAGGAGGTGTTTTCATTAGCCCAATAGCTCTTAGTCCATGACTCCAAAGGAAGCATTTTACCTATGGGACACCCAGGAGAAGGTTAAGCCCTATGGATCTCAGAATATGATTTTTTTATTGTTGTAAAAGTATATATCACACAACACTTGCCAATTCAACATTTTTCAGGTGTACAATTTAGTGATATTAATTTCATTAATCATGTTATGCAGACATCACCCATAATTGTTGCCAAATTTCCCATCACCATGAACAGAAACTCACTGCTTCCCAAACAACGATTCCTCCTTTCCCTCTCTCTCCTACCCCTGGTAACCACTAATAAGCTTTGGTCTCTATACATTTGCCTGTTCTTGCTATTTCATGTAACTGAGATCATACACGATTTGTCCTTTTGTGATTAATTTCTTTTACTCAGCATTATGTTTTTAAGGTCCATCTATGTTCATTCCTCTTTATCGCTGAGTAATATTCTATTGTTTATATGTACCACATTTTGTTTATCCATTCATCCATAGATAGATATTTAGGTTGTTTCCATCTTTTGGCTATTGTGAAAAGTGCTGCAATGAACATTGATGTACATATGTCTGTTTGCATCACTCTTTCAAGTCTATTGGGTGTATATCTAGGAGTGGAATTGCTGGATCATATAGTCGTTCTATGTGTAACTTTTTCAGAAACCACTAAACTGTTTTCCACAGCAGCTGTGCCATTTTACATCCCACTAAGAATATGATTTGACTGGAAACCAACATCTGATAGTCTATATGGCCTGCCCAAATGTATATTTTCAGGATATCAAAGCAGGAATGTTTCGTTTTGTACCTGTTGTCACCTCCTTTGTGAGGCCATGTCTGCTGGCTTGCAAGTTAACTTTCTTGCTCTTCATGAAAGTTTCAGCTAACCCAAGCTATCAGGAACCTTCATTTTTTGGATCTCACACTAAGTTAAGAGTCCTACTGTCTTTTGCTGCTATGGTGCTATTTTCTTGACAGATTTATTCAGTAAGAAAAGATATAACTATATTATTTCATATCTGCCAAAAACACTTGGTATCAAGACAGCATTCCATATGTTGTAGTTATCAACATCTCATTCCTCTGTCCAGGAGTAAATACTATTTCTCATATTTTGCTTTAACAAAATGCTATAGGAATTAGCCCTTGAAAAAATTATTTTACTTCAGTTTCCTGTAACCCATTGCCGTCCAGTCGGGATTCCGACTCATAGCAACCCTATAGGACAGAGTAGAACTGCCCCATAGGGCTTCCAAGGGGTAACAGTTTTTCTTTGAACGAACTAGTGACCCAGGCTGTTTTTTCTCTCTTCACTTACCAAAGGACTGTAATACACAGTTCTAGTCTCACCTAACACAGCAACATCTTTGTGGTTGGTTTTGTTTTGTTGTAATTTTTTTTAATTTGTGAAATATTTCAATTTACGCAAGTAATGTAACCTACATCCATTTACTCCCCACTCAGATTAACAGAAATATTAACATTTTATCATATTCTCTTCAGATCTTTATTTAAGGCATGAAACATTACAACTAAAGTCCTTCTTTCCTTCTCCAGAAGAAACCATTAATTGAAAGTTGATGTGCATCGTCTGCATGCCTGCTTTATACTTTTTATTATAGCTGATTGTTCACATAACAATATATAGTACTATCTGTATTTTTAACAATTTACTTAAATGATACTATTCTGTACGTATCCCTTTGAAACATGCTTTTTTTACCATCACCTTTTTCAGATTTATCCATGTTAAATCAATAGATCTAGTTCATTTTAATTGATTCTAGTAGTCTACTATATGAATATAGCACAGTTTATTTATTAACTACCCTGTAGATGAATGGGAGTCCCTGGGTGGTGGAAATGGTTAAGCACTGAACTACTGACTGAAAGATTAGTGGTTTAAACGCACCCAGAGGTGCCTTGGAAGTAAGGCTTGGTGATCTGCTTCTGAAAGGTCACAGCTTTGAAAACCCTATGGAGTGCAGTTGTACTCTGCACACATGAGGTCACCAGTTGGAAGTGACTCAAGGGCAACAAACAACAACAACATGGATGAATATTTTGGTCTTTTCCAATTTTTTATGATCATAAACAATGACAAAATGAACATCCTTATACACATATCTTTGTGCACATATAGGACACTTTCTGTTGGTTATATATCTAGAAGTAGAATTAATGGGTCATAAGGTGTATGAATTTTCAAATTAGCTAGAGATTGAGAAATTGGTCTCCAAACTGACTAAATGAATTAACAGTCCCATTAGCAATGTATAAGAGCTGTTATTTCTTGACATTCTCACAAACACTTAATATTATCAAATTCTAAATATTTTTTCCAATCTGTAAAAATAGAGCCTTATTTTTAAATGTTTACACACGCTGGATTATAAGTGAGATGCGGCATCTTTTCTTTCCTTTATTAGACATTTCGTTTTCCTTTTCATTGAATTACTTGTTCATATCCTTTGCCCATTTCTCTATTAGGTTATCTATTTCCTACTGATCTGTAGGAATTCTTTATTAAGTATGGATAGTAGTTTTCTATCATATCTATGTGTTCCAAATATCTTTTCCCAGGTGGTTGCATATCTTCTATATTTGTGTATGAAGCCTTTTATCATACAGAATTTTAAAATTTTCAAATAGCAAAATTGATAAATCTCTTATTTATACTCTGTCCTTTTTGCAGCTTATTTAAAAAGTCCTTTCCTATCACAATATCATAAAAATGTTTTCCTATTTTTTTCTCCTAAAAGTAAAGGATTGCTGATTTTTCATATTTAGTGTGAAAAAACAAAAACATTTTGGTTTTTAATTTACCTTAAATTACTTTTGTGTATAGTGTGAGCCAAGAATCTAATGGTTATTTTTCCACATGGATGGCCAGTTGTCCTGGACCCATTTATTGAGCAATCTCATGTTTACTATGTATCTTTAATAGATGCTATGCAGTCACCTTGGTCTATCTGAAAATAGGAATGAAGGAAATGTATTTGTTTTATTCCCAAAGTTTTAAGCCTCCCTCACCCAATGCTGGAAACCCTGGTGGCGTAGTCGTTAAGAGCCACAACTGCTAACCAAAAGGTCGGCAGTTCAATTCCACCAGGTGTTCCTTGGAAACCCTATGGGGCAGTTTTACTCTGTCCTATAGGGTTGCTATGAGTCGGAACAGCAACAAGTTTGGTTTGGTTTGTTTTTCACCCTACGCTAGCGATTCTTAGGTCCAGAATACCTAAGAATCGCTAGGGGAGAGTGTTAAAATGCAGATTCCTAGAACTCACCTCAGATCACTAAATCAAAATCTAAGGAGAGGGAGAGCCCAGGAATCCTTTTAACAAATGCCCCAGGTGACTTAGATACAGGTGGTCTATAGACCACACTGAGAAACCCTGCCCTCAATACCAGGAAGTATAGTTTTCTCTTCTCCATACTTTATATCTTCCAGGGAACACAGCTTAAAACAGTATGTGCTCTCTCTCTTCACATACACACTCTCACATTCATATGTTAAAGGACCCTAACCTACCCCTTTAATGACAACGGGAAGAATTCCAATCCTCAATCTTCTGTGATTGTTGAGAGCATTTTGATTCTCCTAAGAGAGCCATATAATATTTGTTAGCCTGGTAAAATGAACTTCTGGGCGTCCATAGAGGCTAGAGACCCATAGCACATGCTAACTTTCTGCTCAATTTGACCATCAGCATTTTTCCTTTTACTAACTCCCCTCTGCACAAAGTTACTGTTTCATGCAGAATCTATGATGTTCACTCTGGCTGGAGACCTAGAAGGAGTTTTACAATTTGGAAAACAATTTAAAATAACAATTTACTCACAAGCATCCACTTTTGGTGGTATTTCCCATTGCTGCTGTCAACAGGCCCTTCCCAGGGGAGGGCCTGGGTGGCCTGTGATCTAAGTCCTTTCTTGGGATACCTAGACTCCTCGGCACCATAGAGCTGACGCTGCCTTTCATGTTTTTGAAGCAGGAAGATTGAGTTTCTCATACTTCATGCATGTGTGGAGGGGGTAACATGGAGGAGTTGGTGGTAGAAATAAAGGCTTATTTGCTCATTTTGAATGTTGAAGAGACCAGGCTAGGAACGTTTTTAAATGCAAGAGTATAGGAGCTCCATTTCCAGGGACAGGATGTAAATCCAGATGAAAACTCAAAAGCCTCACCTGGAATATTTATTTTTTGGCTTGTAAGGGAGGTGCTATTTTCTCTTTGTTGCTTTGAGGTGTGCTTTTAGCATGATACTGTGATGGCTTTCACTGTCAGGAAAGCATGTCAAATATATGCAAATCACTAGGAAATATCTATTTTCTCTGTTGCTTTATTTTCAGGCAAATTTTAAACCCAACAATGAGAACATGAGGAAATCTAGCCTTTGTATAAATGCTGTACAGAGCCTTTGTATAAACACAGAATATAATTTCTCGAAACCAAATGCTATCATCCTTGGAGCTTTCTGTTTGACTTTAGATGGAAAATCTGATCCTTTCTATTAATGGAAAGATGTCCTGTCTTCTCATAGATTTCATGAGAAAATAAAATTTCCACTTTTTTTTTCTTTCTTTTTTTCCTGCGTTCTGAGTATTATTAGCTCAGATAAGTAAAGCAGTGGGACAAAGTGTGACTCATGTGGACAAATATGACCAGTTGTTGGAAAACCAGTAGGAAATCCCAGGAAAAGGGTAATCTTTCTAACAGGTGCATTTCTCTCCAACTTATCTCTCTGGTCTCTCTTGGGAAATGCCTTGCTGTGTGTTTGTCTGGTGTTGACAACACTGAGTCCACTTCCCTAGCCACAGATAAAATAAAGTTGTTCATTATTAACCTCTTGGACTTTGCACGGACACCTGCTTAGGCAATTTAGCAATCCCTGGTGGCCGGAAACTCTTAGAGGTGTGGACTATCTTCACATCCGCAATGCAAATACTAAGTGCAGGGTTCAAGTCGCCTTTACTCACAGTTTTCCAATGCGGAGGCAGATTTCCAAGTGGTTACAGTAACATTACCTATATTTATATGTACGGAGCAATCACTGAGCACAAAAAAGGAAAGCCGGATATACTAATGATATTAATGAAGTCTAGAAGACACACACATTATTTGGCTAGTGACCTGCGTTTCATATCTTTAAAATATAGACAGCATAAGAAGAGGCATACCATGACTTGAACTTAGGTCTAAGTGATACCAGGAGCTGCATTTTTATCACTAAACTTTACAGCTCCCATTTGGAGTTATAGGAAAGGCCCATATAACTCATCATTAAAAGGATTGACTGACCATATCCCCCAGAGAAAATAGCTTTATTATACAGAAGTTTTTCTGCATATATAGAGGGTTGAAATTTTACACAGGGAGTTAAATGTAAATGTAGAATTGTTGAAATCAATGACCACAAGGTGCCTGTTAATAATCAGATAACAGTGGGATTTTTTTCCCATTGATAACTGTGTAGTTAACCAGTCCTTACCAGTATTAAAGACAGAGAAATGTATCCTCTCCCTCTTTGGGGACATGTGGAGTAGGGGAAAGGAAGCCAAGAATATGCAGACTACAAATGGATCCCACTATGCTAATGTAGGAAGAACATAGTGGATTTTTCCCATCAGTCTACAAACGTGCTCTTGTAACTCCAATATTAAACAGAAAAGCTTCTCTTGGCCCACATTCCCCCTTCAGCCGCTGCCCTATTTCTTTTTTCCCCACTCATTGTAACTTCTACAGTCATTGTCCATAGTCATCGTCTTGACTCCCCGCCCCCCTACTGTCACTTTTCTCATCAACCATTCCACATAGGCTTCGGATCCTCATTCACTGAGGCCCTCCCACACTACTATATCTAAAGAATTTTCTCAGTCTTCATTTTCCTCAAACTCAGAGCAGGATTCAGCTCACGGTGTCTTCTTGAAGCACTTTTTTTTCTCTTGGGTTTTCCCTTAGCTTACTGGATACCTCTTCTGCTGGTCTGTTCTCCACTGCTCAACCTCTAAATTTTGGCAATTGCAAAACTTGTTTCTGAGACCGCCTCACATCATCTCCACTCTCCTCAAGTGAGCTTATCTAGTCTCATGGCATTAAATACTATATGTATAAACTGAAGGCTCCAGATCTGTATCTTCAGCTCTAACCTCTGCTTTGAACTCCAAAGCTGCATATCCAGCCACCTACTTGGACATCTTCTTGAATGCCTAATAGACATCTCAAACTTTATTATGTCTTAATATGCCCCACCCCCAACTTGCTTCTTCTTGAGTCTTCTCCATTTCATAAAAGACACCATTATCCACCCAGGTGCTGAGGCTAAAAACCTAGACGTCTTTCTAGAGTTACACATTTAATCTTTTAGCAAATCCTGTTGTCTTTACTTTCACACATTAATTTTTCCATGTCTCTCCATTTGTTCTGCTCCCACCCCAGTACAATCCACTACCACCAACTCTTACCTGGACCATTGCAGTGACCCCATAACTAGTTTCCTTGCTTCCACTATTGATCACCTGCGCTGTAGCCCATTCCCCCACAAGCAACCAAAATGATATCTTTAATAAGTAAATATGTTCTTGTCATTCCCTCATTAAAAAATTTCCAAATAGAACACTTCCCAGTAATGTCTAAGTCGCTCTTATCAGAACAACTCTCTCACAGATAACTATAAACCCTGGAAAAAATAGAAAGACAACTACCTGGAGGGACTGGAGGGTGGCCAAAAGCAGACGAAATTGGGAGGGAGTCTATACTTAGAAAATGGGAGAGAACCAAGTGGGGGGGGGATCCCCCAATTCTGTGTATGACTATGACCAAAACTTAACACTGTTCCCTCAGCTATTAATGCAACAACTAGACAAAATATAAGTAAATCATAGAAGATGTGAACACTGTTGTCATGGTTTGAATTATCCCCCCAAAAATGTGTGTATCAATTTGGCTAGGCCACGATTTCCAGTGTTGTGTGGTTGTCCTCCATTTTGTGATTGTAATTTTACATTAAAGAGGATTAGGGTGGGATTGTAATGCCACCCTAACCCAGGTCACATCCCTGATCCAATGTAAAGGGAGTTTCCCTGGGGTGTGGCCTGCACCACCTTTTATCTCTTGTAAGAGATAAAAGAAAAGGGAAGCAAGTGGAGAATGGCGGGACCTCATACCACCAAGGAAGCAGTGCCAGGAGCAGAGCGTGTCCTTTGGACCCGGGGTCCCTGCACAGAGAAGCTCCTACTCCAGGGGAACATTGATGAGAAGGCCGACAGAGGGAGAAAGCCTTCCCATGGAGGTGACGCCATGAATTTGGACTTCTAGCTTACTAGACTGTGAGAAAATAAATTTCTCTTTGTGAAAGCCATCCACTTGTGGTATTTCTGTTAGAGCAGCACTAGGTGACTAAGACAACTATCAACCATCTTAACCTAACTGATACTTTTGCAGCACTATGCAACAACTAAAGGGCCCTGGCGGCACAATGGTGGAGTGCTCAGCTGCTAGCCGAGAGGTCGGTGATTCGAACCTACCAGCTGCTCTGCAGGATAAAGATGCGGCAGTCTGCTTCTGTAAAGACTACAGCCTTGGAAACCTTATAGGGTAGTTCTTCTCTGTCCTATAGAGTCACTATGAGTCTAATCAACTTGATGACATACAACAACATGCGACAAGTGCAGAATACACATTCCTTTCAAGGGTATAAGGTATATTCATCAAGACCGACCATATCCTGGACCATAAAACAAGTCTAAATAAATTTACAAAAGCTGAATTTATACAGCGTATAATTTCTGGCTACAATGGAATTGAATTAGAAATTAAAAACAGTAAGATATCTAGAAAAAAAAAACCAAAACATTTGAAAATTAAATAACACACTTCTGATTGGCTCCTTGCCATTTGGGTCTCAGCTTAAATTGCACCTTCTCAGTGAGACCACCTTCCCTGACAGCCAGCTTAAGGTAAATTCACCAATGCAACCCTAATGCATGGCTTCTGCTTTACTTTCACTATAGAACGTTACTAGATGTTTTCTTGTTTTGTTTAACTGTCTTACTCCCTAGCATGCAAGCTCTAAGAGAATAGGGGTCTTGTCTATTATTTATTACCAGAATGATGGCTGAAACATAGTAGATGCTCAATAAGAATTGCTGAATGAATGAAGAGTGAATATGAGTCCTCCACACTCCATTCTAAGCCCATCTAGGTGATGATGATGATGATAACATCACCACCAATAATAGTGAAAAGAACATTCATTCTCCTGGTATTATTATTGCTCAGGCACTTTAAATGCCTTATCTCATTTAATGTTCACAACTGCCTATGCCATAGATACTTTCATTATTCCCATTTTACAGAGATACAAAGAGGTTAAATATTATAACTAATGTCACTTGGTTGGGAGCCCTGGTGGCACAGAGGTTAAGCACTAGGCTACTAACTGAAAGGTCGATGGTTCGAACCCACCAGCCACTCAGCAGGAGACAGATGTGGCAGTCTGCTTCTGTAAAGATTACAGCCTTGGAAATCCTATGGGGCAGTTCTGCTCTGTCCTGTAGGGTCACTATGAGTTGGACTAGACTCTGCGGCAACAGGGTTATTTTTTGTTTTGTTTTTTTTTAATCTAGTGGCTCTGTCTGTTTTTATTTGGGATTCAGAGAGATTCAAACACTCTGCCACTGCCACTGTCTTTCAGGAATCCTCTCTCTGAATCATTTCTTAATCAACTTATTTGCAGGACCAGTCTTGCAAACAAGGAAGCACCTAGCCGGTGAGGTGACCATGAGCACTACTGCTACATGTTCTGCTCTGGACTCTTTAGGGGTAGCAGGCTTTGATACCTCACGATTGCCCTTACCTGGGAGTCCTCCATGAAAGCATGAGTCCCTGTGCTTTTAGGCCTTAATGGATACCCAGATGGTCCTTCAGGCTCACAGTGCTAAGGCCACATTGTGTTCCCAGCAGAACTATTCTTCCATGGGGCTTAGATCTGATCCACGGTGCCAGGCCAGGAGTCGCTTAGCATAACACCCTGTCCATTTCAATCCATATCTAGCTACTAAGTCCTTCCTGTCACCTCACCCCTACTCCAAGTGATATGGATGCAGCTTCTCCATGAAGGCCTTTTACCTGCAAGCAAATCAACTCACAAAATACACATTTGTCCTTGCCTCCCAACCCACACCAGCTGCACTAGCCTGCACTTCTACAAACAGAGCCAAGCTCTGAACCCCACTTCAGGCTCAGCTGGGACATTCTAATACACTTTGAAAGACCAGCCCATCCAAGATTGCATTACTATTTCCCTATGTATTTTTCTGATACCTTTGTGTATGGTTTCATGTCATAGATTTAAACCTTCAGTCCATTTGGAATTTGTTGTGGTATACTATTAGTAAGAATCATAAGTTTTCCTTCAAATAATTAGCCAAATAAAATTGGTCTATTTGTTGAACAAGCTGTCCCTTTCTCTCACTGATTTGAAATACCACCCCTTTTCCATTTATTAAATTCTTAGATACGCATACACCCATCCTTGGATCTGTCTCTAGGCTTTTTGCTCTGTTTCTTTATCTGTATGTCAATTCCTATATGATAATTTATTAAAACATTGTAATGTCTCAATTAATTGCAGCTTTTTATACATTTGAAAAAAATTATATTGTGCGTTAGGTGAAAGTTTACAGTGCAAATTAGTTTCTCATTCAAAAATTTATACACAGATTGTTTTGTGAAATTGGTTGCAATCCCCGCAATGTGTCATCACTCTCCCCCTTTCCATCCCAGGTTCCCCGTGTCCATTTATCTAGTTTTCCTGTACCTTCCTGCCTTCTCATCTTTGCTTTTGGGCAGGTGTTGCCCATTTGGTCTGGTATACTTTGTTAAACTAAGAAGCATGTTCCTCACATGTGTTATTGTTTGTTTTATAGGCCTGTCTAATCTTCGGCTGAAAGGTGAACTTCAGGAGTGGCTTTAATTCTGAGTTAGCAGGGTGTCCAAGGGCCATAGTCTCAATGGTTCCTCCAGTCTGTGTCAGACAAGTAAGTCTGATCTTTTTTTTGTGAATTTGACTTTTGTTCTATATTTTTCTCCCACTGTGTCTTGTACCCTCTATTGTGATCCCTGCCAGAGCAGTTGGTGGTGGTAGCTGGGCACCATCTAGTTCTTCTGGGCTCAGGCTGGTCAAGGCTGTGGCTTATGTGGTCTTTTAGTCCTTTGGACTGATATTTTCCTTGTGTCTTTGGTTTTCTTCATTCTCCTTTGCTCCGGATGGGATGGAACCAATAGATGTATCTTAGATGGCTATTTGCAAATTTTTAAGACTCCAGATGCTACTCACCAAAGTAGGATGTAGAACATTTTCTTTATGAACTATGTTATGCCAATTGACCTAGATATCCTCTGAGACCATGGATCCCAGCCCTAAGCCCCCGTAACTTGGTCCCTTAAGGTTTTTGGATGTGTCTAGGAAGCTTCTATGGTTTTACCTTGGTCAAGTTGTACTGACTTCCCCTATATCGTGTGTTGTCTTTCACTTCATCAAACTTAACACTTGTCTACTACCTAGTTAGTGATTTCCCCTCCCCCCACCTCCCCTCCCTCGTAACCATCAAAGATTGCTTTTTTCTGTGTAAACCTTTTCTTGGGTAGTTAACAATAGCGATCTCATACAATATTTTTCCTTTTATGATTGACTTACTTCACTCAGCATAATGCCCTCCAGATTCATCCATGTTGTGAGATGTTTTGCAGACTCATCATTGTTTTTTTATTGTTGTGTAGTATTCCATTGTGTGTGTGTACCATAAGTTGTTTATCCATTCATCTGTTGATGGGCACTTAGGTTATTGCCATCTTTTTGCTATTGTGAATAGTGCTGCAATGAACATGGGTGTCCATATGTCTATTCATGTGACAGCTCTTATTTCTCTAGGACATATTCTTAGGAGTGGGATTGCTGGATTATATGGTATTTCTATTTCTAGCTTTTTAAGGAGGTGCCATTTTGTTTTCTATAGTGGTTATACCATTTTACATTCCCACCAGCAGTGTGTAAGAGTTCCAATCTCCCTGCAACCTCTCCAACATTTGTTATTTTCTGTGCCATTTGTTATTTTGATTTGTGCCACTAATGTCAGGGTGAGATGGGATCCTACTGTAGTTTTGATTTGCATTCCTTTAATGGCTAGTGATTGCAAGCATTTCCTCATATGTCTGTTCTCTGCCTGAATGTCTTCTTTGGTGATGTATCTCTTCATATTTGTCTTAGTCATCTAGTGCTGCTATAACAGAAATACAACAAGAGGATGGCTTTAACAAACAGAAATTTATTCTCTCACAGTCTACGAGGCTAGAAGTTCAAATTCAGGGCTCCAGCTCCGGAAGAAGTCTTTCCCTCTCTGTTGGCTATGGGGGATGGTCCTTGTCATCTACCTTCCCCAGTCGAGGAGCTTCTCAGTGCAGGGACCCTGGGTCCAAAGGACACACTATTCTCCTGGCTCTTGTTTCTTAGTGGTATGAGGTCCTCCTGTCTCTCTACTTGCTTCTCTCTTTTATATCTCAAAAAAGATTGATTTAAAACACAACCTAATCTTGTAGATTGAGTCCTGCTTCATTAACATAACTGTCACTAATCTCACTTCATTAACATCGTAGAAGTAGAATTTACAACGCATAGGAAAATCACATCAGATGACTGAAATAGTGAACAATCACACAATACTGGAAATCATGGCCTGGCCAAGTTGACACATATTTTTGGGGGACATGATTCAATCCATGACAATATCCTTTGCCCATTTTTTAATTGAATTATTTGTCTTTTTGTTGTTGAGATGTTAAAGTATTTTATAGATTTTAGGGATTAGACCCTTGTTGGAAATCTTGTAGCCAAAAATTTTTTTCCAGTCTATAGGTTCTCTTTTTATTCTTTTGGTAAAGTCTTTTGATAAGCATAAGTGTTTAACTTTTAGGAGTTTCCAATTATCTAGTTTCTCTTCTGGTGTTCGTGCATTGTCCTTTATGGTTTATATTCTATTTATGCCATGTATTTGGGCCCCTAGCATTGTCTGTATTTTTTCTTCCATGATCTTTATCTTGTTAGGTTTTATATTTAGGTCTTTGATCCATTTTAATTTAGTTTTTTTGTATGGTGTGAAGTATGGGTCCTGTTTCATTTTTTTACAATTGGATATCCAGTTTTGCCAGCACCGTTTGTTAAAAAGACTGTCTTTTCCCCATTTAATGGACTTTGGTCCTTTGTCAAAGATCAGCTGACCATGGGTGGATGGATTTACGTCTGGTTTCTCGATTCTATTCCATTGGTCTGTGTGTCTGTCGTTGTACTAATACCAGGCTGTTTTGACTACTGTGACCGTATAGTATGTTCTGAGATCAGGTAGTGTGAGGTCTCCTACTTTGTTCTTTTTCTCAGTAATGCTTTACTTATCCAGGGCTTCTTTCCTTTCCATATAAAGTTGGCAATTAGTTTTCCATCTAGTTAAAGAATGCTGTTGGTATTTGGATTGGGCTTGCATTATATCTGTAGATGGCTTTGGGTAGAATCAACATTTTCACAATGTTGGGTCTTCCTATCCATGAGCATGGTATGTTTTTCCATTTATGTAGGTCTCTTTTGGTTTCTTGCAATAGTGGTTTATAATTTTGTTTGTGTAGGTCTTTTACATCCCTGGTTAGATTTATTCCTAAGTGTTTTCTTTTTAGGGGCTACTGTAAATGGTATTGTTTTCCTAATTTCCTTTTTGAAGTTCTCTTTGTTGATATATAGGACTCCAGCTGATTTTTGTATGTTGATCTTGTCCCGCCACTCTGCTGAATCTTTCTATTAGTTCCAGTAGTTTTCTTGTGGAATCTATGGGTTCTCTATGTATAGTATCATATCATCTGCCAATAGGGATAGTTTTACTTCTTCCTTTCCAATTTGTATGCCCTTTATTTCTTTTCCTTTCCTTATTGCTCTAGCTAGGACTTTCAGCACAGTGTTAAATAAGAGTGATGATAAAGGGCATCCTTATCTTGTTCCCATTCTCAGGGGAAAAGCTTTCAGACTCTCTCTGTTAAGAATTATGTTGGCTGTTGGTTTTCTATAGACGTCTTCTATTATGTTGAGGCATTTCCCTTCTATTCCTATTTTATTGAGAGTTTTTACCAGGAGTGGGTGTTAGACTTTATCAAATGCCTTTTCTGCATTGATTGAGATGATCATGTGATTCTTTTCCTTTGTTCTATTTATGTGGTGGATTAGGTTGATTGGTTTTCTAATGCTGAACCATCCTGGTATGAATCCCACTTGGTCATGATGTATTATTTTTTTGATATGATGCTGAATTCTATTGGTTAGATTTTGTTGAGAGTTTTTGCATCTATATTCATGAGAGATATTTATGCTGAATTCTATTGGCAGATATTATTGAGAATTTCTGCGTCTATATTCATGAGAGATATTGGTCTGCAATTTTTGCTTTTTATACATTTTGATGTCATCTCCTCTTGCTCTCAATTCTTTTCCTCCCATGTCTCAGGTATTTCTGGTCTCTCATTGGCTTCACCCCTCCCTCTCTATTAGCTTTTTCTTCTCCTCCACTTACACACGTGCTTATGTCTCTAAAACAAACCAGCTAGAAGACTCTTGGACTCTTCTATTTTCTCTAGCTACCATGCTGCCTCTGTTCTTCTCACAGGTGAGCTTTCTTGAAGAGCAGTATTCACTCTACCTCCTCTAGCTCTACCGTCTCCATTGAGTTCTTACCAAGAGCACCAATGACATCCTGCTATGGATTGAATTGTGTCCCAAAAAATATGCATTGGAATCCTAATCCCTATATGTGTGGTTGTAATCCTATTTTGAAATAGTTTTCTTTGTTATGTTAATGAGATCATGTTTAGTATAGGGTGTGTCCTAAACCTAATCACTGCTGAGTGATATAAAGGGTAGCATAGACACAGAGACAAGCAAGCATTAAAGAGGAAAGATAGATGACATGTGGATATTGCCAAGAACAAGGAATGTTAAAAAGAAGCTGAGACAAGGATTTTCCCCTAGAGCGGACACAGAGAGTGACTTCCCCTAGAGCTGGTGCCCTGAATTTGGACTTCTAGCTTCCTAAACTATGAGAAAATAAATTTCTGTTCATTAAAACCACCCACTTGTGGTATTTCTGTTACCAAACCAAAAACCAAACCTGTTGCTGTCAAGTCACTTCTGACTCATAGTGACCTTGTAGGACATAGTAAAACTGCCTGATAGGGTTTCCAAGGAGCAGCTGCTGGATTTGAACTGCCTATCTTGTGGTTAAGATGCATCCTAATTGCTAAATTCAAGGAACACTTTTCATTCCTTTCCTTACTTGACCTCTTTGCTAAATAAGACTCTGCTGACAACTTTGACCTTCTTCAAACCCCCTCCTCCCTGGTCTCCTGCCATGCCTTTCTCATAGTCTGTTCTCTCTAGACTGCTCCTTCTCAGGCTCTTAATCTTGCTTCTGTTCCTTTGTTAGTCAGTGTTCCCTGGAGTTTCAGGCCCAGCTCTCTTCACATCACACTCTCTCTTATTTCATCTCTCCCTATATTTTCAACCTCAAGGTTTATTTTATATTCCCAGCCCAGTTCCTTCCATATTTCCAGTTATCTACTGGATGGCACCAGCAGGATGTCCTATCCAGTCATTAAGTACAGAGCCTCTCAACTTTCTGCTCATATATATCTCAGTTAATGGCGTTACTATTCACCCATTCTCCTGAGCAAGAAACCTGAGCCTCATCTCAGCTCCTTCGTCCCTCTCCCTTTCCTCCCACATCTAGAGCAGAAAGAAACATGCTTTGCAGTGAGACCAACTTGGATTCCAATTCTGGCTCTGATTCCCACTTGTCATGTGCCTCGAGCTAGCTCCTTAACCTCCCAGAACTTCGTTTCTACTCCATGAAATGGGAAGGACAATGGTACCTACATCCTAGGGCTGTTGGGAGAGGTAAATGTAATGATGGGTGTCATAGATTGAATCGTGTCCCCCCAAAATATGTGTCAACTTCATTAGGCCATGATTCTCAGTATGGTATGGTTGTCCTCCATTTCGTGATTGTAATTTTGTTAAAGAGGATTAGGGTGGAATCGTAACACCATGACTAAGGTCATCCCTGATCTAATGTAAAGGGAGTTTCCCTGGAGTGTGGCCTGCACCACCTTTGATCTTACAAGAGATAAAAGGAAAGGGAAGCAAGCAAAGAGTGGGGACCTCACACCACCAAGAAAGCAGTGCCGGGAGCAGAGCACATCCTTTGGACTCGGGGTTCCTGTGCAGAGAAGCTCCTAGTCCAGGGGAATATTGATGACAAGGATCTTCCTCCAGAGCCAACAGAGACAGAAAGTCTTCCCCTGGAGCTGATGCCCTTTTTTTGGACTTTTAGCCTACTAGACTGTGAGAAGATAAGTTTCTCTGTGTTAAAGCCATCCACTTGTGGTATTTCTGTTACAGCAGCTCTAGATGACTAAAACGATGGGTGTCAGGTGTCTAACCCAGCTCCTGACTCATCACCAGGGCTTATCAAAGGCTAATTTTCTTCCTAATCAGCGCCTCTGAAATGTGTCCAAGTGAGTGTCTTCCTCTCCAGTCTCTCCGCTGATCTTTCCATTCTGGCCCCTCACCTCTTGTCTGGACTATTCCAGCGGCCTCCCCACTGGCCTCCCTTCCCCAGGTCTCATCCATTTCCAATCTAGATGCCACACTTGGGACACAGGTTGTCCTCTCTTCCGCTTTATCATATCCTCCTCACATCCAGGCCTGCCTCTGACCCGCTTCAAACCCTAAAGGCTCCAGTTCATTGCTGGCTAAAGTACATCTTCCTTTGCATGGCTTTCAGACCTCATGGCCATCCAGCCCCTACCGAATTTCTTGTCTTCCTCTCCCCTGTGCACTCAGGCTCTAGCTTTATCTCCTGGAGCTTGCTGCTCCTCTAACATCCCTGATACCTACCCTCTTCCTGGCCATTACTCATGCTGGACTTTTTGTCTACTTTGGACTCTCCTTCTTTCTCCTTCCCCCCATCCCTGCTCCAGACTCTGAATGCCGGGTGAGCTCCTACTGCTTACTCAAAGTCTAGCTAGGTCTCATCTCCTTAACCACTTTGAGAGATGACTGGCCCTCTCAAGTATTTTCTCACAGTGTACTCCATATTACAATCTTATAGGGAACTCTGTTGTCACCAATTATTTGTTTCCCCTGCCTTCCTTCTCTCTATCCCCTACCCGTATTCCCAAATCACTGTGAGCCTCCTTAAAGGAACAGTAGAGGTTAAGAGCTCAGGCTATGGAGTCAGACTGGCTGGATTCAAATCCTCTCTTATTACTTACTCACTTGGTGACATTGGGCAAGTTTCTTAATTTCTTTGAGCCTCCATTTTCTCATTCATAAAATGAGACAGTAATAGTAGTTAGCTCAAAAAGTTATTTTAAGGATTAAAATAATACATGTAAAATGCTTAGCCCAGTCCTAGGCACATATGAAATGCTTAATAATTGTCAGTGGCTGCTGTCACTATTGTTGTTAATCTTTTTATTATTATCATTATGATTGTTGGAAGCAAGCATGTCTTATTCATCTTTATATTCCCATCCTCTAGGATAATTCCTGCCTCATAGTGGATCATAATAAATATTTGTTTAAGTATAATTTCATATCAGCCAATGTTTATTGAATACTTACTATCCCTGGGTGGTACAAATAGTTAACACACCAGCTGCTAACTAAAAGGTTGGAAGTTTGAGTCCATCCAGAGGTGCCTCAAAAGAAAGGCTATCTACTTCCCCAAAACCAGCTATCGAAAACCGTATGTAATACAGTTCTACTCTGACATACATGGAGTCACCACGAGTTGGGGTCTATGGCAACTGGTTTTAACAGTCACTTTGTGTCAGGCATTGTGCTAAGCTCTTCATGGGCGTTTTCCATTTAGACCCACAACAATCTTATGAAGTGTCTACTATTAACCCCAGTATGTATTATTATCCCCAACTTACAGTTGAGGAAACTGACGTACGGAGAGGAAGTAACATGTCCTACGTCACTCAGCTAATAAATAGTAGAGCACAGAGCCCAGTAAGCCATTACACCTCCAGCCAAGATGTTCGTTGGGTTTTACACAAACTCTGGTGCTGGGTTACCCCCGGCTCTGGCCTTCCTCATGTCCAAATTTAGGGTGATGCCAAAACCAAAGAGAATTTCCTGAGAAAAAAAGTTTGACCAGATTTGGAAATATCATTATGCATATTTCTTTTCTGAGACCAACAGATTTTACACACCGACCAGTCGTTGTCAAGTCAGTCCTACTCATGGCAATCCTGTGTGTGTCTGAGTAGAACTGTGCTCCATAGCATTTTCAATAGCTGATTTTTTGGAAGTAGATCCCAGGCCTTTATTCCGAGGTACCTCTGCATGGACTCGAACCTCCGATCTTTTGGTTAGCAGTCAAGTGTGTTAAATGTTTGCACCACCAAGGGATTCCATTTCATACGCCAGAATGCTCTTTTATCTAGTTAAAATTGAAGTGTTGAAAATGTTTGATGTCTTTGTGTTTCTTCACCTCAGTGTGCCGGGAACTGGGTCCCGATGGAAAAAAAAAAATCACATAAATTTAGGTCCCCGGAGTCTCCACTTAAACGCTGAGTACTATGCTGCTACCTCAAGTTCAAGGTCACTGTGAAGTTCTGGAAACCTTTGTAGAAATGGTTCCTGTTCTCATTCCGTCATATTTATTCTTTCAATTTTTCCAGACAGAGTCAGCAGCCACTTTGGATAAACAAATATTTAAAACAAAACAACCCCGTCTCCCACCTTGCTATAAATACATGAGTATAAACCCTGGTTGTGAAATTCAATGCTTATTTGGCCTGAGATTACACTGTAAAGGAGCTTTACGGGCCCTATTCAGGATGGAGATAAGTGCACAAATGAAAATGCACATAACTAATGTGGGGAACACACGCAATTAATGATGGCCTGAGGGAAACACCATCCCTCCCAAGGCAAGCAGCTCTTCTGCAGGGCACCCATTAGATAAAATTGGCAGGAGGCAGGGAAGGAGGGGTTCCGCTGCTTCAGTGTGAGATGACAACCGAGGCCAGGAGGAGAAGGAAGTGGGAGGAGAGACTGGAGCAGAGGGCCATAATTTCATTATGAATTCCTGCCTATTCTGAGCAGATTGTCCCCAAATTTGTCATTAAAAGTACAATTTCCTCTATGAAAACTGTCTTTCCAAGGACCACAGGAAAGACGATGAGAATAGGAAGTGAGGTATCCAATTATTCACAGTGGTAATGAACTTTATTCATTATTTATGAATTCTACACTCGGTCAAATCTTTGGTAATAAAGTTAGTATTTTTATTCCTTCATTTATTTGCTATTCAACAAACAAATACTGTGCTAGGCACTGGGCATGCAAGGAAGGACCTGGCCCCTGCCCTCTGCTGCCTACAGGCTGTCAAGGGAGACAGACACTAAGCCCTAAGGACAAACTGAAGTTATGTGATTATCAGGTTGATGTGTGTGTTGTAGGGTAAGAACATTACAAAGTTTAGTAAAGCAAAAAGAAAGTTTTATTCGGCATATATTAAAAAAGGCAAAAGTGGGAAACGGACAACCATGCTGCCACAGCCATGTCTGCCCAAGTCCAAGGAAACATCACAGAACAGGCGAAAGTGGGAAAATGGACAACCATGCTGCTACAGCTGTGTCTGCCCGAGTCCAAAGAATATTACAGAATAGGCAAGAATGGGAAAACGGACAAACATGCTACCACAGCCACATCTACCGGAGTCCAAAGACCATTACAGAGCCATCAGTATATATTAACATTACAAATGGGCAAAACCATTGAAAGCTTAGCCTTTTCAGATTGGCTAGAAACTGTGATCCTACATTTTGAACTGTCTTTCTTAACAGTCTTTGGTACAGGTTTCAGTCAGGAGGCTCTTCATTGGTCCAACAAATTTCTATTCACTAAATGCTAATAGAAAAAGGTAAAGGTGGAAAGTCTTCTGTGTTCTGTTTGATTGGCTTTATGTGAAAGTTTCCCTAAAAGATATTTTCCAAGATTGTCTTAGCTATTGTATTTATACCTTAGGGCTCAGTGGATGTGTCCTTGTGAGTCCTTGTGAGCCCAGCTCTAGCTGGGTCACGTTCTCTATGCTCAAGGAGAGGTAATAATAACTCAAGTATTATTTCCTAAATCATGTGCTTTGAAGACTAAAAGGATGTGGAGAGAGCAGGTGACAGGAGAGGCTGGCTGTGTCCTGAGCATCCAAAATGCTAACCTGGGGAAGTGACATTTGAGCTGAAACTAAGGATGAAGGGACCGGGGAGAGAGGAAGAGGGAAGAAAAGCATTCAGATGCGAGGAATGGGTGTGAAAGAGGTAGAGGCAGTTTCTGAGCATGGATTTATCATCTCTTTATCATCAAATTTATGTCCACTGAAGAGTTTTTCCAGGTGTGATCTGTGAACCACCTGTGACAGAATCACTTGGGGACGCATTAAAAATTCAGATTCCTGAACCCTACACCAGGGCACTGAATCAGGATCTCTAGGGGTAAGGTCTTATAATCTGCACATTAAAATCAGCATCACTCTCCTCCCACCCCTGTCCAAGTGATTTGTATACACACTCAGGTTGCTTTGAGAGACAATTCTATGTGTTAGAGCTTTATAATTTCAGCAAAGGCCTCTGCTTGTATTATATCATTTGATCCCCACGGCAACTTCATATGGTACATAGGGTAAGTATCATTATTGCACTTTCATAAATGAGGAAACCACAGCCTGGAAAGGTGTTGGGATTTACCTACTCATTGATTCCCTGTGCCCTCCTCATTACACTGGGCTGTGTCTCAGAGGTAGGTTACAATGATCACACCCACTTCATTATTATTATTACTTGGTGTGTGTATGTGGTTTTCACCATGTATTTTCTTGATCACACCCACTTTACAAATGTGATGTAATACACCTAGGACTAGATTGTAAACTTGAAAGCATACTTATATGTTTCAGTAGGGTCAAAGTCAGGCAGACCTGGATTTGAGTCCCAGCTCTGCCACTTACTAGCTGTGTGACCTTGAAAATTTACCTAAGCTTTCTGTACCTCAGCTTCCTCATTTGCTAAATAAGGATAAATAATAATGCCTAGGTCACTAAATTGTTGCCAGGATTAAGTGAAGTACAGCTTGTAAAAGAACAAGTACAGAACTTTTGAGCACTTACTAAGTATTAAAATCATGGCAGCTATTATACCTATGATATTTAGGACACGGTGACTATGCAATAAGTGTTTTCCAACTAACTGAAACCCAGATAAAAATCGAAAGAGATGTTACACATGGAAAGTTTAAATAAATGCATGAGTCATTCAGGAGGAAAGATTTGAGATAACCCAGTAGCAATGAGCATATCTAGCACCAAGATCTTGGTTTCTAAATACCTTTTCTCACTAAAAGAAACCAAGCCTTCTTGAAGAAATATTAATTTAAGGTCTGGAGAAGGGAAAGTACAAGGTGAGTCTGGAATGTCTTATTGTGTCACAAAGTAAGGAAGTGATGAAAGACTGATGGAAACATGTCAAAAAGACACAGGAGCTGGCCCAAAATGGCTCCCACTGGCCGTATTTGGGACAGGCTGAGCATCAGAAAGAATAATAACGAAGATGTTGATTATAACACGTTGAGTTTAAAAAAAAAAAAAATCTCTGAGTCCACAGTGATTAAAATGGTGAAGATGAAACAGGGAAATCTCTTTTTTGGCAAAATGCCAACGATTCTATGTGGCAGGAATTACAGAGCTTGAAAAGTCAGAAAATTACTGTTTTGTAATACCATCATAATAATGGATTCAAGCAAGCATCATCACTTGATGCTAAAGCCATTGGTTAAAGGTTGTTGGGGAAAAAGGTATTTACAGTCTTAAAGATTACTTATATTAATATTACTTATTTTAGTATTATATGAAAAGTGTGTCTTTCCAATGGGGAGATCTAGTAAATACCATCTAACCAAATGACCAAATTTAGCATCACCAGTTATGAGACAAACCAACATTAGGTGCCTTGTGGTGTGATGCAGTAGGAAGTAGACAACCACACCCATGTGGTGTTCTTTCCAAAATAGTTTAACTTGAATAAAATAGTAGGAAATAACTAGACAAATCCAGGACTTTCTCCAAGACAACCAGCCTGGATTCTTAAAAAACTCCACTGCTGTGAAAGGTAAAGAGAAAAAGGAAGTAGGAGGAATGTTCTAGAATCCAGATTAATGGTCTAGAACGGATGTCATAGAATCTAGATTAAAGGAAACTAGAGACATAACAACTAAATGAATGTATAATCTTTGATTGGTTCCTAGGTTTTAAAAAAGCTATCAAACTACCAAAATTGTCCACCAGTTGATAAATGGATAAACAAAATGTGGTATATCCATACAATGCAATATTATTCAGACAGAAAAAGGATTGAAGTAGTGATACATCTTACAACAGGAATGAACCTTGAAAGCATTATGCTAAGCAAAATAAGTCAGACGCGAAAGACCACATACTATATGATTCTATTCATTTGAAATATTCAGAATAGGCAAATCCATAGAGACAGAAAGTAGATCAGTGGTTGCCTGGAGCTGGGGAGAGGAAATGAGGAGTGATACTAATGAGTATGGGGCTTCTTCCTGGGGTGATAAAAATGTTCTGGAATTAGTGGCAATGTTTGCACAGCTCTGTGAATATACTAAAAGACACTGAATTATACACTTTAAAAGGATGAATTTTGTGAATTATATTTCAATTAAAAAAGCTCTAAAGGACATGATTTGGACAATTGGAGAATTTGAATATGAACTATATATTAGATAATACTTTATCAATGTAAATTTCTTGGATTTGATAATGGTATTATCGTTATTTAGGAGTATAGTCTAGTTCTTAGGAAATATTTGGAGATGCATTTAAAGACGAAGTATTTAGGAATGGAGTGTCATGATATCTGTACTTAACTTTCAAATGGATCAGAATAAAAAATTATTGGGATAAGGCAAATGTGGCAATATTTTAACAATTAGTAATCTAGGTAAAGGATATACAGAGTTCATTGTATTATTTTAAGGTTTTTGTAGCTTGAATTTTTTCTCAAAATAAAAAGGTTGGGGGAAATAACTTTTTATTGGAGATCTGTTATACATCAGATAGAGGATGACAGATTCCTGGGGCTTGTGACAAGGAGGCTAGGAATATTGAGGTACAGTCCTACTTTCTTTTTTGAGAGAAAACATCGATGGAGAATGAATTTTATGCTTCCTTTCAAGACTCCTCTTGATTCTACCAGCAGCAGAGGCAAATGGTCAGGCTGTTGGTCTTCTAGGAAAGTTATTCTGTGCTTGTGCTTCATTGACTTAGCGCTCTGAACCAAGGTCTCTGACCTGATAGCATTGGCTGGGGGTCTGAAAATCTTCCAGAGAGCTAGTGTTAACTTTATTAAAGAAATCAAAAGGGTGATGAGGTGTGAGTTGGTTGGGAGTGAGGCCTAGGAACAAGAAGAAAGAAGGGGTTAGGTATGGGCACCTTTAGCGGAGAAGGAGAGTCCCAGGGCGGTGCAAATGGTTAACACGCTAAGCTGCTAACCAAAAGGTTGGAGGTTCCAGTCTACCTAGAAGTGCCTTGGAAGAAAGACTTAGTGATCTACTTCTGAAAAATCAGCAATTGAAAACCCTATGGAGCATAGTTCTACTCTGACACACCTAAGGTCACCATGAGTCAGAATCGACTCAACTGCAACTGGTAGTGGGGAAGGCAAATGGTGAAGGCCAAAAACTCAAAGCCAGGTAGAAGGCTTGGCTGTTGAGTTTCATTATCAAACAAGAAGGGTAGTGGGCCAATGCCCTAACCCCATTTGCAGGATCTAAATAGTAAACTCGATCCATGGGAGGGTCCGTGTTCTGGCCTAGCTGCTCCTGGCTGGTAGTTAGAAAAGGGGCAATTTGGTGTTTCCTCATTGTCCCACCTAATCACGTTATCTTAACCAGGGAATCATTGTCATTTGCTCAGCCTTTTTTGTTGTCTTTGTTTTCTTTTTTTTCAAGGATGTCAGGAAAGAACGTTATAGAGCTGAACTAACTCATGTTTACTACTGGGCAGAGATTAAGGGTCTCAGTTAGAGCAGGGGTTGGGGGTGTGGACATGGCTGAGCAGCAGTAGCAACGACATAAGGAAGGTTTTGTGAGGCTAACTGGGGAGAGCGGGGAAGACTGAATTTCTGGTTCACCCCTGACCACTGGTGCCTTCTGTTGTTGAAACAGACGTGCTTCATCCTTCCCAGAGCAGGGACACAGATGGGCACTCAAAATGCAAAGTCCCGGCCAGGGAAATTAAGCTGCAAGAGCTCAACGCCTGAAAAATATTGACTGTTTCTTTTTTTAAGGTAATATTCTAAATTTCTTATGAGAGTCAACTTAGACATCCAGGACACAGGAAACAAGGCAAGAGGCCACAGCCAACTGCCTCAGAGGACCGGGACACTTTCTTAATAACATCCAGATGGTTCCACAGAAATTATTAACATCTTGAAAAAAAAAAAATCAGCTGCAGGAGAAATGAGATTCAAGTGGTTTAGGAAGAACAGCCTGGAGGAGAGTCCCGAAGGACCAGGAGTGGGTCTGAAATATAAACCTCTGTGGAGGGATTACTGCTTCCTGCAGCAAGGCTGGAGGGGAGTGGGTGTAAAAACCAGGGCTTCTCCTATAGCCTTCAGGGTTGGCAAGGGAACCTCAACAGAACTGGCCTCTGGTCGTGTTAATCCATTCACTACCTAGGTTTGTAATAACTTTTAACATGAATATTCTATTTTCCTTTTTTTTAGGGAGGATTGACTGTTTACTTCCTAGTCTATCAATTAGACTCTGTAGACACAGGACTCAGGGCCCACAGGGTTTTAATGGACTATGCAACATTTAACCCTGAAAAAATGCTACATCTATAGTTTATTTAGGATCATATACATATAATGGGAGTTGTGGTGGCACAGTGATTAATTGCTCTGGCTGCTAACCGAAAGGTCAGTGGTTCGAACTCACCAGCTGCTCCACGGGAGAAAGATGGGGCAATTTGCTTCCTTAAAGATCTACAGCCTTGGAAACCCTATGGGGCAGTTCTACTCTGTCCTATAGGGTGGCTATGAGTCTGAATCGACTTGAGAGCGATGGGTTTTTTTTGGTTTCTATACAAGTGATATACATTTATGTGGAGAAATAACCAGTTGCCGTCGAGTTGATTCCGACTCATGAGACCTCATGTGTGCAGAGTAGAATTGCTCCATAGGCTTTTCAAGGCTGTGACCTCTTGGAAGCAGATGGTCAGGCCTTTCTTCTGAGGTGAGGTGCCTCTGGGGTGAGTCAAACCTCCAACTTTCAGTTAGCAGCCAAACATGTTAACCATTTACACCACCCAAAGACTCCATATACAGAGATAGCAAAATATATATTTTCCAACATACAAACAGAAGCCCAAAAAATTGAAATTAGTGTATGTCTAGTTAAATACCTGTAATAACCGACATTATGTCAACTCACTCAGTTCTTAAGTTTAGTGTTCGTTAAAAACTTTATTTCATTTGCCAACAATTTTGTACGTTAGATTTTCTCACTTTCCAAGAATTGTTTGGACATTGGTTCCTTGGAGCCCAATAATTTTAAAAGTGAAAATGTAAAAATCCTTTTATAATTTTACAGCCTCCCCCCAAAATACATCTTTAACATTCATAATATGTTTGAAGAGGCGTGGGGGTTGGGGGTGGGAGAGTGAGGGGTGGAGGGTATGTGGGCCTTAAAACGATCCTGGTTTTCTGCAGAAGTGTGTGTTTCTTTCTTCCTCTCCTCCCTGTTGCTTTCCCCCAAGGAAGAGGAAGTGACTAGTTTGTGGAATGTAACTGTTTGCACGCAAATCACTTATTTGGAAGCAAAAATGGGGACGAGGGAAGTAGCAGCCACAGACTAAGGACTTGATTGATATTCAGCAAACCGCCTCCTTCTTCCACCGCCTACAACACACCTCTCACCCCGACTACTTCAAAGCCCATTAGAGGCATCTCCTGCCTCCCACCCTGTCTGAGAGTTACCCCCACCATAATAGGATTGGGCTCTTTTGTCTGACTATGACAACAGGGGATTAGAGCTGGAGGGGGTGGGGAGCCGTCTGCCTTCCTTACCATCCCTGCATCCTAATTCAGGAAGCACACAGGAATGGGGAATGAACAGTGAGAAATTCACATCCTGGAACTTTCCGACTGAAATGCGTAGGGTATGTAGTATGAAAAATCTATCTGTGTATAATTGCAAAAAAAAAAAAAACCACACCTAATGCAGGAACCAGAATTTTCTGCAACAGCTACATTACCCAGGAAAGGCAGCAGAGAGAGTCTGCCAGAACTGGTTATGGAATGTTAACCAGGCAAACTCATTAGATGGAGCCATCTCTTTCCTTTGGGAGAATATGGACATTTAAGCTTTGGCTTCTTGGAATTCGGCTGGAGGACTCTTTGATGGAATGCAATGACTCCTTCCTTCCTCCCTAGATTGAAATGGGCGCTATGACAATTCCAAATGGACACAGAGTCCTGCCAAGTTTATAGGAAATCGGAATGACAGTGTGGGTTCCCACCACTAAGGGTAACAGGAGCCGAATGCTCAGGGAATAAATAACATTTCCCTTGTGATTCCCAAACGTGTCTATTTTTATTTTAAGGGGTTCTGTGTTTTCACTCAGTTTTGTGAACAAAGGACTCCATATGGAATTTTCACCAACTCTACTAAAATAAAAGCATGTGACTTCTCTGCAATGCACTATAATACCCACAGAGATTCAATGGTAGATCACAGACGTGTGCTTTTGAAGATCTGTGAGAAATCATCAACTTACTTGCAGTCCATAGTGTATTCAATATTCTTAGAGTTGATTGTGGATCCAAGCAAAATGAAATCCTTGATAGCTTCAGTTTCTTCTCCAAGTATCATGAATAAGTGGTTGGTCTTGCAAAATTTTTAATGAACACCTCTTGGGCGCACAGCAGGGTACAATATCAATTGCTCAAACCTTATACGAGAAATACTGTCTTTGGCATGGTGTAAATCATCATTTAAAAGACATTATAAAGTAGCTACTCTAAGATGAGTAGCTTGTATTAATTTAATGTATATTAAATATAAATATATATTTTATTTAATGTGCGGGATTTGGGGGAGGGAGGTGGAGAAAGATTCATAAGTAAGTCCCCATGCATAAAACAGGTATATTTTTATTATTACCTTTCAGTAAGCTTTCTTAAAAATGTATACTGTTAAGAACTATTTGACACTATCTTTTTCATTTACTTGTTTGCTTCTTTACAGTATTCTTCCCAGCCACTTCAATTTTCATCTCTACCCTCATGTTCCTTCTGTAACATTGTTGGTGGTGGTGTTGGATGTTGTTGAGTTGATTCTGACTCAAAGGAACCCCAGGTGACAGAGTAGAACTGCCCCATAGGGTTTCGTTGGTTGTAATCTTTTTATGGAAGCAAATCACCCATAGAGCAGCTGGGTTGGTTTGAACCGCCAGCCTTTTGGTTAACAGCTGAGTGCTTATCCATTGCACCACCAGGGCCACCATAAACCTGAAAAACCAAACCCATTGCTGTCGAGTCGATTTCAACTCAGTCGAGTTCTTCACCACTGTGCCACCAGGGCTCCAGGGCCACCATAAGCACCATAAAAACAGAGACTTCTGGCAGTGTAGTGGTTAAGAGCTACGGCTGCTAACCAAAAGGTTTGCAGTTCAAATCCACCAGCTGCTCATTGGAAACCCTATGGGCAGTTCTAGTCTGTCCTATAGGGTTGCTATATGCTGGAATTGACTCGATGGCAAAGGGGTTTTGTTTTGTTTTGCCTACCTTGGTTTTATACTCCCAGAAATATAGTGTCTGAGACATAATAGGTGATCAATAAATTGTTCTCCCCCTCATTTACTCAACAAACAAGAATTGTCCTTTTTTTAATAGATTAAATTATTAACTAAATAATTATTTAAAATAATTAACAATTAGTTATAATAAAAACAAATACTAAGTTAGTTAAGAAAAAAGACATTGATATATTCATTTAGGTAGGTGGGTTTTTTGTTGCTGTTTTGCATTATGCTGAGCATTGTCTGGGCAATGTGCAACATCATTTATTTTTTAGTATTTGCTCTGTACCAGGCACTGTTCTTTGGGGGTAGGTGGGAGAAAACCTAGTACCCATGGAGCTTATGTTCCAGTGAGTGAGACAGACAATAAAAAATAAACACATATTCAATCAAGTGAGATAAGTATTATGAAGAAAAGTAAAGCAGGTTAAAGAGGTGGTCAGGGAAGGCTTCTGATAAGGCGGCATTTGAGAGGGACTGAAGAAGTGAAGCAGCTAACCTTGCAGGCAGCTGGAGGAAGAGCAGTCCAGGCAGTATTAAGCACAAGGGCTTTGTGAGGAACAGGGAGGCCAGTGTGAGCAGAGTGAGCAAGTGGAAGGTACAGGAGGTGAGGTCCCAGAGGTGGGCAGATCATGGAGGGCTTTGGCGGGTCTGAACCAAGGGCTGCATGGCCTCCTTAGGGTTTGAAAGGCCCCCTCTGGCAGCTGCATGGCAAATAGAATGGGGCAAATGGGGGTGGCAAGAGAGGAGCAGGGAGACCAGTTAGAAGGCTTTGGAAGTAATCCAGGTGAGAGGGATGGGGGCCTAGACTAGTAGAAGTGATAAGAAATGCTCAGATTCTGGATACATGTTGAAAGCAGGGCAGTAGGATTTGCTGATGGATTGGAACTGGGATGTGAGAGAGAGAGGGAGCCAGGGATGGCTCCGGGGCTTTCAGATGGAGCCCTTTGCACGATCGCATGACCATTTAGTAGAATGGGGAAGACTGGGAGAAGCAAGTTTGAGGAAAACTCAGGAGTCAATTTGAGGCCAAGCTATAAGTTTGAGAAGCTTTGTAGAACCTGTAGGGGAGAGGCCAGGGGGCAGTTTCGTGTATGAAGGTGAAGTCCTGACTTGTGGTCTTCACTGGCACAATGACCCCTTAGCCCTGACTAGCCAAGTGGCCCAAGAGGGTGGGGTCAAATGTGAGGTCAGTGTCAAGCTATGTAGATGCTGAAACTAAGTGATCACGAAACCTAAAGTTTACACAGTTCTCTTAAACAGTTACCAGGGAAATCTATCAACCGCCTTTGAGATGCCTCCTCTCTGAGTAGTCTGGAGGGACCATGTTTAGTCTGTTGCCTTCAAGTTAATGTTCTTTTCCTTTATCTCTATATCCTTATGTTATTTACTGGTGAAAGAACACTAAAGTTGTTTTTAACAAGATATAAAACCACATGATGGAGGTTAACGTTAGGGTTTAAACATTTAGCTCTTTATTGCTAACTGACGGGCCCACAGTCTAGAAATCATAAAACAACCCTCATTCTTATTCCTAGTGGTGAGCCATCCTGTGTCTGGGAGAACCTGGCCATAAATGACAGGTACACCTGGGCAGGTATGCTTCATGGCCCCCATACACCAAGGTTTGAGAAATCACTAGTCTTTGGTCACTCTGAAGATCAGTGGCATGCAAGAACGCCAGGACAGCCAGCCACTTGTCTGCTCCAAAACAGGATTTACTTCCTCCTAACCTTGGGATTCTCTGAAATCCAAATTCCTTTATGACTGTTAACTCTTCCATCCTTAGTTCCCAGGGATCCAGTATAATCAACTCTTGAATTCCTTTTTCCTTGACCTAAATCTGACACCCCACAGGTCTTTCCCATAACATAAATAGCATTCTATTCCTGTGTATATTGTCTCATGAACAGGAAATCATCTCTGAATGACATCACAGGCCAGTTCTACTGTATTCCATTGATGTTTATCAAGGTACCATTGTGGGAATGACATGGTTCTTGTCCCCAATAGCTAGTATAACCCATCCATTATGTTCAAGATTCTAGAGCTGGTAGTAGAGCGGGGGAGAAACTTAGGTGTGTGAAATTCCTAGATGTCTCACCATCCTTTAACTGTTAATGTTTTAGCAATTTTTTTCTCTAAATGCTTCCCTAAACTATAGAGGTAGGTATGGCAAAGCATATACTGTTCCTTACCTTTGCCATTTGGTGAGACGATAAATTTATCTTCGAAAAGTAGGTTGAGGGGAAAAAAACTACGTCAGATCAATGTTACAGAAAGTGCTGGCCATCTCCCAGTAGCCACCCTTCCCTTCTTCTATGGTGATAACATCAAACTCTCAATTTTAAGCTGGGTATAAAGGACTACATTTACCAGCTTCCCTTGTAGCTGAGTTCTGGCCAAGGCATGTAGGTAAAGGTGTCTAGTAGCAGCTCCTAGAAGCTCCTTAAGAGGCGTTAGGTGTATACAGTTTGTCCCTTCTTCTTTGTGTCTTCCTCCAGCCTGCTTCCTGAAACACAGATACTGCTGTCTTGGTCCCTGAGGTGGGGCTTTACGTGATGGAATATCAAGAGAGAAGGAACAGTGCACTTTGCCCTGCCTCTTTCTTTATGAGCACCTACCACTCCTTGAGGCTGGTTTTTATTATTACAGAAATAGCACATGTAAAACTTCAAACAGTATGAAAGTATGTACAGTAAAAACTGCCCACACCCCCAGTCCCCCTACCTAAAAGTCATGATGTCAAAAACTTTTGGGATATCCTTTCAGAAATTTTTCATGTTCATAGAGCCCCTCTTAAAAAAAAAAAAATATGTCTATCTATATCTATCTAGGTAGATATAGAAAATAAATATAGATATGTAAATGTATATACAACAATGGCATACTACACACATGGTAATAGATGTTGCTTTTTTCATTTAATAATTCTTCTAAACCCCTTTCCAAAACAATGTATACACATCAGTTTCAATTCTTTTTATTGGCTGCATAGTACTCTATTGTACAGGCGATGTACCACAATTTATTTAACCAGTCCCTGTTAATGGACTTTTGTTTCCAGGGCTTGCTATTATAAACATTGCTGCAACAGATTCCCTTGCACATGTATCTTTGTGCACATGTACCAACATACCAGCAGGAGTAATTCACAAACTTGGATTTGCTAGTTGAAATGGTGTGTTGAGTATCTGAGTGGTGATCTCTATGTTCACATTCCTACCAACAACATCAAGGCAGCTTTTTAGACTCAGATTCCCGTCAGGAGCCACAGTTTGACATTAGGTTTATTTCCTATTCCCTTACTACTTTTATTTGGGTCTCTGTTCAGAGACAGCACCATATCTGACTTTTTAAAAGGCACATGAGAAGCAGCTGAGTCATCTGCTTTCAGCATAATACTGTGTATTGTTTAAAGTGGATTCTGGGCAAGACGTTTCATCATATTGCTGAAAAGATGCTAGAGATTATTCCTATTCAAGGTAGGGGCATATTCAGCTTTTAAAGAAGTAAAGGAACTAGTCTAAGATTCTTGGCGGGTAGGATCAGGGACGCAACTAGGAATATAAAGCCCAGTCTTCTAGACCCCAGGCTCTAGAGAAGTTATTCCACTACAAAGACAAAATGCACTTTGAATATCATCCGAAATAGAAGGATAGTTTATGTAAGGGCTGTGAGAAGGTCCCAGTTTAGGGTTCATTCAACATCCTGTGATCTCTAACCACCCATCCCCACTTTTAACACTTCCCTTCTTTTCTCAGAATCGATTGAAATCTGTCTTAGGGTATTTATCAGTGGTGGTGGTGCTGGAATTTTTTTTTTTTTTTCACATTATTTCCAGTGCCTAGAAACCTGCTTTGGATAAATGCTTAGAACAAAATGAGAAGGTTTGCTCCTAATCTGTACATCTTTGTGTCCTGTTTGCATCTGCTCTGCTGATATTTTCACGCTCCCTAGACTCCTGCTTGCTGTCTATCTAGTTTAGAAGAAGAGTTCTTTGCATCAAAGGAGGGACTAGTGGAGTTGGGGCATTTCCTCTGTGTAAGCACAAGAGCCGCCCAGGAGCCCAAGCTCCAGCCTCACTTCAGGGGACAGGCCTCCCAGGCATTCTTGGAGAGGCTGTCTTGGAAGGTGGTAGCACCCTCTCCTGGGCTAAATCCAAATGTTTTCTATTTGTCCTGAAGTCATCAAGGATAATCAGCCAACATTTTCCTTTCTCAAGCAAGCTTTGCCCCTTCACTGCCCCCTCCTGGCCCCTTATATTTTTCATTTGAATGTTGCACTCGGCCTTTTGCAAACCCAAAGGAATAACATTGGAGATTCTAAGTGAGATTTGTCAGGGAGCAAGAATTTGAGTGTTTATTTACTACGTGCAGGACGCTGGGGCAGGAGTCCGAATATAAAATAAATAAAAGCTTATAGTCAGTATAGACAGGGAATATAAAGAATGAATAGATGCACATGCAATGCAATTTTAAATAATTACAAAGCAACACAAGTGCTGGAGGAACTCTGCCTAAAGCAGCAGTCCTAGATCGGTGAGGTAGTTGATGTTTGCTACCTAGCAGTCTCGGCACCAAACAGCAGATGATGGGAAAGGAGTTGGCCAGAGAATGGGGGTTGATCCTCACCCTGAGAAGAACTCTCTGGAAAGTGATATACTAGAAGGTTCTTTTACTGAGCCAGTTAATATAAAATTGCAAATCTTCAGCCTCCAGGAGTCACCTATGACTACCTTGTGCATTCTTTTTTCTTCACCAGTCATTTGTTTTCTAACAAAATTTGTAGGAAACTGAGGGATTTTAATGGTACCTTCTCAATTGACTTGACGACACCTAACAACAACTCAACCCTACTCAGCACTCTGGTTTCCATTTCATCCAAACATTTATTCCAGTGGGTTTACGCTTCTACTACTTTATATAACTCTGTCTATATACTACAGACTGGACATTTCTCATTTTATTTCATAGGGCAAGGATTATGTCTGTTTTACTCATTCAACTTTCAATGCATCACTAATAATAGGAATGATGTCACCTAGTGAAGCCAGGCACATAATAGATTTTTTTTTTTCTCCTGCAGGAAATTTCTTTCTTTTTTTAAAATTTTTTATTGTAGAGGTTTACAAAGCAAAGTAGTTTCTCATTAAACAGTTAATACATGTATTGTTTTGTGGCATTGGTTGCCAACCTCACAACGTGTCAAGACTCTCCCCTTCTCGACCTTGGGTTCCTGATTTCCACTGGCCCAGCTTTTCTGTCCGCTCCTGCCTTCTCCTCCTTGCCCCTGGGCTGGTGTGTTCATTTAGTCTCATATACATGATTGAACTACATGTATTATTGTTTATTTTATAGGCTTGTCTAATCTTCAGCTGAAAGCTGAACCTCAGGAGCGACTTCAGTACTGAGTTAAAAGGGTGTCCAGGGGCCATATTCTCCGGGTTTCTTCAGTAAGTCTGGTCTTTTTCAGGCACAGATGCTCACAATTGCCTGATGGGATAAGTATTATCATTATTATCACTATTTTTACAGATGAAGAAACTAAGGTTTAAAATGTTATGTAGAAATGGGATCTGAAGCTAGAAGCCTAGCTCCAGAGACCTCGTTCTTGTCCAGTATGTATATTGTTCCCGGTAGCTTAGCAAGTATTAATAAATGTGCAATAACTCAGCAACTAGGAAATAATTATGTTTACCAAGTATAGTTCATTGCATAAAGATTGATGTGATTTGGGGCTTCACAAAATTGAGCAGAGGGAAGTAAAGCATTTTTGATGTCTTGGGAGTGCTTTGTTTTCAGAAAAGGCTTTGCGAACAGGATTGGTTCACTCCCAGAAAACATACAGCACAGATTTCCAGGGTCATGGCCAAGACTTACTGACACTTACCATGCGCCAGGCAGCACACTCAAAGCCCAGCAAGTTTCACTTAAACCTCACCGTACAGAAGAGGCTCAGAAAGGTGCAGCAACTTGCCCAAGATCATACAGCTAGCTATTGGTGGAGTAGGGACACTTGACTGCTACCCTGGAGTCCTCTTGGTACCACTGGGGAGCTTTTAAGAGCAACAAGCTAGACTTTCTCTCTCAGCCCATGTGGGAAGGGGCAGATCATCTCCTAGGACCCTTAACACGTGTCCCACTGCCTTCCAGAGGATTCCTTCTGAAGGGGGGCAAAGCGAAGGCCGAAATCTGCCAGGACCCTGTCAGCTCCTGGTCCCGAGTGTTTGAGGGAGTGTGTCTGCTCTAGCAAAGCACAGAATGTGTCTACAAGAATCATGTCAAAGTCCAGGAGAAGGCAGCAAATGTACGTGGAATCTAAGTCTGTAAAACATGTCTTCTAGTTGTCTTCAGGAGCAGAAATGGGTCTTGTGATTTTATGGTACCTAACTGTGCTGGTCACACCATAGCTACTTAATAGATACAAATGAATGAACCAACAGATGAAAGATGGACGAGAAGAAAGCAAATGCTGTAGATGCATATGTAAACTAATGGTTCTAGGTGTTCTTCTGAAAAGTCTCCATACTTTCATCCAGATTTTGAGCATGGGGCTCTGGAGATGGAAGGCCTGGGTTCAAATTCTCACATGGCTACCCCTAGCTCTTTGTCTATGGCAAGTCATTGAACCCCTCTTGCTGTTGTTGTTGTGTGCTATCAAGTCAATTAGACTTCATAACGATGGCGACCCTATAGGACAGAGTAGAATTGCCCCAAAGTTTCCTAGACTGAAATCTTTATGGGAGCAGATTGCCAGGTCTTTTCTCCCGGGGAGCGTCTGGTAGGTTCAAACCACCAACCCTTCGGTTAGCAGCTGAGTACTTTACCACTGTGCCACCAGGGCTCCTTTGAACTCCTAGAGCCCTCAGTATCCTATGTACAGTTGTGAGCTAATGCAGGTGAAGCACCTGGCTGGATTTGGTGATTCCCAGCTGTGGTCATAGCAGCGCCAATGTGCCTGTGTAGCAACTGTGGTTTACAAAGGCACCAGGGAACCGTTTTCCTCAGCATGAGAGCGTAAAGTTCTCAGTCCCAAGTTGAAAGCAAATGCGGAGGAACAAACCACTTGGCCCCAAGTATAATTTCCTTTTGCAGCTCATTGCAGCCCTGAGGAAATCGCCAGGGGAGGGCCTGGGAGTGCAGCACAGCAGCCCCACAATTTCCAGAGCCCCGCTCCAGACTGACACACAATTGTCAGATTGTTTTATGAGAGCAGCTTCCTGCCCCCTTCCTGCCTCGCTTCCAAATGTGCTCATTCCCGTAGAAGCCTCACTTCTTCTGCTTGCCCTTAATCGCTCCTTTCCTGCCTGGCCCCCAGCCCTGGCCCGAGGCAGGGGCGATTTCCTAAATCACTTGGAACTGGTTTCCAGTGCTACCACCAAGGGTGGGCTTCGTGCGGGGGAGCGTTTGTTCAAAGTGGCTTGTGACCCGGAGGTCAGAGGGGCTTCCATCCTGTTTGATGTCTTTCTCAGGGGGACTTCCCCGCCCACCCTCATCTCTCATCCCTCCGGAGCTGAGTTTTCTTTTAAGGTCAGGAAGAGATTAGGGAATTGAGTCTTGCTGCTTTTTCTACCTAGTGTGGCTGGGAAGGCCTGGGTTGGCAGGAGCAGGCAAGTTGCAGATAATAGGTGAGAACAGAAGTCCAGTCTCAGCTCCTCAGCCCTTAGCACTTCCAGACCCAGATTTAGGGAGTTTCAGAATATTCTATTCAGAACTAACTCTGGAAGGTTCCTTCAAAAGTCTCCTCTCCTCATGGGTGGGGTGTTTCACTCTTTCTCCAAAAGCTGACTCTTCGGAGGAGGTGGTAAGTTCTAATATTTTTATCTGGATTTTTCCCATTTGAAGAATTTTAGAGGAAGCAGCATGGGGCTGTTTATACTTAAACTATTTATTATTATTATTAAAGAAATACACAACCACAGTAGAAAATCCTTTTCAGTCATAATCATGTCCTTCTTGAAATGTTTGATGCATATGTAAGCACACATATGAATATCTTTATCTCTCTGTGTGTGTATATCCATCCCTTGGTGTCACAAACAGTTGAGCACTCAGCTACTAACCAAAAGTTATCAGTTCAAATCCACCCAGAGGCACCTCAGAAAAAAGGCCTGGTGATCTGCTTCCAAAAACTCACAGCAATGACTATGGAGTCACAGCAATGACTATGGAGTCATGAGCTTGCCATGGGTCAGAATCGACTTGATGGTAATTTGTTTTGTATACAGACACACACACACACACACACACACACACACACAAGCATATTAAACAGAGTGTTTTGCAACTTTCTATTCTCAGCATACTTTGGACATTTTCCATATTAATAAACCTAAATTTACTCATTTAAAAATTGCTACGTAGTATTCTATTGTGCAAACGTACTAACATATTTAACCAGCATCCTGTTCACAAACATTTCGTTTGCATTTGTTTTATTACAAACAATGTTACAATAATTACCCTAAATCTATATCTATGTTCTGTATTTTTGGGATAAATTCCACTTAGGGGTGAATTTTTTTTTTTTATTAATTGATGAAGGAATTTAAAAGTTTGAGAGGTGTTGCCAAATTGTTCTTTAAAAAGATTATGCTAGTTTAAACTCTAGTAATAGTATATGAGAATGCCTTGTTGCATACACCATCACAATCAGACATGTATAATCAAACTTGTTAACTTTTGTCAATCTTAAGATAAATGTATTTTATTATTTTTTTAATTAACATTTCCTAAAGATTGGACTTCCAATCCGATTCCAAAGTACTGACCATATTTTCTGTGAACTGCTTGCTCATGTAATTTGACCATTTTTCTATTGTATTATTTATCTGCATCTTATTGATTTAAGGATCTCTTTGTATATAAAAGAAAGTGGCCCTTTATATGGGTATTATCAGTATTTCCCCAGGTTATCCATGGTCATTTGATTCATCATATTTGTTTCCATACAACATTTGGAAAATGATTTTAATGGCAAATTTATCCATTTTTTCCTATATTGCTTCTGGACATGCTGAGAAACCCTTCCATACGCTAAGATTTTTTTTTTTTTAATCCCTCAAATGTTCTTTTCACATTTAAATCTTTAATTCAACTAAAAATTTTGGGGAAGAGTAAGTCATAAAAGAGTGAACTTTATTTTTTTTCCCACCTGCCTAATGAGTTGTTCTTATACTATTAGTTAACTAATTCAACTTTTCTTGGCATTTTTAAAAATGAAACTTCATAATATAAGGGAAAAACTTATCATTTCATAATGATGGCATTCCTAATATGTGGAGCTCTTTAGAGAAGAAAATAATTTGATCGTTGACTGATTTCAAAGATGCTGAGACCCATCTTTCAGAAAAAAACACAGATTAACTGCTAGTGTTTAAAAAGTCTTTGTGAAATAAATGAATCATAAGATGGATTCCCAGAGGCTGTTTTTCATTCATTCACTCAACAAGCACTCATTGTCACTGTGTGCAGTGGCCTCTTTGATAGGTTATGGGATCACAGAAATGATTACTGTATATACAATATTTGCCCTCAGGAAGTTTATAATAGAGGAGCGTCAGGTCTTTCATTGTGGGGAGTATGTGTGTGTGTATGTATTTAAAACTCTAACGTGCTGTGGATCCCAGGGTTTTGAAAATGTAGGAAAAGAAGATTCAAATTTGTTTCAATTTATTCTTTCAGGAAATAAGCTGTTTAATGGTTGAAAGCTGGAGCAGAACACCAGAAAATATGGTAAGGCATTTTAAACACATATACTCTGTGTGTTCCTGTATGTTTTCATTTGTCTGAGAAGCAAAGGTCCTGTCTGAGGAGAGTTTCTGTTTTAGAAGTTCAGAGTTGGGGAACTGGAAGGAGAACTAGCTATTGGATCAGTTATTATTCCCATTTTACAGATGAGGAACTAAAAGCTTAGTGTCTTGCTCATAGTCATTACTAAGTAGCAGAGGTAAAATTGTAATCCAGTGCTTTCTACTCAGAGTTGTAGTAACCACTGTTATTTGCCTACCCAATAGTTTACCCCTCCCCCGCTTTCTTGCTTACAAACACTGATTTTTGTATGAGATGACTGTGCCCAGCTTAAGCCAATCATACCATCTTGTTTCCTTTCCTAGTGTCTCCCTTTCACAGACCCTTTTGCAGTTAGGGGACCAAACCTAGTTTGACCATTGAGACCTAAGGAGAAGTCTACTGTGTACTACTGTGATCTTCTCAGATCTATACGCCCTTGTGAAGAGAAAGCTTTTATCCCCATCCCTGTTATTCCAGATTGAGATACTGATGCCTGGAGTTGTGGCAACTATCTTGTGTTCCTGAGCTGAAAAGAATATGCACAAAAAGCCTCTATCCTGAGTATGATTAAACAGAAGGATGGAAAGACCTGTGACCTTCACAAAATTGTGGAGTCCCTGAGTAAATCCTAAGATTATCCATCACCACACTTCTTATAATTAAAGAATAAATGTTGCGAGCAGCCATCTAAGATGCATCAGTTTGTCCTAACCCACTTGGAGCAAAGAAGAATGAAGAACACCAAAGACACAAGGAAAATATTAGCCCAAGAGACAGAAAGGGCCGCATAAACCAGAGACTCCATCAGCCTGAGACCAGAAGAACTGGATGGTGCCTGGCTACCATCAATGACCGCCCTGACAGGGAATACAACAGAGAGTCCCTGACGGAGCAGGAAAAAGTGTGGAGCAGAACTCAAATTCCAGTAAAAAGACCAGACTTAATGGTCTGACTGAGACTGGAGGAACCCTCAAAGCCCTGGCCTTAGGACTCTCTGTTAACCAAAAACTAAAATCATTCTTGAAGCCACTCTTCAGACAAAGATTAGACTGGACTACAAAACATAAAATAATACTTGTGAAAACATAAAATAATACTTAGTTCAAGGAGATACACAAGACCAAATGGGTGCCTCTTGTTCGGAGGCAGGATGGGAAGGCAGCAAGGGACAGGAACTGGCTGGATGGACACAAGAAACCCAGGCTGGGAAGGGAGAGTGTGCTGTTACATAGGGATTGCAACTAATGTCACATTACAATATGTGTATAAATTTTGTATGAGAAATTAACTTGAGCTGTAAACTTTCACCTAAAACACAATTTAAAAAAAAAAAAAAGAATAAATGTTCTTATGGTAGTTGTGTCACTGTTTGTTAGGTTTTCTGTTACTTGCAACTGAAAACATCCCTAACTAATAAAGAGCTTCATTATTTCTTCACTGAAGTATACTGACTCGTAGGGAGGGCATGGCTAGCTTGCTTTGTGTTGATTTTTAAACATCAGGATACTGCTTAAATCTCTCCAGCTTCTCTCAACAGCCTTCTGGGGCTCGTCAGCCAAGAATTCATCTTAAACTTTCCTGAGCCCATTTACCTTTTCTGTTCATGCCAGCTCCCCAGGTAGAGAGTTTCAGGAGTTCGTGTTTTGCTAAGTAGAGTGTGAGTTTTGTTTTCTTTCTAAAATTACTTCTATAAAGTTCTAAGAGCTATCAGAGTTTTCATATTCAAGGATTTGATGAAGAAATCTACATTCTCTCTGTGCTTGATCTCTGATTTTTTACAGACTTTAAACATACTCCTTCTTACTCTGAACATTAGAACTAGAGATTAGGTGTACGGGAAGTGTTTTGATTTTCATTTTACATCCTTGTCTACAGTTTTACCATGTTCAATTATTACTTTTATAATTTAAAACAGAATATAAATTGTGATAACCTGAAAGGGGGAAGCAAAAACAGAACTCATTTCTCAGTCTTCCTCTTTCTAAATGACAGCCCTAAAGTTTTTACTCTTTCATTAGGTGCTATTTTACCCTATCGAGTTACCTTTCAAGGAAGTGTGTCTCCCATCTGTGAAGGGAATAAACAGTGGAATGGTAGATGTTGTGGCACGGTGAGTAAGAAACCGCCTTTGGCATTATTCTGTCTAGGTCTCTGAATTCTATCTTTGCTACCTACCAGCTCTGTGACCTTGGACCAGTTACTTCACCTCTCTAAGCCTCAGTTCTCTCATTTAACTATGAAATGCTGATGACAGTGTCATAGAATTGAGAGGATTCAATATGTATTGCCAGTCAAGTGTTGGCTCAGAGCCTAACATATCATAAACACTTGCTAAGTGTTTGCTACTGCTGTTATTGCTATAAAGTTTTTCTGCAGTACCATATAGCCATAGAATTTTTTTTTCAGATTTGTTTCTTTTCATTTCTTTTTTTCTTTTTTTTTTTTAACCTTGAAATAGTTTTAGGTTTACAGAAAAGTTACAAAGATAGTACAGATAATTCTCATATACCCCTCATCCAGTTTCCCCGTTTGTTAACATCTCTGTTACCATAGGACGTTGTAAAAACTGAGAAACCAATATTAGTTCATTACCATTAACTAAACTCTAAACTTGATTTGGATTTCACCAGATTTTCCACTAATGTCCTCTTCCAGTTCCAGGATCCAGTTCAGGGTACCACATAGCATTTAGTTGTCATATCTCCCCAGTCTCCCCTGGTCTGTGAGAGTTTCTCAGTCTTTCCTTTTTTTTCACAACTTTGACAGTCTTGAGGAGTGAGTCCTGCACTTTTGAAAAAAATCCATGCCACTTTTCCAAGTCCATACCTTTACTATTTGAGCATTCTGAGTCCATAGACTGGAGGAGAGGATGTTGATCAAAGCTGGTGAACCATGCCCTTCTCCTCTGTGGGTGTACACCTATCTTTGGAGAAGATTCTATTAGAAAACCTCTCTTGAAAATGGATTGTGTATATTGATGGAAGACCAAATGGAGATATGTGGGCAAGGTGGAGTGTCCCAGGGGACCAGTCCACATTTGTGGTAAGCCTGGATACTGGAGACTTTTGCTTCTCATTTCTGCTATGTTGTTGTTAGATGCTGTTGAGTCAATTTTGACTCATAGGGACCACATGTGACAGAGTATAACTGCCCCATAGAATTTCCTTGGCTGTAATCTTCCCAGAAGCAGACCACTAGATCTTTTTCCTGTGGAGCTGCTGGGTGAGTTCAAACCGCAAACCTTTTGGTTAGCAGCTGAGCACTCAACGATTGTGCCACCACCAGAGAACAGTTTGTCAATCTTTCTGCACCCTCCCCCTTGGCCTTTGTTGGAAAGCTCTAGAGCCACCCCTTCAAGGTCCAAGTGTCCAGGGCAAAGACTTAACCTCTAAACTAAGGAGAAAGTCTCCAGTTAAGCAGGTCCACAGACATGCACACTAATTCCTTCTGGGGCTGAGTACTTTTCCATTCATGGTCATATTCAGACAGCCCCAAAGGACATCTGAGGCCCATTAAGCCCAGATTTACATTCTTCTCCAACAAATAGTAGTACTTCAGAAAGTTTGTTTATTTAACATAAAGTGCAATTAAAAAAAAAAGTTTTGGCCCCTAGAGTACAGGAGTTTATGTGACTCCTTGCCCCTCTTTCTGGGGTAGAATAAACAAAACAGGGAAATTGCAAAGCCTATAGGGTTTTTCCTCCCTTCCTGTGGATGCCTAGTCTTTTTGTTTATAATATTGTGGGGCAAAACTCCTGTGTAGGATGGAAAAAGAAAGATTGTTTTCTCTTGAGCAGAGTTGTTTGTCTTCATAGTTCTTAAAGCTGATTAGTTTTGGAAAGCCTAACTGCTGCATCACTTTTCAGTTAACTTTATTCTTTGTACATCAGGTTGAGACATTAATTTCCTAGCCCATGTGTGTGAAGTCTTGGGAGGGATCTTAGACATGGTGGAACTGAAGAATCTAAAACTGTTCCTTGGGCAAGTGTATGTGTTTGTGTGTATAGAGGGTATCTGAATTGTCTCTTTACGGTTTCCATCATAGCTTGCAGGGTTGGCCAGTCCCAGCAGGAGCATTTAAGCTGACCAAACCCAGAATCCAGAATAAAGAGATGTCCTTGGAAACAGACCAAAAGATGTCACTTTGGTGGCAGGTATCAAGATAGACGGTATGGGGCAGGGAGAAGTCCGGGAGATTAGAGTCAGATGAGCAAAGAGACAACATGGAAATTAAAAAAAAAAAAAGGATGCTAATGGTATTTTAAAAAGAAGCAAATCTTGATATTAAACTTCTTAGTATGCTGCATAATTGTCAGTCATTGAAGGGAAAAGTGAGAAAAAGTTAGTCAATGCTTGGCTAAAGTTTTTTTTTTTTCTCAAGGTATAAATAGGTCAAATTCAACATGAAAAATTTCCAAGGGGCTATCAGACTCTTTAGTTTTACTGGAGTATTAAATATCGCTAGAAATAAATGGGCCCTTGTAGGAGTTTTAGATTATGTTTTTGTTGAAATAACATTCACTGCAATGGGATTTGGTCCACCTGGAACAAAAAGTTCCTGCCAAAAGCTTTGTGTTAAAATTCACACATCCATTGAAGGTTTTAACTGCCACTTAGAGTTATTCTTCCAAGTAATATGAAGAATTGGTTAGTTTGCATGTCTCAGAGGCTAGGGAAACAGATTGCGAGACTTGCCATGAAGTCATGTAGCAAATTGGCAACAGTCACAATACCTGACCCCAGGCCTTTTAATGGGCTCTGTGAATCTGTGTTCTGAGTAGCTTTCCTGCTCAGAGACTGGCTGTAGTTCATCACTAGCACTAGGTGTGGCAGTAGGGGCAGTGGCACTGAGAACACAAGGGTCCTGGAGGATGAGCCATGGCTGTTCTTGGAATAAGCAGTCTTGGGACAGGAGAAGAAGCTTCCTGGATGGTGTAAATGGTTTGCATTCGACTGCTAACCAAAAGGCTGACAGTTCAAACCCACGTAGCAGCACCATTGAAGAAAGGCTTGGTGATCTGTTTCTGAAAAGAGTACAGCCAAGAAAACCCTGTGGAGATCAGTTCTACTCTAACTCATGAGATTGCCCATGAGTTGGAATCTCATGGTTTGGAGGGAGACAGGAGAGGTGTGCAGAGGTCAGGCCAGGTCCTAGTGTAAAAGCCGTCAACCTGAAGGTGGCGCCTGAAGTTGACCATTACCCCTCATCACCCACAAGCCATGCCCCAGTGTACCAGGCAAGCATGGAAAAGAGGCCCCACCCTTTAGCTTCTTTCTCTATGAGACTCACAGTCTTGCTTTCATGATGCTTTCTCTAATGTCTTTTCATCATCATTCTAACAACCATCACGTCAACTTTTATCTCTGAGAGTCGTTTAAAAGGCACCACTTTTGGAGAATGTGCTAAAAGGAAGCCAAGGTGACTCCCTTCCCACCCCACTCCTGGTGACTCCTTTCCCTAATGGAACCTGTTTAGTGAGTCAAGAATATTCCATTAACCAAATAGGTGCAGATGCCAGCAAGAATGTTCCAAAGAAAATAAATGAAAACCTGTCTACTTTGCACTGTTTTGATGGGCAGTCTCTTTCTTAATCATGGTGCCTGGGCTGTCTTTTCTTAGGTTGTAGCATATTAGAACAAACTTACACTGAAAGGCCTGAGAATGTTTTCATGCAATGATAATTCACAGCTCAAAATTTACAGTACTTTATAGTGCCTAAGGCACTGCCTGGTGAGAAGCTAAACATTTAAGGAGGCACATTAACTCTTTGGGGCCATTGGCTTACCAATCTAAGCACTGAATGCCATTACCGCAACAACAGCAATAACAATTATGATTTCCAAATGCAATCTATTGACAGATCTCTTATAAATGCTCCTATATCTCCTTAAATAAGTCCATTTTAAGTGAGTTTGAGGGGTGAAGAAAAGCTCAATACCCATGTCAATCCTTTTTTGCACAGTCATTAGCAAATATGGAGTTCTCTTGGTAGAAACTGAGAGCTCCAAAGCTGTAATCTTGAAAGAGCTAATATAGCTCCTAAAGCTCCAAATTCCCCTGCCCCGTATTACCAACTATTTTCAGATAAAAAATCAGCTTATCTTAGTTGACTAGTCAAGAGGGGCCACGTAGTACAGTGGATGAGAGTCTAGCCTTTCTCTCAGAGAAACCTCAGTTCAACTGTTAGCTCTGCCACTCAGCTTATGTGGCCTTGAGCAAGTTATCTAACTTCTCTTAGCCTGCATTTCAGCAACTGTAAAATGCATCTCTGTGAGAATTAAGCAAGATCACACACATGGAAGCCTGTACAGTGGCAATAGGCCAAGGATTGGAATACAGAATTGGAGGCAATGTGGCAAGGTGATTTTAAGGGCATGAACTTCAGAGTCAGCCAGGTATGAGTCTAAATCCCAGATGTGTGACCACAGACAAATCACTTAAGCTTTCTAAGCCTCAGTTTACTCATCTAAAAAATGATCATGATAATAATACCATCTACATTGTGAGGATTAAATGACACAATGTACTAAAGGAATTTATCAGGAGGAGTAGCTCAAAGGAAAGCTGGAGGACCACACTTGGAGGACGGGAACCAAGGCAGATCTGGAGACCCTTGAGCATGTTATCAGAGTCTCACACATTGTCCTAGCCTACACAACGGAATGAAGAGTTCCTCTCTCCACAAACAGCACAATTTAATTGTCAACTTGGTTTATATATTTAAGTCTCCTATGCATTTGATTGGCTCAGGTTGGCTCAAGTCTGACTTGCTCTAAGATCCTGGTGAAGAAGAGCACCTCCTCTGGACCATAGTAAGTTTATCAGTATAGAGATAAGTTGTAAGTCCTTATAGTGGGCACCTTGTAGTGGACAGCTTGCCAGAAATCTCTAGAGGTAACCTGACATCCTTTTCAACCTACAGCATGATGGATTTTAGTTATGTTTATCATATCATGACTGAGTCCATAATAAATGAGTCAGATCCTATCTGTCGCTCATCATATCTAGTGATCCCAGCAATTTGTTGTTGTTAAATATGAAAGAAGTCTACTTCTCTCCCGTGTAAAAGTCTTGTAGTATGTAGTCCAGGGCTGGTATAGCAGCTCTGCTGTACAGAATGGTCAGGGCCTAGGTTCCTATCTTCCTGCTTCACCATGCATGGCTTCCCTTCTCAAGGTCACCTCATGGTCTAAATGGCTGCTTTAGCTCCTGCCATCATAGTCACATTCTAGACCAACAAAAACGGATAAAAAGGAAAGGATAAAGGCTTGTACCAGCTTTATTTAAGGAAAGCTCTCATAGGCTGTCACATGACACATTTGCTTATCTCTTTGTTAGAACTCATCATATGGACACACCAAGCTAAAAGAAAATCTGTGAAATGCTTCACTGTGAATGGCCAACTATGTAACCCAAAACTGGAAGAATGGGAGAACTTTGTGGCAAAAACTTAGAGAGGCCCCCAAACACATGTTCAGTCTTCTTCAAGTTATTTGCTGATTACTTGTGGGACTGGGCAGCACTAAAAAATTAACTGGAAAGCCTCTGAAAAGCAAAATGAAGCCTTTTACAATATCTTGAGACAAATATTAGAGTTCAGAACCCTCCTGGGGATGGGATTCTGGAAAATATACCAGACTCTCAATAGAAAGCCCTAGAGGGCGTGAACAAACTAGAGTTAGATAAAGCCTTACCTGGATTCAACCTAGTGGCCACTCAACACAGTCCATAATTGAATTAATATCATTATTCACCACTCTGTTGGCCTAGTAAAGGGAAGAGTGAACTCTTTCTGGAGGAGGATAATATCACCGGGAGCCTCTATAATTTTCATACATAGTATCTGTCATTCAGTCAAAGATTTCCTGGCATACCAAAAAACAGGCTCACATGACCAAAAGCCAAGAGAAAAGGTAGACAAGAAAGACAGATTCTCAGATGATTCATATATTAGAGCTATCTGATAAGGACTTTAAAATAACTATGCTTAATATAATCAGGAAAACAGGGAAAAATAATGGAGAAAATAATGAAAAAGATTGAAACATTTCCTAGAGAATTAGAATCTATTTTTTAAAGAAGCAAAAGGACTTTCTTGAACTGACAAATATAATATATGAAATTAAGAACACATTAGATTGATTTAACAGCAGAATAGACATATCAGAAGACAGAATTAGTGAACTGGAAAACAGGTCAATAAAAAAATACATAAACTGAAGTATAGAGGAAAAAATAATAGAAAATAGGAAGCAAGGAAGAACGGGAACAAATGAGAAGGGCTAATTAATACATGTAATTAGATTCCCAGAAGGAAAGGAGAAAGAAATGGGACAGAAGCAAAATTTGAAGAGATAATGACCAACAATCTTCCAAAACTGATAAAAGTATCAACTTTCCAGATTCAAGAATGTCTGTGACTTTCAAGCAAGATAAATACAAAGAAAACCACACCTAGGCACATTCAATAAAACTGCTAAATCCCAAAGATGACAAAGAAAACATCTTACTGGCAGCTGGGCAGGAGTGGGCAGGACACGTTATCATCAAAGGGGCACAAACAAGATGGACAGCTGACTTCTCAAAAGAATGATAGAAACCAGAATGACAATAGAATAACAAGTTTAAAGTGCTTACAGGAAATAACTGTCCATCTGGAAATATATGTCTAGCAAAAATATCCTTCAAAGGAACAGGACTACAAATGAGTACTTGCCTCGAGTGTAAAATGTAGGGTGGAACCAAAAAACCTAGTAATCAAAGTAAATTATGTTTTGTATTTTACTATAATATTTTTTTAAAATAAAAATTAATGCAAAAAATCCATGATAAACAAAATTTCAAATTTTTGCCTTGTCACATTGCTGATGGTGTCTTTTGATGAGCAGAAGTTATTAATCTTTAAAACAGAAGTATTAATTTTATAGATCAATATAGTCCAGTTGATGAATTTTTCCCTCTATGATAGGGATGCTTGTGTCCTATTTAAGAAATGTTGAGGCAGGGCCAAGATGGTGGAGTAGTCAGATGATTCCAGTGGACCCTCTTACAACAAAGACTTGAAAAAACAAGTGAATCAATTATATATGACAATCTAGGAATCCCAAACTTCTAAGGCAAAGTTGAGGAACCGGACTGAGTGGCTGGGGGAGGGAGAGATGGTTCTGAAGCAACAAGGAATTGCCAGACTGACCTGGCGAGATCCTGAGCCCTTCAGGCCTGAGCACCTCATGGGTGAGTGGTGAGGCAGGCAAGCAGCAGTGCTCGGGAGGCGCGCTTTCTGCACTGGGAAAGACCCAGTGCCAGAGAGTACTCAGCCACCCAGAACCAGTGAGAAGCAGCCCTGGATCGGGGAAAGATAAGTACTTTCATATGGCTTACCACAGGGACCAAAACCACCCCCCTTAGGGAGAAACCTCTCTCCTATTTACCTCCCCGCTCACTGCTCTGCACTTGGTCCGGGACAAGCTTCAGCAATTGCGGAGTCCCCTGGGCCAGAAGTAGGATCCATCACTCACCCTGAGCCATTCTCCCCACCTTGGAGAGTAAACAAATTAACAAAGAGGGGAAAAAATAAACTGCCGGCTTCCCTAAGCCAGGAACACAGGTTAGGCACAGCTCCTTTGCCTAGGTGCAGGCATAAGCGATCCATGGACTTTGAGTGCCTTTCCGCCTGCAGAGACTTATGTGGGCCCGTTTCAACAGGGTTGGCCCTCATTACCACAGTACAACAAGGTATATACCTGAAGTCTAACTTCAACTGTTTCATCTGTGAAGTGGCAGGTTCTTGACATTTGACACTGCTCTGCCCATTAAGCAGGGTCTTCCTATCCACATCAGGGGCCTGAGGACTGGTGGCTCCACCAACACCACCTAGCCATGTGCAATAGGGGCCCAAGAATAAGAAGTGCCCCCCAGTCCTTACAGCTAACAGCATTAGGTGCTCATAGTCTGGCTGAAAACCCACACACCTACGCACCTAGGGAACAGGGACATAACTTCCTCCTGGACACTCGAGGGTGGTCTTCAGCCCCCTGCCTTGCTCAGAGTATGTCCCCTTGCTGCAGCCAGTTGCCTGTGCCTACACCAATTACCCATGCCTGTCTAGGACTGTAAGTGAGAGCCTACACCACACACTTGGTGGCTATCTACCTGGCCACCTGAGCTGAATCCATACAGGAGGAGTGGGCAGATTCCTGACCTCACATATCTAGTAACAGATCTAACCACCTGCTGACAGGACATTAGAGCTTCAAAGGTTCCAATAATCAAACTAGCTCATCAAGCAGCCTATTTGGGCATATCAAAGCAAAATAAGAAGCTAGGACACAGTAAGCAAACATAAAATAAATAAATATAATAACTTATTGATGGCTCGGAGACAACAGTCAATATCAAATCACATAAAAAAGCAATCCATGATGGCTTCAGCAAGCTCCCAAAATAAAGAATCTAGAAATTTTCCAGAGGAGGAAAATTTCTTGGAATTACCAGAGGCAGAATATAAAAGATTAATACACAGAACTCTTCAAGAAATTAAGAAGGAAATTAATCAAAATGCAGAACACGCAATAGAGGAAATTAAAAAGATTAGAGAAGAGCATAATGACCAATTTAACAGGCTGCAAGAATCCATAGAGAGACAGCAATCAGAAATCCAGAAGATTAACAATAAAATGTCAGAGTTAGACAACTCAATAGAAAGTCATAGGAGCAGAATTGAGGCAATGGAAGTCAGAATTAGTGAGATTGAAGGTAAAGCACTTGACACCAACTTATTTGAGGAAAAATCAGACAAAAGGATTAAAAAAAAAATGAAGAAACCCTAAGAATTATGTGGGACTCTATCAAGAAGAATAACCTATGAGTGATTGGAGTACCAGTATAGGGAGGGATAACAGAAAATACAGAGAGAATTGTTGAAGATTTGTTGGCAGAAAAATTCCCTTATATAGTGAAAGACGACAAGATATCTATCCAAGATGCTCATCCAACCCCACATAAGATAGATC
>NW_004444016.1:9919207-10026881 GCF_000243295.1 Trichechus manatus latirostris
GAAGTTTCCTGAATACAGTCAAACACTTTGAGGGACAGAGTCACAGAGGTAGGAATCTGGGGACCATGCTTTCAGGGGACATCTAGGCCAATTGGCATAACAAAGCTTATCAAGAAAATGTTCTGCATCCTACTTTGGTGAGTGGCGTCTGGGGTCTTAAAAGCTTGCAAACGGCCATCTAAGATGCATCAGCCGGTCCCAACCACCTGGAGTAAAGAGAATGAAGAGCACCAAAGACAGAAGGAAAGTATTAGCCCAAGAGACAGAAGGGGCCACATAAACCAGAGACTTCATCAGCCTGAGACCAGAACTAGATGGTGCCTGGCTACCACCGATGACTACACTGACAGGGAACACAATGGAGAGTTTTGGATGGAGCAGGAGAAAGGTGGGGTGCAGAACTCAATTTCTAATAAGAAGACCAGACTTAAGGGTCTGACTGAGACTGGAGGAACCCCGGAAAGCATGGGCCTCAGATTCTCTATCAGCCCAGAACTAAGATAGTTTCCGAGGCCAAGTCTTCAGACAGGGATTAGACTGGACTGTGGGACATAAAGTGATACTCGTGACGAGTGTGCCTCTTAGCTCAAGTAGATACAAGAGACTAAACGGGCAGCTTCTGTCCAGAGGTGAGATGGAAGGCAGAGAGGGTTAGGAGCTGGTTGAATGGACATGGAGAATCAGAGATGGAAAGGTAGAGTGTGCTGTCACAGTATGGGGAGAGCAATTAGGGTCACATAACAACGTATGTATAAATTTTTGGATGGGAGACTAACTTGAAACATAAACTTCATCTAAACTACAACAATTAAAAAAAAAAAGAAGAAGAAATGTTTGCCTCCCCAAGATGAGGACATTCTGCTATATTTTCTTCTAAAAGCTTTATTATTTTACTTTCACATTTAGTTCTGCAATATATCTGAAATTGATTCATGGGTATGGTTTGAGGTGGAGGTCAAAATTTAATTCTTCCATGTTGTTGTTGCTGTTGTGGAAACCCTGGTGGCGTAGTGGCTGCTAACCAAAAGGTTGGCGGTTTGAATCCACTTGACAGCAACAGGGTTTTTTTTTTTTTGGTGTTATTATTAGGCGCCGTCGAGTGGTTCTGGCTCATAGTGACCCAACAGGACAAATTAGAACTGCCCCATAGGGTTTCCAAGGAGCAGCTGGTGGATTTGAACTGCCAGCCTTTTGGTTAGAAGCCGAGCTCTTAACCACTGTGCCACGAGGGCTCCAATTTTTCCATATGAATATCCAATTAACTAGCACAATTTATTGAAAAGACTATCTTGCCCTGCAGCAAAATGTTAATGTTTGTTATAAATCAAGTGTATGTACACTTGTGAGTCTGTTTCTGAACCCTCTAGTCTGTTTCATTTATCAATTTGTCTGTTCTTACACGGATTAATATAGCCAATCAATGCCTTAATTGATGTTGCTTTATCGTTAAGTCTGATATTTGGTAGTTTAAGTCTCTCAGTTTTGTCCATATTCAAGATTGCCTGTGCTATTCTTAGTCCTTCGTATTTCCATATAAATTTTAGAATCAGCTGATCAGTTTCCAGGAAAAAGAAGAAATAACCATGCCAAATGTGTAGATCAACGGGGGGAGACTTAACATCTTTGCAATGTTGAACTTTCCTGTTCATAAATTATTGTATCTCTTCATTTATTTAGGTCTTATTTTTCTCTCAGTGATGTTTTGTAGTTTTCAGTAAAGAGGTTTTACGTATCTTTCATTTAATTTATTCCTAGGTATTTCATGCTTTTTGATCCTATTGTAAGTAGCATCATTTTCCATTTTCTATGTGTTTGTTGCTTGAATATAGAAAGAAATTTAGTATCAACCTTAAATTAGCAACCTTGCTAAATTTGCTTATTAAACTGAATAAATTCTTCTACATTTTATGTACAGTCATATCATCTCCAAATGTTTTATTTTTTCCTTTCCAATCCTTAGCCCTTTTACTTATATTTGTTGCATTATTACACTGACTAGGACTTCTAGTACAATGTCAGTAGCATGTATCTTTGTCTTATTCCAGATCTCAGGGGAAAAGCTTTCAGTATTTTACCAATATTTCAATTAGCCTTTGCTGAAACAACGCAATCCAAAACACAGTGGCTTAAAACAATAATGATTTATTATTTTTCATTATTCTGAAGGTTGACTGGATGGTTCTTCTGTTGATATAATGTTAGTTCACTCATGTGGTTGCTTCCATCTAGACTGGAAGATCCAAGATGGCCTCACCTACATCTGGCAATTGGTGAGGGCTGTTGGCTTGGGCATCTCCTTTTTCTTCCATGAGGCACCTCATCATCCAGTAAGTAAGACTGACTTCCTTAATAGTGGCCTAAGGGCAGCTTTTCAAGAGGCAACTTGCCTTTTTAATAAACCAAGCTTGACAAGGGTTGACAATGGCAGTTAGACATGATAATTAGAAAGACGGAGAAAGCAAAACTAAAGACCTGGAAGTTCTAACTTCAATTAGCTTATGAATAATCTGGTGCCAAAATCCATAAAGAAACATTAATTGTTTGGGAGGTTTGGAAATAATCCTAGGTGCAGAGGAGTGGGTAAAGAGCTAGGAAATATGGAAATACACTCCTTTAGTGTTGTGAATGGAATTATCATCTGGAATTAGGGGAGAATAGGTGCTTCCCAGCCACTCACCCTTGGAAAATGATATTTCTCCTAGTGAAGACTGAAAATACAACCCTGGCCCAAGCAAGTACCTGACACAGTGATCAATGATCTACACCACATCCATCATTTCTCAAAGTTGCATGTAATAAAAAAAAGCAAAACCCTTTGGACTAATGTGTTATAAAATCTGTATAATTCATTATATTTTTGTTTATTACTCAAATAGTTTTAAAGATAGCTTTTGGATTGGTATAAACCACATTGGTTTCCAAGGGGATATGTGTCATTTGCATCCAACCTCAGGTTGTAGTTGTACTGCTCTGACTTTAGGTTTCTAAGCAAAATATTTTATTTGAAAAATTTTGAGGGGAAAAAAGTTATTTAATAAGCTGTCATCACATGATAAAGAGAGAATATTTTATCAATTACTAAGAAACCATTTTGATCATACCTAGAAAATCCCATCTTTAAAAAATGAAAATCTTGCCTAATCTAGAGACTTTGTAGCATAGTTAGAAGACTGATGACCTCAAAGTCCTGTATCTGGGTTTTAAACAAAGAATAGTTTTGAAACCAAAGTTAATGTTGTATATAGAATAAAATGTTAAATGTGCTTTCTCTCAAAAATCAGCCCAAGTTTCTTAGCAAAGTACAGTTCCATCCTGAAATCAAGAAAACGTCAAACCTTTAAACCCAAACAGAGAGTCTACTGTAAAGATACCAAGTCTTTTCCATATAAAAGTTTCAATTCTTGGAACTATTCAGGTAAAATCAAAGGGAAAACTGGGAATCTGATGTTAGGAATATAAACCTGTTGCCATCAAGTCAGACTCATAGCTTCCCTATAGGACAAAGTAGAACTGCCCCATAGGGTTTCCAAGGAGCAGCTGGAGGATTCAAACTGTCAACCTTTTGGTTAGCAGCCGAGCTCTTAACCACTACACCACCAGGGCTCAGTTAGGAATATATGTAGTTTTAATTCTTTTCATCATGAAGTGTGAGAGAAAAGATATATTAGAATAATGAAATTGATTTCCTCTTCCTCTTTGATTTCTACAGTCTAATAAAGTCTATTAAAAAACAAAAAACAAAAAAAACCATTGCCACCAAGTCGATACTGACTCATAGCGACCCTGTAGGACAGAGTAGAACTGTCCCATAGGGTTTCCAAGGAGTGGCTGGTGGATTCGAACTGCCAACCTTTTGGTTAGCGGCCATAGCTCAGGGCCCGATAAAATCTATAGGGTTCCTATATGTAGTCTCTATTGTTACAACATGCATTAGTTTTCCTATTGCTGCTATAACAAATTACCACAAATTTAGAGGCTTAATACAATACAAAGGTATTATTTCACAGATCTGTAGGTCAAAAATCCAGGTGGACTCAGCTGGTTCCTCTGCTCTGGGTCTTACAGACCAAAATCAAAGCGTCAGCAGGGCTGAGTTGCTTTCTGGAGGTCCTGGGAAAGAATCTGTTTCCAAGCTCATTCAGATTGTAAGCAGAGTTCCGTTCCTTGCGGTTGTAGAACTGAGGTCCTTGTTTTTTTGCTGGCTGTCATCTGGGGGCTGCCATAGCTTCTAGAGACCTTAATCCAGTCCTTGCACATGGCCCCCTACATTTTAGAGCCAGCAACAGTGTGTGGAATCCTTCTCATGTGTGGTTGGGATCTCTGACTTCCTCTTCTGCTCCATCTCTCCTGCCTCTAGCTGGAGAAAGTTCTCTGCTTTTGAGGACTCATGTGATTAGATTGGGCCCACCTGTATAATCCGGGATAATCTCCCTATTTTAAGGTCTGTAACCTAAAGTCCCTTTGGCCATGTATACAACATATTCACAGGTTCCAGAGATTAGGGCATGGACATCTTTAGGGGACCACTTTGCCTATCATATAACTGGGTGGATATATAACGTATATAATGTGTGTGTGTATGTGTATATATAATGTACATGTGTGTATATATGGATGCATAATGTATATATATGTGTGTGTGAAACATATAATATGTTCACCATAAAATTGAAATGTGAAGAAATTCTAACAAAAAATCTTTTTTTCCCACCTGCTTGTACAATATTTTGTGTTTTAGTAAATCTTCTGACATGGAGTTCTTAACATTCAGGCAAGGAGCTAAAAGGTTAAATGGAGGCTTCTGAGGGGGAAAAAGCTTTTATGAAAAATCTGTTCTTTACCTTTTCTTTACCCCTCAGCTAGGCAATAGTTCCTATTTCCAACTGCCTACAAAAATCTTTCCATTTAAATATCCCACACTGTCAAAACCATTTCAAAAACCAAGCCTATTGACATCAAGTACCCCATGATATGATGCAATGAGAAGGGCATATCGTCATTTCTGTGGTAATCTTGCCAAGAAACATCAAAAAAATACAAATTGAAAGACTTTCTACAAAATAACTAGCTAGTACTCTTCAGAAGTGTCAAGGTCAAGAGAGACAAGACTGAGGAATTGTCACAGAGTGAAAGAGATTAAGACAACATAACAACTAAACGCAATGTAGGATCCTGGATTGGATCATGGAATAGAAAAAGGACGTTAGCAGAAAAGCTGATGTAATTAGATCTGTAGTTTAGTTAATATTATTGTATTGATGTTAATTTCCTTGTTTTGACAATTATATTATGATTAAGATGTTATTTTTGCAACTTTTCTGTAAATCTAAAATTATTTTAAAAGAACAATATCTTCTTTTAAAAAAAGCCCGTCAAACTACTTCTGCTTAAATTATGACATCAGCACTCTACCCATCAACATGGATCACAGTCTTGGGGTCATCTTTTTCTTTCCACATTCTTTCTCCATTATAGAATGCATTACTAAATCCAGTTGATTTTCTTCTTCACAATACCTCTCAAGTTTGCCTTTTACTTTCTTTCCTGTCACAATCACCCTAGCCAAGGACCTTACTTCCTTGTGCCTGAATTATTGCAAAAGGAGCCCTGGTGGCACAGTGGTTAAGCATTTGGCTGCTAACCCAAAGGTTGGCAGTTTGAACCCACCAGCCACTTTGCAGGAGAAAGATGTGGCAGTCTACTTCCCTAGAGATTACAGCCTTGGAAACTCTATGTTGCAGTTCTACTCTGTCCCATAGGGTCACTATATGTCAGAATTGACTGGACATCAGTGGGGTGTTTTTTTTTTTTATCAGTTAGTTTGTTTGAATTATAGCAATAGCCTTCAGTCCTTCCCACCATGAAACATATATACATCTTAGACATTTAATGTCTTTTGTGTGTGTATGTGTGTGTGTGACTCCTTTACTCAAGGATCTACAGAAGTCACCATTACCTACAGGATCAGTTCCAATACTCATTAGCCTGGCATCCAATCCCTCCTTCCTACCTTCCTACTTCTTTTCCTTCAAAATCTACAAATTCAGCCAAACTAGTCTATTCATGATCCTTCAAATATACTTACTCTTTTCCTGTAGAACCTCTTACTCACACATCCTCTCTCCCTAAAATGCCATTTCTCTACTTCTCCTTTCCAAACCCTGCTAGTCTTTCAGGATCTAGCTCAAGTCAACCTCTTCTAGGCAGCCTCTTCATTGATTCCATCCTTATTGACTCTATGACTCATTCCTGTGATTATTAATGTATTACTTAATGTTGTTATTTATTTAAGATCTGGAAGAGGTCTTAGAGATTCTTGGTCCAATGCTGTTTTTTTTTTTTTTTTTTTTTTTTAAATATGAAAACTACTTATAAAGATAATGCTCTACATTCTACCTTGGTGAGTAGTGTCTGGGGTCTTAAAAGCCTGTGAGCGGCCATCTAAGATACTCCACTGGTCTCATCTCTTCGGGAGCAAGTGAGAATGAAGAGAACAGGATACAACGAGAAGATTAGTCCAAAGGACTAATTGTCCACAGCTACCAAGACCTCCACCAGACTGAGTCCAGTACAGCTAGATGGTGCCCGGCTACCACCGCTGACTGCTCTGACCAGGATCACAACAGAGGGTTCTGGACAGAGCTGGAGAAGGATGTAGAGCATAATTCTAACTCACAAAAAAAAAAAAAAAAAAAAAGACCAGATTTACTGGCCTAAAGGAGACTGGAGAAACCCCGAGAGTATGGCCCCCAGACACCCTTTTAGCTCAGTGGTAAAGTTACCTTCGAGGTTCACTGATCAGCCTGCGAGTGGACAGCCCAGTAAAACCATGAGAGTAACGAGGTACAGGAGTCCAGTGACAAGGCCCAGAAGGCAGAAGGGGAGTAGGAAGCTGATGATAGGGAACACAAAATAGAGTAAGGATATTGTTGATGTGTTGTGAGATTGTTAACTATTGTCATAGGGCAACATTTGTAGTAACTGTCAAATGGGAGACTATTTTGTCCTATAAGCCTTCATCTTAAGTGAGAATAACAGCATAATTAGAAGAGCGTAGTCAATGTCACTTAAATGTGTATGTAAAAAAAATTTTTGAAATGGCGTATCTTTGGCTATGTGTATTTTCACCAAAAAAAAAAAAAAAAAAGTTGAGTATTTAGAGGGTTAAAATGTTGTGGGGTTGTTAACCAATGTCATAAAACAGCATGTGTGTTACTGTTACATGAGAAACTATCTGTTCTGTAAGCCTTCACCTGAAGTACAATAAAACATTAAAAAAAATAAAAATAAAAAAAATAAAATAAAATATGAAAACTATGGTTCAGAGACTTTCATAGGCTACCCACACCAGGTGGCAATGGCAGAGCCAAGACTGAAATCTAGATCATTACATCCCTGATCTGATTATTTCTATTCCATCACACTGCCTCAGAAGGTACTTCATAAATGCCTAAAAATTCAGACTCTTGAGGGCAGGGATGAGGTGGGGTGGCTATATCTTTGTATTGGTTCACTAATTACTCTCATAATTTTTGAAGATGAGTTTAATAGAAATAAACTAATTAATTTATTGTAGGCCCCTAAAGAGAAAAAAGAGAGAGAGAATTTTAGAAGAAAGGGTTGGTTAGTGACAATGGTAGCCAATTGCTACAGGCATGTCACATGCAGTAGGGACTGAAGAGTTGCTCATTGGATTTGGCCAATAGGAGTGGTTGGTGATGCTAAGAAGAGCAGTCTCAGTAGAAGGGAGGTGATTGGAGGCAAATGGCAGTGAAGGGGAAAAGGAGAAGTGGAGACAATTGCAAGGTGTGGAATCACCTTGCAGAAAGCAATTTGGCCTTGTGTTCTTGGTTCTTTCTAGCCTTCTCAACACCTGAGGCTAATGAGTGGGGGAGCTGACCAGACCAAAAGGGACCACCTGGGTGCCCTATGCTGATTAAGCCTCATGAGGCATGATGTAGTCTGTTATGGCTGATATTAGCCCCAAACCCTCAAACCACCCCAAGCAACCAGTGATCTGCTTTCTGTCACTACACATTTGATTTGTATTGTCTAGAGTTTTGTATAAATGGAATTATACATGTATGCCTTTGTCTGACTCTTTTAATCAGCATAATGCTTTTGAGATTCACATATGCTATTATGTGTATCAGTAGTTCATTTCTCTTTATTGCTGAATAGTTTTCTATTGTATGAATATAGCATGATTATCCATTTACTTCAGTTTGCTAATATTATGTTGAGTATTTTTGCATCTATGTTCTTCAGGGATATTGGTCTGTAGTTTTCTTATAATGTCTTTGTCTGGCTTTGGTACCAGACTAACACTGGCCTTATAAATCAGTTGGGAAGTATTTTAGGTATGTATTACTACTTCCAAGTGACTTTTCTTGGCCATCTATTGGGCACTACTGCCCCAAGAGGCCTAAAGATGTCTTTCAACGAAATTTCTACAGACCCAAGGAGACTGCAGAAGCCCCTGACACTGCTTTTAAGGTTTTGTGGCTTAGCAGCTATTGTCTATTCCCATTCAGGGTACAGCATGCCAGTAGGGCACAAATGTTCAAACACTATACACAGAAACTTCAAAACCCTGACCCTTCCAAGGAATTTCAGCCACCCTCTTGAGTCTGGTTGCTTCTTCAGTGCGAAGCAGTGGCCTCCATCCTTCCCTCTGGAAAAATCCAATATAATCTCCCTAAACCAAAAATTTGGTTTAAAATCAGGGTGAAGGATATTGTGGGGGTAGGGGGAGAGGCAAGGGACTGGTGAGAGTATAGGATGCTCACACCTTCAAAAACAAAGTCATCCTTTGCCTGAGAGTGGAATGGGGAAAGGAGATACTTGAACCTTCCCTGGTAAGTACCTAGCAGCAAAAATTCAAGATGAAAGTTAATTTTTCCCTTAACACACCCTGTAAGGCAAACCAAGGAAAATTTAGATCCGTACATACTTAAACGTTAAGAAACAGAATCTTACATATCATTAACTAAGTCTCCCCTCAACCATTTATCTCTTACAAATGTGGAGACTGTCCCTCATCCCCATCCCTCAGAGAAAGCCAAGAGAAAACCATTATTTTATGAGGTTTCGGGGGCCTCAGGCAGATAAAATTCCTGCCGATCTAGACTGATTATCCCCAGATATCCTGAGTTGACATACAGATTAGGCTCCCAGAATCCCAGCTTCCAAAATCGGGACAAGGAACACATTATGAGGACTTCCAGCCCAGAACAGAATCTACTGCATTATGCTGTATAAAATCCCATTGTCTTCAACTGACTTTCTTTTTTTTGAGGGGGAGTGCTAAATAATACAGCAAGAATGACCACCCTCAATATATATGTATTCTACTTCTTATTGTTTATGTATGTGTGCATATGTGTAGGTATATATGTATATTTATACATACATATATACATATGGCTATACATGTATACATATGACTATTGTAAAATTAAGGCATTAGTACTGTATATTGTGAGTGTAATATACAAAATTTAAACAGCCCATTTCCCTGTGTTGTTTGGGAGACTCCAAGAGAGTCACTGGAGACTCCTAAAGGGGCTGGAACAAGTTACCTGAGCCATGGCTGTGCACCGAGACTCAGTCCTCATTACGAGGTAACTTCATTGTTCACAAAGCATGTTGCTCAGATGGAAAATCAGAACCGAGTGGAAGGTTTATAAGAATAAGCATTTGGTTTTTAGGGGAGTTGGAGTTTGACCTTAATACAGTAAGGTGTTTGGATAAACCAGTTCCCAATAGCCAAGCAACCAAGATGATGTTGGGTGCCATATGATAGATTAAGGAGGAGTGAAATTTAAGTCTGAAGGAAGGAATCAAGCACTTGTTTTTTAAGAAAGGTTGCTCGTGGTGATGAAAGGGCATTTGATGGGGAGTTAAGTCACCCAACTTGGGTGCTGCCTCTGCCACAAAATACTTTTGTGGCCTTGGGTCTTTCACTTTCTCTAGGTCTCAGTTTCCTCATTTATAAAAGAAAAGTTATGGAGGTTGGTGACTAGATAATGTCTAGATTTCATAGGTCCCAAAACTGTGTGAGGATACAAGTGTTCTTTATTTTTGTTTGTTTGTTTTTTAACGTTCTTCATAAAATTGCCAACTGGTCTGAGATGTTTTAAGTGGAAACAAAAGGGATGTTGTCCATGTTTCAACTAGAAACAAGGGTACACCTCAACTCAAAGACACGAGCAGAAATTCAGGGAGCAAGAAACAGAGACGGATGAACATTCATTCCTTCTAGGTTTTTCTCTCATTCTTTAGAAGATTTTGTATTTTTTTTTAAGTGCGTGGTATCTTTGTTAAAGGACACTATAAAAGTCCTTATATTCCAAAGACTTAAGCAAACTTCACATGAGTTTTGTAACTTTCCCTAGCTTATAAACAATAAGGTAGGTCTTATAAACAATAATACTGAGCGTAAATATTGAATGTTCTTGGAGTCCTTAGTGGATGTTTGACCAGCTTTCCAATTCTCTAGGAACCACTTCCTGTCTTCTGGGAACTGCTCCCTATCCCTCCCCACAAACCCACCGCCTCACTCCTGTCTACACAGCCCCAGGGGGGAGCAGGCATATTTATACAATGCCGTCATTCTCTGCTTCCTCTTCCTTGCTGGAAATCTGTCATGTGGAGATGGAGAAAGCATCACAGGAACCATTTTTGAGTAAAAAGCTCAGACTTTTCATGAGTGAATACAGGTAGAGGAAGAGATTTAGGACTAGGGAAAGGAAAGCAGATGGCTTTCAGGGTGCTTGCAGATCACCTACTTGGTAATGGCCAGTAGGCAGTTGAACATACTGACCCTCAGCACTTAAAGAATCTGCAGACACAGGTTGAGAGTCATTAGGAACAGGCTCTCCTAGAAGGTATGGGAGCAAATCTAGTTACCCAAGGAGAGTGAAGGGGCCAAGAACAGACCCTTATGCAAAAGAAGAGGAGGAAAAGCCAACGAACAGAGACTGCAAAAAATGGTCAGGGCTGTAAGCCAGGCCTGTGTCACTATTCTTTACTCTCTGAGGAGACAGCCTCTGGCTCACTCATGTGTCCCCTATCTGTTCCACAGGTCACTGGTTTTCAGTATGTTTTGTCTAGAATGTCAATATTTCCAGGATACATTACGGTTCCTGCTTGTCTAACGATCTGTCCTCATGCACCATTAATCCCTAACTAGGTGAGATAAATTATCTGGCCTTGCTGTGCCTGCCATGTTTTGCATCCCTTCTATCCTGTTCAGATTGACAAAGATATCCATCAGAACCTTCTGGAAGGGATCTAAGTGACTGGGCAACAGTGTCATAGCCTTGGTAACTTGGTCTAGACCAGAGAAAATAGTTAAGAGTTAGAATCCATCTTTTGGTCTCTTGGTTTTTTATTCTGATTGAAAAACTAGGCTCTATAACTTTACTCTTGTGAGGGACCAACAGAGGAAGGGATTCTGTTTCTTGTTTGCAAGAGAGAATAGGTAGATTCAGATACTACCCAAGAATTTTACATCCTGCCCCCAGAGGCTATTATCTTCCTCCCATTTCCGTGATACCAGAGAGGGACTCAAACAGATGGAAATGTCAGTTAGGTTAGGTGAATATTTTTATGTTTCAGTTAGTCAGTCATGGAAAATAAATGGACATAGTTTCAGTGTGAACTGGATCCCTAGGGTTTATTTATGTATTTAAAACATAAGTTGAGTTTTGTAGTTGAGTAAAAAAAGGAATACTTGGTTTCAGTTCAAAATTCACAAAGTGTTCAGCTTTTGGTTCACAGTATGGTTCAAATCACTAGCTATTTATTCTTAGCTGTCTTCTTCAGAGAGAAGTTGGGAAAACATCTTCCCCTTTACTAGAAAGGCCTAAGAAAAATGAGTTACTTATTATTCCTGCTCTATTTTCCTCTGGGTAAAGACGAGCACTCCTAAATTTAGTGAAGTCTAAGTAGATCTTCTTCTCCTTGTCATGTCCTTCCTGTTTTGTTCATGATTTGGCACAATGCTTGTGGTCACATGGGGGGGTTATTTTTTAAGCAAAGTGTTGCTGTTTCTTTTTCCACTTGAGTGTTAAGGACAGATCCTAGGTAGTAATTCCTGAGCCTCATGCCCTCAGCAGAAGACCAGTGATGAGGTTAATGAGGTGTTGGAAGATGGCAAAGCCAGCTCCAATGTTACGCTTTCCAACTTTTTAATTAGGAATTCTGATGAATAGCTTGCTTGTAAAATATTCTTTCACTGAGTGACACTCCCACCCAGCAAGGAGAGATGAAGAAGTACATGATGAGATAAAGCAGAGCCATCAGTCTCGGTCTGCTTTCCCCCAAGTTTGTCCAGCTCATATCCAGGGCCTGTAGCTGCCTGTAGCTTCCATAAATAATGTCCCAGAAGCTTCCAAAGCCAGAGCTGCCAGACTAGCATGAATTACCAATGGAAATATGAGATAGTTGGGATCTTTCTCTTATCATTTTTCTCTTGCAGACCTTTGGTTTGAATATGGAGTTTCCTGCACCTTTTTGTGTGTTTATTAGATGGACCCTCAATTTGGACTCTTGTGGGGATGGCTATTTCCAGCAGTCACAGTCATGAAACCAGAAGGTTTTAAGGAGCTATCATTATTAAGCTCCCTCCTAGTCTCCTACTGTGAGAACACAAAGTGTGCCAAGCGTGTACCTCAGAGGGAGGACTCTGAACCTTCCTTTCTTTATGTCATGATAGATGTGTGGTCCAATATTTTCCAGGACTGTGTGGATGTTATCAGTGGGACACAACCACATTTCTTGATCCCAAGTGAATACAGTTTTGTCCAGGAAAGGCATTAAGGCTAGAAAGACAGTGTGATTATATGTAGATGGATGAGGTGCAGGGGAAAAAAGAATACCTTCTAGGAATAGAAATATAGACCCTTTGATATAATTTTATGAAATAAGTTTTCCAGACTGATCTTTGGACAATTTTAAGAGACAGGGAAATCCATGGGAAATACAGGGGCTTGAGAGATGAAGCAATTATCAGCAATTACAAGTACACTGATAGGAATTAATGCCAGTTTTCCTTCCAGTACATTTTGAAATTTAAATGTATTTGGAGGATTCCAGTTTCAAAGAACCTGGAGTTTTGTCTGGATAAAATAACTGTCCCTTGTATTTAGTGATTTTAAAGGATTTGAGGAATTTCACCATTTTATTTTTTGTTTTTTTTTTTCCATTAATCTCCTCATTATCCTAAAGAGGAGGAGGAAAGCAGCCACGATTTGGTTATGGCTGAATTGTGGACCTTAGGTTATGGGCCAGGGGCCCGAGAGGTCCGAGGCCTGGTTGGTGCAAATGGTTTGTGCTTGACTTGTCATTGTTGTTGTTCGGTGTTGTTGAGTCAGTTCTGTCTCATAGCGACTCTATGTACAACAGAATGAAATACTGCCCGGTCCTGCACCATCCTCACAATCATTGTTACGTTTGAGCCCATTGTTGCAGCCACAGGAGCCCCAGTGGTTAAGAGCTCGGCTGCTAACCAAAAGGTTGGCAGTTGGAATCCACCAGCTGCTCCTTGATAACCCTATGGGGCGGATCTACCCTGTCCTATAGGGTCGTTATGAGTTGGAATCAACTTGATGGCAAAAGGTTTTTTCAGGTTACAGCCACTGTGTCAAGCCATCTCATTGAAAGTCTTCCTCTTTTTTGCTGACCATCTATTTTACCAAGCATGATGTCCTTCTCCAGAGACTGATCCCTTCTGATAACATGTCCAAAGTATGTGAGATGAAGTCTCACCATCCTTGCTTCCAAGGAGCACTCTGGCTGTATTTCTTCCAAAACAGACTTGTTTGTTCTTCTGGCAGTCCATGGTATATTCAATATTCTTTGTCAACACTGTAATTCAAAGGCATCAATTCTTCTCTGGTCTTTGTTATTCATTGTCCCGCGTTCACATGCGCTTGATTACTAACCTAAAAAGGTAGGTGGTTCGAACCTACCCAGTGGCACTGTGGAAGAAAGGCCTAAGATTACAGCCAAGAAAACTCTATGCAGCAGTTCTACTCTGTAACACATGGGGTCACCATGAGTCAGAATCAACTCGATGCAATGGATTTGGGTTATTTTTGTTTGTTTGTTTAGGTCATGGCTAGAGCCCATCGGTTCAAACGGCATCTGTGTGCATTTTCTCAGTCCATGCACAATGCCATAGTGGTCTAATGGCTTGCTTGGGTCTGAAAGTGGTCTTTGATAAGTATTTCATATGATCTACTTTATCGTCCTTTGCTTCATTTCAGCACAGAGTTTGCCATGCCATTAGGAAGCACTTCAGGATAGGGACAAAAAGTACCCAGTGGGAAGTAATTTTCTCACTCTGTAGGGTCTGCTTTCATTAGTAGGTTATGTCTGAATCTACCCAGACTTAGACAACTCAGTTAATTTCTCACCACTTAGAATAATTGGCCTGGTTCACAGTGGTTACAGCAATGGACTGCTAACCGAAAGGTTGGTAGTTTGAAACCACCGGCAGCTCTGTGCGAGAAAGATGTGGCAGTCTGCTTCCTTAGAGATTTACAGCCGTGGAAACCCTATGGGTCACTATGAGTGGGAACTGACTCGATGGCAGTGGGTTTGGGTTTTGGATTAGAATAATTGGTAGTAGGGCCACTTTGAACTACAAGTTTGATGAATAGATTCTGAGTTTTAACCTTGAAGGATAGATACACCTTTGGGACCAGAACTTAAGAGACTTTCCTTAATTAAGAAATATCTATAGTTTAGTCTTAGGTAGCTGCATTTGTAAGGAGACCTGGTGGCGCAGTGGGTTAAGCACTCGGCTGCTGATCAAAAGGTTGGCGCTTTGAACTCACTGGCTGCTCCAAGGGAGAAAGATGTTTCAGTCGGCTTCTGTAAAGATTACAGCCTTGGAAACCTATGGGGCAGTTCTACTCAGTCCTTTAAGGTCAACTTGATGGCAACAGGATTTTTTTTTTAAAGCTGTATTTGTATACAATAGGGACTAAATTCATCACAAAATAGTTGTATTTTTAAGTAATGAAAGGTTTCTCCTCTGATATTGGTAGTTTGCTCATTAAATTTCCTTTGATAAACATTGTAAAGATATAACTTCAGTCTAGTTTTTCTTATAATAAATTGCCATCCCATAGAGGCTAAAATTATAAGGTTTTATTCTGTACAGCTAGGCTTGCCTTCTGTGTAGACTGAATACATAGTGGGATTTGAAGGTTTGAAAGCATTCTTTTGCCCCAGTATAACAAACCTTCAACTTTACCAACCTCCTGCCACAAATTCTAAGATTCTCACTACTGGAGTGACTCCTCTGGCTTAAAACTCTTCATTTCCAGGAAACTGTTAACATTAAGAGTGGTGTGTTTGTGTGTGTGTGTCTGTGTATAATATAATTGGCATTTCTCATACCATTGTCCACAGATACATTGTTAAGTGTCAGAAAGTTCTACCAGGGTATGTGTGTGTGTGTTTTGGTTTCAGACAGGATCTTGAAAAAGTTCTGTAAACCCATTCTGAATCACCTGGACAGTTACCTTTGACCCCATTTGGCCACACTCATTCAGTTCCCAGGTTGTGTGGGAGTTTATGCTCACCTTGGCACCAAGAGAAGGTCAATGACATCCCATCGCAGGGTAGACTAAAGGGAAAACATGGTCTGAGGCATCAGGTGGCTCACACTAACAGGTGTTCCAGATGCAATAGCACCTGTGCCTGAGATTGATACCTTTGTAATTGCAGGTGAAGGTGCACCACAGAGCCATCTTTGTAGATCCCAAGCTCATGGAACTTTTTTGGTGTTGTATTTTGAAGTGACTCGTTAATTCATGAGGCTTTCAAAATAATGAGACAGAGGTTAAAATGGGTTATCATCAAAAACGACAAATTACAGCAATGATAATAATAACATGTGAAGCATTTTTATGCTCCAGGCACTGGGCTAAGTGCTTTTCTCGGACTGTTGCATTTAATCCTGACATCATCCCTGTGAGGTAGGTGCCCTTGCTATCTCTACTTTACAGGAGAGGAGGGGGAGACTTAAAGAGGTTAAGTCAGAGGTTAAATCATTCACCCAAACCATGCGGGAAGATTCTAACCTAGTCAGTCTGTCTCCAGAGACCTCATTCAGAATCACTCTGCTAGTCTCCCTCAGGGAAACAGAAAACATAAAACTTCAGTGTTCTGCAATTAAGTTCAATTTCAATGATCTAATCTCAGAAAAATAGCTTCATATGTCACTATTTACATCAATATTTTGGATTTTATCAGCATTGTAATTTTGTTTTTATTTATGAAAAAAATTTTATATATATACTTATAAATTTGTCTTGGTTTAATAGTCATAAGAACTATAAGCATAAGAGGTTAATGTCTAGTTTTATATTTGTGCATATTTCAGCATTATAATAAAAATGGCTTATGTCAACACTGGCAGTCTACAAGTATTAAGTCATTAACACCCTCAACACATTAACCTTGTTTACTTTAAATGAAATCCCTTAATAACCTAAGAGACTGGACATATTTTGATGGACTGGCAGTAACGAGGTAATGAGAAGGCTCCAAAACAGAAGGTGCTGTTCAGAAGAGGCTCTGTAGCTGGTTACAAGGTATCAACAGGAAGGGGTTGAAAGTTCTTTTGAAGATAAGACTCTGCTGTCTCCTGGCTATTATTGTTGTGTTGAAAAGTCTACTGCCAGTATAAATACCACTTTATAGGTAATTGCTATTTTTTTCCAGCTGTTTTAAAGATATTCTCTATGATGTCCTCCATCCTCACAACTGTATGTCTAGATGTGGATTTAGTCTTATTTATACTGCATGGAACTCAATGTGCCTCCTGGACCTTAAGATTTATATCTTTCAGCCAAAACTGGAAAATTCTCAGTGATAATCTCTTCAAAAACCATGTCTCCCACATTTCCACTCTACTTTCATACTGCAACTTCTTCTCTCATTCTAATACATATCTCTTGATCTTTCATTTGTCTCACTGTTTTACTTTCTCGTTAATTTCTTCAGGTCCATTTTCCTGTTGAGTAATATTCTTTTCAGATGTGTCCAATTTAACCTATCCCTTAGGGCTTTTTGTTTGTTTTGTTTTTAATGTAGGGGAGAAGTGTATTTAATCATTTTCTTTCCTTTTTTTAAAAAAAAAACTTTATTGCAGTGTAATTTATGTATAAAAAACACTCTCATCTAAATTGTATAATTCAATGAGTGTTGATGAATGTATACACCATGAAATCACCACCACAATCAAAATACAGAACATTTTCATTACCCTTAAAAGTTTCCTTGTGCCCCTTTGGGAAGTTTTCAGCAATTATTTCTTCAAATATTTTTTTCTGCTCCCTTCTCTCTTTCCTCTTTCTCTGGAATTCCAATTATACGTATATTGAACATTTGGCTATTGTTCCCCATTTCTCTGAGGTTTTCTTAATTTTCCTTCAATCTTTATTCTTTCTGTCCTTTGGATTAGGCACTTCTATTAATCCGTCTTCAAGTTCACTAATTCTTTATTCTACTATCTCCAATATGTTGTAGAGCCCATCAAGCGAATGGTGAATTTTTAAAATTTCAGTTTTTGTAATTTTCAGTTCTAGAATTTCTGTTTGGACTTTTTTTTTTTTTTAAGTTTCCATATCTCTGTGGAGAGCTTCTAGCTGATCATTCAATATGATATCATATTTTCCTTTAATTCTTTGAACACGTATGAAATAGCTTCTTTGAAGTCTTTGTCTGCTAAATCCAACATCTAAAACCACTCAGAGTTCATGTCTATTGGCTGCCTTTTCCTCCCGTGTATAGCGCACACTTTAATGGTTCTTTGCATGTCTAGTAATTTCTGGTTGAAAATTGGGCATTGTAAATAATACATTATGGCAGCTCTAGATTCTAGTGTATTCTTCTGAGGATTATTGTTTTTTTTTTTTTAAATCTTGGTTTTTTTATTCTAGTAGACAATTGACTTGTCTGGGCTCCAACAGCAAAATTTGTCACCATTGTGGTACTCAGTAGCTGATGATCTATGTTGTTATGGCTTCCCACTGTTGTTTATTTTCACCTAAACATTTGAGGATTTCCCTTGTTGCTGTGTAATTTGGTGGATAGCCAAGAATTTGGGCAGAGATGAGGGTCACTCTCTTTGTGACTTTCTTGCTTCTAGGGATTCCCCCTTCCCTAATTTCCAGCTGTTTGGCTGGTTTTGAGCTCTGTCCCTGACAATTCAAACCTGAAAGATTCAACTTTCTGCTACCTGACTTGTCCATGGTTGGAGTTGTTGTTAGGTACCATCGAGTTGGTTCCTACTCATAGTGACCTTACGTACAACAGAATGAAACATCGCCCAGTCCTGTGCCATCCTTACAATCATTGCTATGTTTGAGCCCAATGTTGCAGCCACTGTGTCAGTCTATCTCGTTGAGTATCTTCCTCTTTTTCGCTGACCCTCTACTTTACCAAGCATGATGTCCCTCTCCAGGGAGTGGTCCCTCCTGATAACATGTCCAAAGTATGTGAGATGATGTCTTACCATCCTGGCTTCTAAGGAGTGTTCTGGCTGTACTTCTTCCAAGACAGATTTGTTTGTTCTTCTGGCAGTCCATGGTATATTCAGTATTCTTCACCAACACCATAATTCAAAGATATGAATTCTTCTTTGGTCTTCCTTATTCATTTTCCAGCTTTAGCATGCATATGAGGCAATTGAAAATACCGTGGCTTGGGTCAGGTGCACCTTAATTCTCAAAGTGATATTTTTGCTTTTTAACACTTTACAGAGGTCTTTTGCATCTGATTTGCCCAGTGCAATACGTTATTTGATTTCTTGACTGCTGTTTCCATGGGCGTTGATTGTGAATCCAAGTAAAATGACATCCTTGACAACTTCAATCTTTTCTCCATTTTTATCATGATGTTACTCATTGGTCCAGTTGTGAGGATTTTTGTTTTCTTTATGTTGAAGTGTAATCCATACTGAAGGCTGGAGCATTTGATCTTCATCAGTAAGTGCTTCGAGTCCTCTTCGTTTTCAGCAAACAAGGTTGTGTCATCTACATATCACAGGTTGCTAATCAGCCTCCCTCCAATCTTGATGCATGGTTGAAGAATTCACTCAATTAAAAAAAAGAAAAAGTGAATTCATAGGTAGGGTCCCGTATAGTTCAAGAGTAGATTTCTCTTTGGTTTCTCTCAGCTTTTTCACCTGGCCTGTTAGGGTCTCCTCCTACACATGCTCTTGGCCAGGGATTTGGGCAGAGTTTATATTCAGTTTATACTTCTTCTATGGTTTTTCTGCTGCCAGTACTTTTCCTTTAGATTTCCAGATACTTTTACAACCTTGGACTCTGATCTCTGGTACCTTTAGCTGGTAAGGCTGTGGTTTTCCACTGCTATTCTTTACAGCCATGGCTGTGGCAGTTGGGCAATCACCTTCAGGCCAGAAAGATATAAACTCACAGTTCTTACCCCTTCCTGTTGCAGTTTTTGAGATTAAACTCTCCTCCAGCTTCTTTCTGCTTTTGGATACTCTCCAAGGTCATTAAATAGCTGCTGTTTAAAAAAAAATCACATCCACTTTTTATCATTGTTGTCCGTGAGAAGTTTCACAACCCCTTTATTACTCTGCTATTTCTAGAAATAGTCCATTCATTAAACTGTTAATTTCAATATCTCTATTTTTCACTTGAAGTTCTATTTGTCTTCTTTCTGAATTAAGTCTTCCTAATGGAGCCCAGGTGGCGCAGAGGTTAAAGCACAAGGCTGACAACCAAAAGATCAGCAGTTCAAACCTACTAGCCGCTCTGCTGGAGAAAGATGTGATAGTCTGCTTCTGTAAAGATTACAGCCCTGGAAACCCTACAAGGCAGTTCTACTCTGTCCTGTAGAGTCACTATGAGTTGGAATGGACTCGATGGCAATGGTTGGGGAGGGTATAGTGTTTTCAGTAATCTTTTTATTTCTCACATTTAAATCCCTTTTAAAAATGTATTTGATCATTTAAAATATATTTATTTTATGGTCTATACCAGTTTATGTACAATAATTCCAGTATCTGAAGTACTTATATGTTCAGCAGTGCTATCTGTGTGTCTGCTGACTCTCTCGCATTCAACATTTTGTAAGTAATTTTGGAGTATAGGTTTGTGATCGGGAGTTCATTAATCATGGAAAAAGCATGCAGCCTTATTTGGGGTTTTGAATCTGCAGAGAGGTTTTTCTTTGCCTTTGCCTGGTGTCCCAGGAGTATCGTGGACCACTGTCTTATGTTAGTCTCTAAGGTTATGGGTTAAGGTTAGACCAAGCAGATAAGCCAAATCTTCTTAGGGACAGGCTCATGATCATAAATTCTTAGAGAGAAACTTCTATTTCTCATCATACATAGCTGAGGGCAGCCTTATCCTTGGACCAGTGGGAACATTTATTTTTTCTGGTTCATCTCTTCACTAAGAAGACAGCCCTTCAAAACTCCCAGTTAGTATTGGTCTCAATCATAGTTCCTGCCTTCTTCTAGCTTAAGACCTAGTCTCCTGCTCATACCCCCAGGAGCTTTTGAAACCTCATCTACTTGATTACCATGAGACATGAGTTGACCTCCCACCACTGTCAGCTCCACTTACCAGTGTGACTTTTCATTTTCTTATTTGATTTGACTTTCTATTTTGGGGAGCCCTGATGGGGCAACTGTTAAGAGCTACAGCTGCTAACCAAACGGTTGACAGTTGGAATATGCCAGCTGCCCCTAGGAAACCCTATGGGGCAGTTTTATTCTGTCCTATAGGGTCGCTGTTGGAATCCACTCAGTGGCAACAGGTTTGGTTTTGGTTGTCTATTTTGGAGATTTTCAAACAGAAAAGTTAAAAAAAAAAAAAAATAGTACAACAAACACCCATACATTCACTACTTATATTTATTATTTGTTAACAGTTTGCCATGTTTGCTTTATCTACGTGTGTTTGCTGAACCATTGTAAATTATAGACATCATGACATTTCACGTCTAAATATTTCAGCAGGCATCTCCAAATTAAAAAAAAAAAAAATGAGGCTTTTCTGTACAGAGCCACATTACTGTTTTGATACCTCACAAGTTAACAATAATTCCCGAATATCATTTCCCCAATAAATCCTTAATAACTCCTTAATATCATCTAATACCCAATTCATAATCTTTCCAAAAATGTCTTTAATGGATGTTTTTTCAAATCAGGTTCCAATTAAGGACCAAGTATTTAATTTAATTATGTCTTTTCGTCCTTCTTCAATCTAGTACAAACCCCTTCTCAACTTATTTTTATTATGCCTTCGACTTGTTGACAAGACTGGACCAGTTTTCCTATAGATTCATTTGGATTTGTCTATTTTTCTCTTTTTGATGTTGTTTAACTTGCTCCTCTATCTAAAGCCCTGATTAAGTTCAGACTGAACATTTCTTCTTCATAGTTAATGCTGTGCACTTCATACTGCATCACATCATGAAGCACATACATGTCTGGTTGGCCATTATTAGTTTTGCTAACTTCTGATTTTGACTCATTGGGATTTCTCCCAATTTTTTGCAAGCTCAACTCTGCCTGTAAAATGATGTCTAATATACCCTGTCTGGCACTTTTTGTGTTTTTAGTAGGGCGGTGTTTAGATTATCTAATTCCATTCAGCACACTGTCAGAAATACCTCCCTTGGCTTCTGGGACACCTTCAGTTCTCCGCCTCTGTGTTACCCCTGAACCTGCCAGGTAGCGGTGCATGAGCAGTCTCTACCACTTCCTTTTCCTAACAGCCCTTCCCAACTTGAGAGAATTTTGCCTTTGCTTTTTCTTCCATGACCAATTCTTTCTTCTTAGAAAGAAGAGTTCTTTCTTGTTAGCCCAGTTTGCAGTCTTTCTGGTATAGAAGCAGTAGAACTGATAAGGAAAGACAGGACAAGGAAAAGCAGGAGGTAATAAAGAGACAGGTGTGCCCCCATGATGAGGTGAGGGCAGGGAGAGTTGGAATAGAGAGGAGAGAGTGTGGTTGGAGTTGTTTGTGAGGTACAAGAGAATTACGGAGGAGAAGAGATTTTTAAAGAAGTGGTTATCCATTGAAGCCTTTAAACTTTTTTGACAATGACAAGGAAAGATCAGGCTTATATTTTTAATTACTTCTGGATTATGTTTCATTGAATGCAGAGCTACCTAAAGCTATGCCATGATTTAATCAAGTGGCAATTTAGTAAAATAGAGAAATAAAGGTATAAATATATTTAGGAAATTGGGAGTCAGCTTTCCAGTGACCACTGTTCTCATCATTAAGGTATGATTAACATATGTTCTGAATGTAGTTCAACCTTTTTTTCAACCAGCTTCACATGTAGGATACAGATCCATGGGCTTACCCAGATACTGACAATCATGAACCCCTCAGAAAATTGTTACATAAAACACAACACTAGATCTTAAAGCTACATTTAAAATACATCAGCAGCATTTGGTCCCTAAGGGATGCAGGTTGAGGTAGAGGTAACTAGGCTGCTGATAGTACAGTAATAGATGATAACTCATTAAATAACAAGAAAATATAGATAGATAGGATACATAAAGGAGAAAGGAAAGCTCTTCCTTATAGTAGGATGGCAATTACTAATTATAGAAGGAATGATAGAACTAAAAAAAATTTCATTTTTCAATCCTCATAGTAGTAAGATTCAGGTAAAAATCATCAATGGATAGTAAAACCATTGGCTGAAAGTTTGATAAGCGCCAGAATATTTATATCATCTCAAAGTTATCTCCCCACAACTACAGTGGATAAACTTGGTGGGGTGGCAACCCTACCAAGTGATCAAACTTAACATCACCAATAGGTGACAAACTGACATCATGTGCTTCCCGATATGAAGAGCTATGAGGAATACAACATTTGTGTATTGTTCTACCAAAAATCATAACTCAAATCTAATTATGAGAAAATAATTAGACAAAACCAGATTGTGGGACATTCTACAATAAAACACTAGAACAAAACAAACAAACAAAAAACTGTCTTGTATTCTTCAAAAATACCAATGTCATGAAAGACAATGAAAGGCTAAAATAAGAATAGAATGCTGCTTTAAAAAAGACCGTACAAAGAACAAGAAGGTCTTAGAAATTTAAGTGCTTCCCACCCCAAGGGTCTGCTTCTCTTTTTCTGCCTGAGAACATCTTTGGGTGCTACAGGAGCTCACTCACAACAGCCCAGAAGTTCTGGGATTTATACCTCCAGTGGAAATCCCCAACTAGTGAAGGGCAAAAGTCAGTGGATAAGGACCCCAGCTTCCCTTGTTGAGGCAATTCTGAGGTGTCTTCTCCACAATTCCTTTGAGGCGTATCCTCCACAATCCCTCAGTGGCTCCCAGTGGAATTGAGCCCCAGATGCCCACAGCAGAAACCTGCTTAGTGAAGTACGCTTTGTTGGCCTTTTTCCTTTCCCTGTCTCACTTTCCCACCTCTTGCTTGTGCTTTTTGGGATCTCTTCCCAACCTGTACTCAAGTCATGATTTAAGCATGTTTTTGGGGAAACCCACCCTAAGACAATCATCATCATCATCATCAGCAACAACTCAGGTTCTCATTATCTCAAGACCTAGCTCTTATAGTAGGCTCCTAATTGGTTTTCCCATCTTCTTTTCCACACTGTAACTAGAGCTATCTCAGTTTAATAAAAATGTGGAGTTGCGACTTACCTGCTTAAAATCTCCATTGGGTTCTCTCTTGCCAAACGCAAAAGAGTTTAAGCTTAGTCTGCAATAAAGAACCTTCACAAATTCCCCAGAGCATACCTTACCAGCTTCACCTCTGGCTAGTTATGCTCCTCACCACCTTTTAAACACACCGTTCTCGTGTGCACCTCTGTGACTTAACACGTTGTCCCTTCTATCTAGAGTAATAATAATATTACTATTATGAAGTAATAGTTAACATATTACCAAATGCAGTAATAGTTAATATTTATTGGACACTGATCATATGCCAAGCAATATTCTCAGCAACCTGCATGGATTACTCCTCACAACAAATTTATGAAGAAGGTATTAATATTCTCCCTGTTTTACAGACGTGGAAACCAAGGCTCAGGAAAGTTAAGCAATTTGCCTAAATCACATACTGATCAGTGCACTTGGGCTAACTACAAAGCTTGTGCTGTCTACCTGGCAGAAGAGTAAAATCACAAACACACACACACACTTCACGTACAAGAAATCAACTTTATTCACTCAGAGGAGAGAGAGGGGAGAAAAATCACAGTAAATAGTGACTGATTCTCTATTTGAGTATGCTCCCAGGCACCAAGAGGAGAGGCTGGAGTCTACTGTTATCCCAATTCTCTGGGCCTCTTGTAGTGACAGACTTTGCTAACTGAGTGTGATTACAGTGTTTAACTATTCACAGTTTTCAAACAATGCCCGTAGTCCACCAAACGAACACCAGTCACTTTCCCTGGTGCTCTTCTGAAGAAGCAGTTACCTGTTTCCATGTGGGAAGAAATGACTATGTTGGACTTACTAAGAGATGGTTCGTCCATGCCCTTGTGGGCGTGATTTTGACCATGTGTGGTCACATGTGTGCTTCTCCTTTTAAAAGCTCACTCTCTAGTGCCTAATCCATGAGTGTGATTCCCATGTTTCCACCTGGTAAATATCTGCTCATCTCTCCTGACACAGAGCAAAGGTCATCTCCTCTGGGAAGTTTCCCTAATTCCCCTGGAAAGACGTTTCCCTCCCACCTGTGCTCCTGTAGCACCACGTACATTTTTCTTTTGATGCCTCCTATGTTACATTCTAATGATTTGTTTATATAGCATGTTCCCCAGCTAAACGGTGAACTTCTCATCAGAGTCCTTTTCTTTTTTGATTCTTTGATGTCTATTACAATCCCTCCTCCATAGCAGGAATTCAGGAACTACCTTCTTCGTTTGGTTGTCAGGAAGGCAGATCTTTGAGCCTTCTAGAAAAATGGAATCAGACCAATTCAGAGTAGCTATTACGAAGAATCAGTCATGTTTCTTACAGAATCTGAAGTACTGAAAATATTTTAACCCTATTCTCTTTCTTTGCTTGCTGAAAGTGAAGAGGACTTCAAGCACTTCCTGATAAAGATCAAAGACTACAGAGTTCAGTATGGATTACACTTCAACATAAAGAAAAAAAAATCCTCACAACTGGACCAATAAGCAACATCGTGATAAATGAAGAAAAGATTGACATTGTCAAGGATTTCATTTTACTTGGATCCACAATCAACTCTCATGGAAGCAGCAGTCAGGAAATCAAATGACATATTGCATTGGGCAAATCAAAGTGTTAAAAAGCAAAGATGTCACTTTGAGGACTAACACATGCCTGACCCAAACCATGATATTTTCAATCGTCACATATGCGTTTGAAAGCTGGACAACAAATAAGGAAGACTGAAGAAGAAATGATGCCTTTGAATTACGGTGTTGGCGAAGAATATTGAATATACCATGGACTGCCAGAAGAACCAACAAGTTTGTCTTGGAAGAAATACAGCCAGAGTGCTCCTTGGAAGCGAGGATGGTGAGACTTCGTCTCAGATAGTTTGGACATGTTATCAGAAGGGACTAGCCCCTGGAAAAGGACATCATGCTTGGTAAAGTAGAGGGTCAGAGAAAAAGAGGAAGACCCTTGACAAGATGGATTGACACAGTGGTTGCAACAATGGGCTCAAGCATAACAATGATTGTGAGGATGACACAGGAGCAGGCAGTGTTTTGCTCTGTTGTACATACGGTTAATATGAGTAGGAACTGATCTGAGAGCACCTAACGACAACAACATTCTCTTTCTGTTTCTTGGGTTTCTTTGTTCTTTCTATGGGGTCACTACTTGACCTTAGGACTTTAAGAAGCCAGTTTCTGAAGGGCATTGTGGGCTATTAAGTTTTCCTCTTCAGATCTATGTAAACATGTTTGTTATTTTTATTTTAAAAAAAAAATTTATTTTATTTTTGTTGTTGTTGAGAATATACTGTTATTTATTTTTGTTTCTAGATTAAGGAGTCTCATCCCGCCAGCCAAATTGCCCCCAAGCTCTGAAGTTGGCATCATCTCTGAAGACTTTCCAAGTTGCTTCTCTGTTTTATTGTCTTGTGAAGGATGTGTTTTTTTGTTGTGTGATCCTTTTTAAGCCGTTTCATTTGTTTTGGAGTGATTAATAGCATAGTTATCCAAACTTGGACAAAAGCATAAAATTCAAAATCTCTGGAAGCACAGCAGTAAGAAGCTAATTGCTTCATGTTTTCAGTATGAATGAGGCTCAAATACACAGTCACTGCTTCCCTTTTCTATCCCTCACCCTTGACTATGGTGGCAAACCTTGCTTTTCCTTTTGGGTATAAGGGTATTTGTTGGGAACAGAAAGTATCTGCCTTACTCCACCTGCTGGATAGAATGAATAAAGTCTCAGGAAAGGATTTAATTGTTTAGCAAATAAAACTTTCAAGTCTAGAATACATTTCACAGAGTCTTAGATTTGAATCCAGGCCAGAAACACGCATGCTGATACTGATTATTTGTGTCCTTTGGCAGAGGGTCTAGAGAAGTGTTGTAATTAGCTGTGGGGAAAGAGAAGGGCAGAGAGAATGAATATATACATACACACACACACACACACACACACACACACACACACACACACACATATATATATCTTCTACTTGGTTATCTACAGGTGTTGGAAAATGGATTCCATTCCCCCCTTCTCCCACAACTTCCTTCTTTTATCTCTGGCCTCAACCTCCCTAGCGGGCCTCAGCTCACCCCACGCCCCCATCCCTTGCTTTCCACACTTGAGCCTCACTCCCACCTGCCACAAGGTCTTAGCACATGCTGCTGCCTTTATCTGAAAGGTTCTTTACCACCCACAATCCATCTCTTCACCTAGTCAATTCTAACTCCTCCAGATATTAGCTCACTTCCCCAGGGAAGCTCTTGAGTCAGTTAAATCCTCCTATTACCTGCTCTGAGGACACTGACACCCTCCTATGTTACTTTTCCTTACCGCAATTGCCATTTTACATTTCTTTGTGTGATCCTTTGTGTAAATTGCTTCCTAAAGTATAGAATGTGTATGTGGGACAGAGGATATGCAGATTTTTTAAGTTATTTGTTTATTTTAATGTGTATTAGTAGTACAAGTAATTGGACAAGTGATTGAATGAACAGTTCAATGACTCAATAGTGCCCCTCCCCAGGTAACACTAGCCCTGCCGTAGGTCAAGTGACTAGAAAGAAGGTTGAGATTTCTCTTGAGAGTCGTCCATATGGATTGCACACAGTAGAGACAGGTTGGGACTTTGCAGACAGAATATTCAGCTTCAGATGCCCAAAGACTTCATAGAGTCACAGGGCTGCAGGAGACCTTTCAGATATCCAGTTCAAAGCAGTCCTTCTAGCATCTGGACAGGTATTGTCACAGGTTAGGTTCCCTGAGAAACTCTTAGATAAAGATTAGCATGCAGGAAGTTGATTGAGGAATGTTCTAGGGATCAAGCCCAGGAAGGGAAGGGAACAAAGCATGACAGAGCAGAGGGAGAAATTGAGGTAGTCTCAATGGAGGCCTCAGCCTACCCTATGGGAAGTTCTGAAGCTGCGGTGACCCTTTAGAAAATCTGAAATTAAGTCAAAGTGGCCAGGCCGTTATACACCCATGTAGACCACTTCAGGATGGCTATGACTTTGGGCAAGACAGCTCCGTTTGTCGAGGTCGTCCCTGAGGGGTGTTGATGACTAAGGCCTGTCTACAAGCAGTACTTGCAGTAGGTGGGAGGGTAAGTCCTTCATTTCTGAAGGGGGATCTAGGCACTGCATCACAGAATCTACCACAGATGTCCCTCCAGTCTGTGTATGAAAATCTCCAGGAATGCAAGATGTGCTGCAATGGCTTTAGCTGTTAGAAAGTTTTTTTTTCTCTTTATTTTGAAGCAAAATCCACTTCCTTGTCAAGTTCCAAATACCTCTGCTCATGCTGACTACCAAAGCAAGAAAAGCAAAATAACCCTTCAACCATCTGAAAAGACTTACGCTATCTACTTTTTAATCTCCTCTTCTCTTAGCCAAACAAACCTAGTTTCTTTCTTTCCGTCTTTCTTTTTGTATGTTTTTCCAGTCCCTCACTATTCCTGTCACTCTCTACATAACACTTTAAAAAAATTTTCAAACATAATGTATGGCATCAAGAAAGTGACACAATAGCCCAGAGGTAGACTGACCTGCTGAAACTGAAAAAAAAAGTAATTATTTACCATAATTGGGCCATAAGCTTGGAGTCAACTAAGACCCTGACCTCTTTTTCATACGAACTGCTATGAAGCAAGATCTCTCCAAATATGGACAGAAGAAATTGATAACTGTGAATCTAAAGCTAAATGGAGACTCTAAAAGATTATTTTTGGCCCTATATTGTTATCTTTATATAAAAATAATAGCAAATGTTTATTTAACCCTTATCATATGTCAGACACTGTGTTAAAAATATTTTACATGCCTCTGTCTCATTTAATCTTTCCAACAATGCTGTGAGGTTGGTACCGTTTGTATCCTCATTTTACATAGGAGGAAACTGAGGCATAGATAAAGTAATTTGCCCAAGATTATGAAGTCAGTTGATGGAGGAGCCAGAATTCTAACTCCGGCAGTAGGTCTGCACATATGTATATATAAGCATTGATTTCAGTTGATTTAAATTAGGGAATGACTTGATAATACGTAAAGATGGTACCTTGAACATCCATGGTGCTCTTCTGAGAAGCTCAGAGGGCTTAAGAAAGAAAGTAGCATATTTTAAAGGGAACAAAGACAAAAATACTGACACTTTCATCTAGAGACTTTCTCCACTACTAAAACAGGATTTTTAAGGGTAAGGTCCACACTTACTCATCTTTGAATACTCTGTGTCTAGCAGAGTATCTAAATTGGTTCTGCCAGTTCTCAATGTATTGCCTTTCTGCCCCAAATCTACTCTTCTTTGTCTTGCTTTGTGATACTGTAACTGGACCCTGTAAACACTTCTCCTTTGCTAATTGATGCAAAACAAAACAAACAAAAGGCACAGGACTGGGCAACATTTCATTCTGTTTTACATGGGGTCACTACCAGTCCCAACCCACTCGATGGCATCTAACCACAGCTAATGCAATGTAAGGCTTATCAGTAGAGGGCGCCGAAGAGACACTGCAAGACGAAGGGGCTTTCCTTTCAGATTCCTGTGCTTTTCCACTTGGCTCCTGTGGCGCAGTGGTCAATGGGCAGCTTCCTGCAAGAGACCTGGTGGTCCACTCCTTCCAGCAATTTTCGCTGACACCCTAGCAGGTGACTTTCAGAGAGCTTTTCACCAGCACCCTAGTGTGAAGCTCCCTGAAGCACCTCTGTGAACTTTGCCATCTAATGGGCCACAGCCAGACTTTTTCCAATGAAGCTGGACTCTCATCCTTGAGAAGAGGACCTCTTAATTCCCTTTTACTAGTTACTACTTCTTTCCATTAAAATTTCCCTGTTCCAATTATTGGTATGGTTTCTGTCTCCCGTGTAGACCCTGAGTAATCCAGTGTCACACACACACCAGTTGCTGTCAAGTCGATTCCAACTCATGGTGACTCGGTGTGTGCAGAGTAGAAATGTGCTCCCTAGAGTTGTCAAGACTGTGACCTTTCAGAAGCAGATCGCCAGGCCTTTCTTCCAGACACCTCTGGGTGGGTTTGTGACCACCAACCTTTTGGTTAGTAGTTGAGCACTTAACCATTTGTACTACCCAGTGACTCCAATCCAATGGTAGGTACTCAATTAATGATTAATGAATAGATGAGTTAGTGAGGGAATTGAAGAAAGATGCTTCACTTACAGCTTATTCTTGAAGACTGGACTGGGCTGAGTGGCTCTCTGCTCTGTCAGACTCTTCCCAGGTACTCAAGGTTGCCTGTAAGTTAGACATTTCGAACAATCTATAAAACCCATCTCTTGTCTTCACCTCAATTAAATATAACATGACAGATTCCAATAGCACCAAGCATATAGAAACGTGTTCCCCTCTCATTTGCTCTCTCTGCACAACTGTCCTGGATTTTTAGTTTTGTTCTGTATCAGAAATAATCTGGCCAGTCCTAAAGCTAACACCATTTCCAGGCCAGCCTCAGTGTTCCTACTACAGGAGTTCTATTTTGAAAATGCCATAGATTTTACCGCTCATTTCCACAGGAAATTACTGAACTTTTAACACAGTTGACATTGCCAGGCTATGAACAGTTCTGTTTTTCAGATCCACACAAAACAAGTTACTATATAATAACATTCCTATAACTTATTTTGGAGAACAAAGAGATTTGGCTGAGGCATAGCAGTAAAATAATCTAAACTTTTGCAACTATATACATCTCTGGGCCAGACTAAAAAAAAACAAAAAACAAAAAAAACTTAAAACAGGAAAACACAAAATGTGTAAATCACAATGAAGTGTGTTTCTGTGACAATTTGCACAAATTGCCTGGCTACATCTACATCCCCAAACACTGCGGCCAAGTGAACCAAATCCTTAAATTTAACACAGTTCCAAACAGGGAGTGACCAACCCTTCATTAAGGCTGATAGAAAAGCACATCAAGGACACGGTGAGGTTTTGCTTGTTTGTGTAATAGAACAGACACCAATGTTTAGTTGCTGAATGTGTAAATTTAGCCTGTGTGACAGTGGGAAGGTAAGAGGGAAGAAAGCGATTTGGGAAATCCCTCTTCCTCACATCACAAAAATTTTCAGGCCCATTAGAGGGCCCCAAAACTAGGTCTTATGATATATGCATTTTATAAAGCAAACTTACCCTCTGGCTTCAGGCTGTGCATGACCTGGTTTCTCTTCTTAATTTTATAACCAGGGTGGAAAGCTAACAGTGTAGTATGTCATGGTCAATGTGTCAACAGCAAAGTGGGTACAATGTTACAGAAAGATTCCAATAAGCCATTTCGTACATTTCCCTTTAACTTGAGAGAATGTTAGATGAATTGTTGGGGTCCAGAGGGCTAGATGTCAGATCCCCAAGCCTCAAGCTCTAAGTTCTCTGACTGAATTTTGAGTAAATTTTGTGTAGAACCAATGGCAAAGGGAGTTTCTTTCTGGGGGTAGGAGGCAAGTTCAGGGACTGGAGTAGAATGGGGGGCTGGATGCCTCTTTTTATGAGCCATCAATTGAGTTTTAATGGCTGTCAAACTAATCATCCCTAGTAATTTTGAAAATGAGTCCCTCGGTGGTACAAACATGATATGCTACTAACTGAAAGGTTATCGGTTCAAGTCCACCCAGAGGTGCCTCAGAATAAGGTCCTGAAGAGCTACTTCTGAAAAATCAGCCATTGAAAACCCTATGGAGCACAGCTCTACTGTGACACGCATGGGGTCTCCATGAGTTGGAATTGACTCGATGGCAACCGGTCGTTTGTTTGCTTTTTTAAGTTTGAAATAGAAAACATACAAATCCCGCTGCTTGGTTGGGCTTAAATATTCTTGCATTCTCACTACTGCTTCTGAAAGTAATTTTTGTTAATTTGGAAAACTGCAGTTGAAGGCACATGTTTGTTTGAAGTGCTACCATTACCATACTGGTTAACATAACAAGGCCCTCCCAAAATTTTTAGGATTTAAGATTCCTCTCCCCCATCCACCCCATGGCAAACAGAACATCACTCAGATAAATACGTAAAGCTAGGACATTTCTATTTTTCTCTTTACCCTTAAGTTTACCCATAGGGGCCAGTACTCTGCCACCCTAACCCTCTCAGATATTTAGGGCATTGAATTACTTTGCTTAGTTGGTTCAGCAAAGACAGCAATTTTAAAGTTCCCAGCATCTATCTTATGACTGAGTTGTGTATAGCACTTTTTTTTAGGTAACTAAGAGGTGAGAAGGTAATTTCCATAAAGTGATGAGGGGATGAGAGGGAGATACTCAGAGGCCCTAGTTTATAGCCCTTTCCTGGCTCAGTCTACTATTTTTTTTTTTCCTTTAAATATTTTAGTGTGTATTTGGTGAAAGTTTACACAGCAAATTAGGTTCCCATTTAACAATTTCTATACATATTGTTCAGTGACATGGGTTACATTTTCCACATTGTGTCAATATTCTCATTATTTCCATTCTGGTTGTTCCATTTCCCTGCCCCTCCTGACCTTCTCATCTTTGCTTTAGGGTAAATGTTAACCGTTTGGTTTCATATAGATGATTTTTTTTTTAAAGGAGCACAGTACTCACGGGTAATGTTGTTTATTTTATGAGCCAATCTGTTATTTAACTGAAAGGTGACCTCCGGAGTGGTTTCAGCTCAAAGTTTAAAGGGTATCTCAGGGCAACAGTCTCAAGGGTTCCTCTAGTCTGTACTGGTCTAGTAAGTCTGGACTTTTTTTTAAGAATTTGAGTTATGTTCAGGTTACTATTTATGCTTAGCTTAGGAATGGTTATAAAATAGGCATTTTGGGGGCAGGAGGAAAGAATGAAGTGAAGACTGTGGGAGTTAGGGAGGGACTGAACTCAAGACCCAATGATGAGAATTCCAAAGGTGAGGGAGAGCGATGGCGGGCAAAGTCTCCAGGCTTTCTGAGAGCAGAAATCTGCTAAGGCCAGCATTGGAGGCAGCAGTGGGCATCTGTGGAATCTGCGTGGTTACGTACATTTTGCATGATTAGTAGCAAACCAGGCTAACGGAACCCACTAAGCCATCAGAACAGATGGTTCCTGGGTAACAGGATGTCTTTTTGTCTTGTTTATTCAAGAACAAACCCTGTCTTTGAAAACAACAAAGTCATAACCTAGGCTCCTAATTGGGTCTTTCAGTTTTGGGGAAGGGGATCCATTGCTTTAAGCCAGTGTTTTTCAAACTGTAGTTGAGACCCATTGGTGTCATGAAATCAATTTAACTGATTTTTGACCAGCATTTTTCAGTGGAGTATAATAGAAAAATTGGAGTGCATCTCATATAGTTTCGTGAAATATCTTTATTTCAGTTGTGTGTATGTTCATATGTGTGCTGGATTGTAATGTAAAATGTACTTCTTACTGTGGCTCAGGCTCAAAAAAATAGAAAACCATTGATTTAAGCAACTTTGAAAGGAGAAGAGGGATTGTTTGTGGTATGCCATTACCAGAGTAAGCAAACATTGGCCCATTGTTTTTTATAGGTGGCATGTGTGTTACGTGTGAGTGCATGTGTGAATGTGTGTGTGTGCGCATGTCTGTGTGAGTGTGTGACTTGTATGAGTGTGTGCATATGTGCGTGTGTGTTGTGAGTGCATGAGTGTGCGTGTGTGAGTGCATGTGGGTGTGTGTGTATAGCGCATGTGAATGTACGTGTGTGAGTGACAGTGTGTATGAGCGTGTGTGCACAAGTGTGTTTGTGCATATGCATATGAGTGCATGTATGAGTGCATGTGTGAGTGTGTGTGTGCAGGAACACATGTGAATGTATGTGTGTGACTGCGTATGAGATCTGATTCTGTGCTAAGAAAGAGTGTACTCCCTCTGAAGAATAAGCAGCCATAGATTCAGAAGTTTAAGGAGATGTTGCTTAGTGTGATAATCCAGAAAATCTGATGGGCCAAACTACAGCCCCACGTCAGCTCTCTTGAGATGCAAGAGATACACCGTCTTGCCATTGTCTTCAAATTGTAAATAAATCCTTAAAAATTTTTTCAGGTCACCAGTATCTTTTCCTAAGCCCAAGCCCTGTAATAGTAGCATAATTTCACATGGGTTATAATGTGAAGAAAAAGTGTAAACTGAGTTATTTATCACTCCCAGCTGTTCAGGACAAATTTCCTAATGGATTCCTAGAAAATCACCAATATTGCCTTAGGTTTTCAAATAAAATGACAAGTGTTTCTACCTTAGCTTGTCCAGTCGGCCTTTAAAGTCTCATACGTGGTGATAGGACACATGTAGAAAACAAAGCAGTGACACCTCAGGGGTGGTGGGGGAAACCCTTTAGTAGAAAGACGACGCTCAGATGCTCAGAAACTCCAAGGCATTATCACCGATTAATGGAACATTTATTAATATTTGTAAGTTGCAGACTATGATATATATATATATATACACACACACACATATATTTTCGAAAAGACAGTGATATAAAATGACAGACATCTTCTTCCTCAGAGGCTTGCTTTGCAGCCTGGGAGCACGGTTGGTTGAGGCAGCATGCTGTGCAAGCCTGAGGACTTGGGCTCCGTTACCTTCAACACAGAGCAACGACCTTGATCTTCACTGACAGATTATGCTCCAGTCAGTTTTTTGTAAGGACACACTGTTGGTCATAGGAGGCTTTAATTTTCATTCTTTCCAAGGAAACACAAAGAAGCACCACCACCACATCGAAAGTAGTCAAAAACACTTTGTACGAAGCGTCAGCTGACTCCTAACAGTTGGCCTGAACATGAATCCACACGAGAGGCACCTGACGGACAGACTAACTACAAGGCTTGATTAAGGAAGAGAGCGAGCAGTGGGAGGGCTCCATGGTGAGGAAACTAGAGCATGTTCAAAACGGAGCTGGGAACTGCCCACCACTCTCTTCTTACGGGAGCTGACAGATTATTTTCCTGATGTGAAAGCAGTCCCCCTGAAGTGGACGCATTTCCATAGTTGAAAATGTTAGATTTACCTTGTCATGTCCTCTGAGACTTTGACAGAAGTTTATCTTAGGCTGGAGGTTGCTAATTCTTCCAAAACCTGGGTTTCTGGTGCTTGCTATTTATTCAGCAGGAACCTACAAAGTTTCTTACTGGACTGAAAGAGACGAATCCACATAAACATAATGCCCTGGGAGAGGATACAGCAGCAGACCAGACAGACAAGGTCCCAGGGTCCCCAGAACCCAGCACAGTGCCTGGCACACAGCAGGCTCTTAATAAATATGCATTGAATGATGACTGGAGTAAGGTTGTCAAGGTCACAGTAGTTTTCTACTGCAATGCTCTGGGTCTCTGAAACCACAGACTTCCGTTTCATTTGTCAGCAATGGTACTTAATTTTTCTTGGCCAATGTTATACTTGAATTTGATTCATACAATAAAAATTATGGACCATTATAAATATCTTGGATTTCCTCTCTGGGTACCTTTTTCTGGCCAAACCCTCATAGTAAAATGATGTTAAGCCGTACTGCATGATCCCCATCTCGCCTGCAAAGATTCGCTAAAGTAAAACGGAATTGTCTTATCCAAGCTACAAAAACAAAAAAGCTATAAAATCATTTTGCTGTTGAAATGCATAATGATACTATTAGCCATAATGTTAACTTACTTAGATCAGTTCCACAATTTGCGCTATCACTTTGAGCTTCCACAAATTGTCATTTTTCTTCCTTAAATATGACAGTTCACTTGCTAAGGAATTATTTCTCAATTAATAATTACTTCACTTCCTTATAAAACACAAGCTAACCTTCTCATCAATTTTTATCCACAGTTATCACATCATTGCTTAAGAGTGCCCATTTTCAAAGGAAAATGTGTAACAGCACAGTGCAAAACAAAAATCTCATTTCATAGGTAAGTGTAGTATAAGTAGTAGATAATTGAGTAGCTTACACATGGTATCTTATTATTATCTTTCTCAGTGGCTGAATGCTAATCAATTTAACCACCTTGAAGCTATATATATATATATATATATTAATTTTTTATTGTACTTGAGGTGAAGGTTTACAGAACAAATAGTTTCTCATTAAACAGTATACATATTGTTTTATGACATTGGTTAACAACCCCACGACATGTCAACACTCGCCCTTCTCGACCTTGGAGGACCTTTTTTTTTTTGGTGAAAATATACATAGCCAAAGATACACCATTTTAGAAATTTCTACATGTACAATTCAGTGACATCGATTACATTCTTCCAGCTGTGCTGCTATTCTCACTATCCTTTTCCAAATTATTCCATCACCATTACCTTCAACTCACTGGCCCCTAGGCTTCCCATCAAATCTTTTGAGTTGCTCTTGTCAATTTGATCTCACATAGATAATTTATTCTTTTTTTTTTGTTTGTACCTTAGACGAAGGTTTACAGAACAAATAGTTTCTCACTAAACAGTACACATATTGCCTTATGACAATGGTTAACAACCCCACGACATGTCAACACTCTCCCTTCTCAAACTTGGGTTCCCTATCACCAGCTTTTTTGTCCCCTCCTGCCTTGTAATCCTTGTCCCTGGACTGCTGTGCCTCATTAGTCCTGTTTTGTTTCATGGGGCTGTCCAATCCCTGGCTGAACGTTGAACCTTGGGAGTGACTTCACTACTGAGCTAAAAGGGTGTCCAGGGGCCATTCTCTCAGGGTTTCTACAGTCTGTCAGGCCAGTAAATCTGGTCTTTTTTTGTGAGTTAGAATTTTATTCTACATCCTTCTCCAGCTCTGTCCAGGACTCTCTGTTGTGATCCGGGTCAGAGCAGTCAGTGGTGGTAGCCAGGCACCATCTAGCTGTATTAGACTCAGTCTGGTGGAGGCCATGGTAGCTGTGGTCCATTAGTCCTTTGGACTAATCTTTTCCTTGTATCTTGTGTTCTTCATTCTCCCTTGCCTCCAAAGGGGTAAGACCAATGGAGTATCTTAGATGGCTGATTACAGGCTTTTAAGATCCCAGTCGCTACTCACCAAGGTAGAATGTAGAACATTGCATTTATAAACTGTTATGCCAATTGAGCTAGATGTTCCCTGAGACCGTAGTCCCCACAGCCCTCCGCCCAGCAATGCAGCCCCTCAGGGAGTTTGGATGTGTGTATGGAGCTTCCATGACCTTTCCTTGTATAAGTTGTGCTGTCTTCCCTAGTGGAGCTATATATTTTTAAATGTGATTAAAACATACAGTCTCACAATAAGTTTAAATGGCTTATTAAAGGCTTTCCATGGCATCGGTAGCATAGGTCAAAGACAAATGGTGTTTCTAATCTGCCAGCCACTTGGGTCAGGCTTACCTTAAGTGCAAAGCATATTTATACAAGTAATCGAAACACAAACATGGTCTCTGGTGAAAAGCTGTGCATGAGAGTTTAACATTTTTGAAGTCTGCTTTTATATATCTTCTAAAATGAGCATTGTGTAGGCATTGGGCCAAAGTACCTTAAAATCATGCCCCTTAATCAGACATAACTACTGTAGATGCTGCTTGCAGTGCTTGGGAAGGTGTATGGGGTGTGTATTTTTAAGGGGGAGGCTGAGGCGAGGTAAGGGACGGGATTTTGAGCCACCTTCATTTGAATAACATTCTTGAGGACCTTGCTACTTAAAGTATAGGAGTCTCTGGGTGGCGCAAACAGTTAACACACTCAGCTGCTAACTAACAGGTTGGAGGTTCAAGTCCACCCAGAGGCACCTCAGAGGAAAGGCCTGGTGATCTACTTCCAAAAGCACAGCAATTGAAAACCCTATGGAACACAGTCCTACTCTGACACACGTGGGGTTGCCGTGAGTTGGAGTCGACCCAATGGCAACTTGTACTAGTTAGTTAAAGTTTGGTGGGGGAGGGTAGCAGCATTGGCAGCATCTGGGAGCTTGTTAGAAATGCCAAAACTCTACTCAGACCCACTGAATCAGGATCTGCATTTAAAAAAGATCCAAGAGTTGGAGAAGCCCTGCCCTATGATCCCAAAGCCTCTGCTCACCGTGGCCAAGCATAACCCATAGCGTTGCTTTCTCTCCTTTTCAGTTCTAAAATCATCCTCTTTGCGAGGCTAACTTACACCTTCTGCCAATGTTTCCCTTCCTTTCTCATCACTCACCCACCCACTCCCTGTACACATGAATGTATTAACATCTGACATCCCTGCTCTTATCAAGAAACCTCTTCTCACGCTCTCCACCTGACATCATGCAGTGGGTTCCTGCTGCCGAATAACCTTGGGAAAGTCAAGGAAGCAACGTGACTCCCAAGGCTGTGGATTTATTCTGCTTGCCTCTGACTGGGCGTCCCGCCTTCATTTAGTCCACATTGAGATCCCATCCTTCTCACTTGTCTACCAAAAGCCAATCTCCCCTTCTCATTTTAAATCCCTTCTTTCTCCCTGTTCCTACTCATGGAATGTTGCCCTCCTCTAAGCTACCAATAAGCTTCTCTGTGAATATTTGCGGAATATTGAAAGGCTGAAAAGGAGTCAGGCCAGATGTTTGGGGGAACAGCAGACAGGGTTCACTCAGTAGAGGAAAATTGCGCACAGTTACTAATGACTCATTTGGCAGACCCCCTAACACACTTCATTTGGCCCCACCTTTGCATTGAGAGACTCAGCCTGTAGCCTGCCCAGAAGCAACCGGACATCCAAACCCAGACCCAGAGGGGCCGCCCAGTTGACCCCTAGAAGCAATTTGGTCCCTCTGTCTGTTCCAAACACTACTGGGGTAAAGCACTCTGCAAAATAGTGAGCTGGGTATTTAGGAGTACACTGCTTACAAAGTCAGGCTCTGTGGCCGAGGGTTAGTGCAGCCAGTGGTCAAGGGGAACATTCCAGGGATCAGCAGGATGAGGGCCCGTGAGACTCCTCTGGAGTGGGCAGCAGCCTGAATAGATTTCTTTAATCAGAGGAGACTGGCAGGGGGAGAAACAAGATTGCTTTCTGGCCATAGTGAGTCCGAGGACCACGTTTGCAGCTTCCGTTCTTCTTGAGACCAACGAACCAATTCTTCTCTGCATGCTTCTTGGATATGTAGGTGTTGTAATGGTTTTCTTCCAGCCTTTCCAGAAACAAACATTCCTCATTTGGTGTCTGCTAAAAAGATAAAACCAAAAGTACAGCCATTAGCGAGTAGTTTTAAAAGGGGCTCCTTGGTTTACTAGCTGTGTGACCACGGGCAAGTTACTGAGGCTGTCTGTGGCCTCAGTTTCTTCTTCAGGAAAATTGGGATAATAATAGAACCTACTTCAGAGGGTTGTAATGAGGACTTAGAACAGTGCCCAGCACATAATGAGCCTTCAATATGTATTAGCTATTATCATAAGATCCCTTTCCATTCGCCATTCTAAGGACTCTGGGGTCTCCATTTGGGGGCTTCTGCTTAACTAGGCACCTTGAGGGCAGGGCTGGCCCTTTCGTCTCTGTAGAGGCCTTGCACATAGGCATGACCGTGAAAAACATTCAAAATAGTTAAAACCAGTCTGTGAGGCCGTAGTGTCATCTCATGTTTGGACTTAAAAAATAAAGACTACTTTTTCATTCCAATGATTTTCACTAATGGCATCAGGATTTTACCTCTGTGCTGCTATGAACATAAGTTCTTGTGCAAAATTTGTCCTAAAAACAAAATAGATCCTGGAGCTTAAATGAGGTTTTTGTTTTTAAATGAAAATAGCTTTATTTATTTATTTTTGCTATTTATAAAAAAAAAAGTTCTTTCAAAAATCACAACATTCCTTAAAATAAAGAGAAAAGGAAAAACCACCCCAAAGTTCATCACCCAGATAGAGGCAATTGTTAGCAGTTGCTGAAGATCCCTCACTACATCTCTTTATGTGCGTACATATAGAGACACATAGTAAGGCTATGTGGATACAGATGTATGATATTACTAAGATGGCAAGCTTTATCCACTATTTTACAAAGGGGGTAATAAACCTACGAAAACATGTTCAATCTCACTAGCAAGAAAAATGAAAATTGAAACAAAATTACTTATATGTCGGCTAAAACAGCTGCAAAGATTAATAATTAATAAAGATTATTAATAAGATTTATGAGCCCTTGTATTGATGAGAGTGTGGGCAATAGGCACATTTATGCACTGTTGGTGAGATGAACTGGTGTAAACCTCCTGAGGGTAGTTTGGTAATATGTATCAAAACTTAAAATATACATCACTTTGAGCCAGCAATTTTCCTTGTAGGAGTTTACCCCTAGGAGATAGTTGAGCAAGTGCAAAAATGTATTTTCAAGGATGGTCTTTGAAGCATTGGATAAAATGGCAAAAAAAGTAGAAGAACATAAATGTCATTAAAAGGTGATTGGTGAAGTGCATAGCCGTACACGCATACAGTGGAATCCATGCAGCTATATTTATTAAGCTGGAAAGCTAGCCATAACATATTGAATAGTGTAGTTATTTCAAAAATATCTACCAACCACTATTTTGTTTACTTGTAATGCATATGTTAGAGAGTGGGAGGAACCCCAGTTACCAGCACTTTTTATTTGCAAGATTTGGGAATACGTTTATTATATTTGGATTAATTCAAATGTAAAAACAAGTATATGCTGAGCCCTGGGGGCTCTACCTTATCTCTTCACCCAGAGAGGTTGGCAATGACATTTGTGGTGGTTTCCAATCATATTATTCGTTGTTCTTTAATTATCAGTGGGAATGCTTGTCCCACTAGACTGTAAGCCCTACTGAGTGGAAGGACGAAGTCTTATTGGCTTGGAGTACCCCCCACCCCGCTCCATGTCTAGCACAGAGCCTTGCAAATAATAGGTGCTCACCAGCTATGTGTTGAATTTAATATGATTCTTGAGATAATACAAAACACTCAATAAAGTTTAGTTTTTATTAGTAAGAACCATGTAACAGGAAGTATCCTGCTTCTTATTCATTTCTAGTCTAGTGAAATGACAACTGGGTGAGACACGCCAGATCATTTTGGAACAAGATGGGATATAAATATAATATTTAATTGGATGACTCTGCTGCGTCTAGAGAAGCAGTGCAGACTTGGGTGTTCCGTACACATTGTCAAGGGTGAGGAGCCAGACAGTTTGGGACGTGTCTGTGTTGCCCACTCCCCTGCCGGGAGGGCTCACCCTATGACGCCCCTCAGTGGGTGTCAGACCCGCGTTCTGTGACAAAGGTGAGGATGGCCACATTCCCCACCTGATGTCTCTGTTACACTAGAGCAGTTGACACACACAAAATGGCTGAGTCACAGTCTGAGTCAGCAGGCCACATCGGAGGGTGTTCCATCCCTCAACCAGGATTTGTCAGCACTTGTTATGTGCTTGGTACAATGCTAAGCGCATGAGGATTAACTATTGACTCATGACTATTGTTTTGTTTTCTTTTTTATATTTAGCATGTTTTTTTGCCCAATTACATAAGTTACATATACCCACGGTAGAAATTTTGGAAAATACAGAAGGCATTCACATATTATAAAACCACCCATCTACCACTCCCAGAAATAAATATATTAATATTTTAGTATATAGACTTTCAAACTTATTTTTTTAAAGAAACGTATCCTTTCCAAACACACACACAAAAGAATTGAATCAGGAATGATTAATACTAAAAATTGGTTAAGAGCAGGAGGCAGAAATCTGAGCTTTTCTAGAACTTCTTTCTATCAATGGGGAAAATGCAAAAATTATTATGCATAATATATTACGATCACTCTGAATATTTTAGGTGAAGTACAGCGATAGCCCAAGCTCTGGTGGGAGAAGGGGGTTCTGGAGTCTAAAGCCCTCAATATTTTATAAGGTAAGAATGGGATAATAAACATTGAACCTGGTTTAAAGGGGTGGAAATCCATAAAACTGCCTAACATATAGCATAAGAAACAGTAAGGGCAAGGTATTTATAAACCAATTATTTGTTTTATAGCTACCATTGCTTGAGTGTCTCCAGTGTGCCAGTTTGTGGGTGCATTCTGAGTATTGTCTCACTGAGCCCTCCTAAGCTGTGGATACCAACGATACCAACATATTAACGATTGTGAAGATGGCGCAAGACCGCACAATGTTTCGTTCTGTTGTACAAGGGGTTACCATGAGTCAGAGCCAACTCCACAGCAACTAACAACAACCAGCTCTGTATGAGGTAGTTGCTGTCCATAAACCTGATGTCGGCAAGTCAATTGTGACTCATAGCGACCCTATATTGACCCTATAGGACAGAGTAGAACTGCCCAATAGGGTTTACAAGGCTATAATCTTTACTGAAGCGAACTGTCACATCTTTCTCCCCTGAGGAGCGGTTGGTGGGTTCGAACCGCCTACCTTTTTGTTAGCAGATGAGTGCTTAACCATGGTGCCACTAGGGCTCCTTTGCTATCCATTACTATCCCCATTTTAGATAAGGCTCAGAGTGGACTAGTAAGTTGCCATAGTGGCAGAAGCATGAGACTAAATTACAGTCAGCCTGAATTTACGGACTGACAGATTGGTAGATTTTATTACCAGCTGGAAGAACAACATTTAAAAAAATCTGCTCCCTATAGGGTCGCTATGAGTCGGAATCGACTTGACGCAGTGAGTTTTTTGAGTTATGTAGCAGACACTACCTAGCTCCAAACCCCTTAAAGTTGTCCCAGTTGATGTATATTTCAACAAACAGCATGCTAGAGGCTACCTATTACTCTGATGATTTCATCTCCCGGCCCTTAGCTGGCAGCATGAAAGAACTACGTTCACATCTCAAGTCTTGGCTGAAATTACAGATTTAGAGAGGGTTTCCTATGCTACTGTCACTTGGCAATTTTTTTAAAAAGTTTTTATTTATTTTGTTGTTGTTGTTGTTGTTGAGAATATACACAGCAGAACATACACCAATCCAATAGTTTCTACATGTACAATCCAGTGACATTGATTACATTCTTTGAGTTGCGCAACCATTCTCACCCTCCTTTTCTGAGTTGTTCCTTCTCTATTAACATAAACTCACTGCCCCCTAAGGTTCCTATCTAATCTTTTGATTGTTCTTGTCAATTTATTCCCATACAGATGGTTCTTGAAAGAGCATAAATGCCCAAGGCAGACATTCGTTACTAGTTAAGCTAAACTATTGTTTGGCTTTAAGAAGACTTCAGGGAGTATTTTTGGTTTAAGGTTTAAAGATTATATCAGGGTCATAGTTTCAGGGGTTCATCCAGCTTCCATGGCTCCAGAAAGTCTGGAGTCCGTAAGAATTTGAAATTCTGTTCTGCATTTTCCCTCTTTTGATCAGGATTCCTCTATAGAATCTTTGATCAAAATATTCAGTAATGGTAGCCAGGCACCATCCAGTTCTTCTGGTCTCACAGCAAAGGTGGCAGCTGTTCATGGAGGCAATGAGCCACACTTTCCATATCCTCCTGCTATTCCTGACTCTCCTTCTTCCTCTGTTGCTCCAGGTGAATAGAGGCCAATTGCTGTGCCTTGGATGGGTCACTTGGCAATTTGATATAAGCTAAAGGGAACCCCCAGACTAAAACCCCCTGTTGGCAGCTGTTTCGTAGACATCATCATCAAAGGGAAGAAAGGGTTTGGCTTGGGCTGTGAATTACAGCCAAGACTTAGCTATCAGCTGTTAGAAGAGATAAAAGGAATAATTGAAATCCAAAAATATTATCAAAACCTGGGGCCATTGGCTTCAGCTCCTTTTCCAGTTAAATCTTTTAGGAGAGATACCAATAAGGACAAAATCAGATAGCCCTTATTTCTATTCATCTCTCACAAAGACCAATATATATTGGGTGCAACCTGTATAAAGCATTAACTGTGAAAGGGAAGGGGCAGAAGATGTGGAGGATTTTAGCTACTGAATAAATGATTAGACCAGCAACTTCTCAAGGGCAGGGGCATGGCTCATTCATCTTTGCATCCCTTTCAGGACCTAACACAGTACTTAGACACAGGAAGCATTTGATGAACATTTGTTAATTAAGGTATTACACTTTTCATCCTTTTAGGTGGCCCTTCTAGAATTAAAGGGGCTGTTTTCAAAGTTTTATGCATGACACATAAACTACTGGGCTCTGTAATTTTTGTACAAAGCTTAAGAGACACACCTATAGTGACCCAGAGGTATTAGAGGAAATTTAAAAAACTACCTAGCTCCCCACCCCAACAATGTACATCAGACTTTAATGCCTGCACTGTTTCTCTAGATGTAGCAAAGTCATCCAATTAAATTTTATATTTATATCCCATCTGGTTCCTAGATGATCTAAAGTATCTTGTTGTTGTTAGGTGCCGTTGAGTCGATTTCAACTCATAGCAACCCCGTGTGACAGAGTAGAACTGCCCCATAGGGTTTTCTAGGTTGTAATATTTAGGGAAGCAGATTGTCAGGTCTTCCTTCTGCAGAGCTGCTGGGTGGGTTCAAACTGCCAACCCTTCGGTTAGCAGCCAAGCACTTAACCATTGTACCAGTACCCAGTTATTATTTCACTAGGCTATAAATGAATAAGAAGCAGGATACTTCCTGTTACTGGAGCACATTAAAAACATGAGTTTGTCCCAAATGTAAGCTGCATGAGGGCAGGGATATATTTGGCTTTTCATCATTCTACCTCCAGCCCCTAGCATAGTACCTGGCACGTAATAGGTGCTCAAGAAACATTTTTGGAATGACTGAGTGAAGTGGGATTAGGCATTCTCAGATGAGTGACTGATGAATTACTACACTTTTAATCAAAGTTTCTTCTGTGTGTGTAATAATACGTGTAAGTATTTTGAGAGAATACTGGAAGAAAGTTTAAAAAAAATGTTTGTGTCCTGCTGGAAAAAATAACAAACAGAGACTAATTGTTGCTTTACAGTTTGCATCTCTCAGTGTGACAAGATTTCTGGAGACCTCAAACCCTGGCCGTGTCTGGAAGCAGGTCAGCCTCATACTTACTGAGCCGTATAAAAGCCCGTCGGTGTCCATGGCCAAGTACTGGCCAGTCTCGGTGCCCTTTATATACACCTCCCCCACGCTTTCCGCACTGAGCTGCAGCTGAACTGAAATAAAAATAACACAAACAAAAGTAAATAAACACTAGGCTTTTGCCGATAGGACCCAGCCGCCAGGACAGTTAGCCATGGAAAGTTACGCTCATTCATTTCACAGAACCCTCGGGGATGAGCCTCAAATGAATCAAAACATAGAAATACAGTTCCCTTTTCTTTGGCCTCCAAAGAAAGCTGTCCGTCGGGAGTAATATTCTTGAAAGAGGGAGGAGAGATGATGGTAGATGATGGCAGGCTCACCCACTATCCACCGTTTGCTATAAAATGCATATGCTCTCACACTGCCTGGCTCCTTTCTCCTTCTCTGTTAAAATAACTAGTTGCCGTAGAGTCAACTCCGACTCACGGTGACTCCATGAGTGTCAGAGAAGAACTGTGTTCTATAGAGTTTCCAATGGCTGATTTTTTGGAAGAAGATAACCAGGCCTTTCTTCTGAGGCACCTTTGGGTGGACTCGAACCTCCAAACTTTTGGTTAGCAGCCGAGCATGTTAACCATCTGCATCACTCAAGGACTTCCATCTGTTACCTAGAGGAGAATAATCATGGGAGGAAATGGCATTCACTTCCCTGGGCTCCATCGTCCTGGCCATCTTGTGTTGTGTTGTTACAGAGTGGGCAGCTAATCTGCCGGCCTTAATATGTTCTGCTTTAGTTATGAACTTCCTTTGGGGTGTCCTTTTATGGCCTGGGCATTCTAGGCATTGGAGAGATTCTTCTCAACAGATTTTTTTTTTTTTTTTAAATCTGGGATTGTTATTTTCCCAGACAGAAGAGATTCCTAGGAAGTTAAGATTGGTTGCCATGTATGAAACTCAGGGAACTTGCCCACAATGAGGTTCAATCAACCCCCCCAACCTCTGTGGCAACCCATTTGGGGTACAAGCTGAGGGGAAATCTCTGGCTTCTGAGAATGAAACAGTTACCTGGAAATAAAGTGCTGAGAATAGTAGGTCTCAACTAGGGGCAATTTTATTCCCTAGGGGACATTTGGCAATGTCTGAAGGAGAGGGCAGTGATACTGGCATAGAGACCAGGGATGCTGCTAAACACCCTACAATGCACAGGACAGTCTCCCCCACAACAAAGAATTATCTAGCCCAGAATGTCAGTAGTGCAGAGGTTGAGAAACCTTGAGGTTGAGGGCAAGGGCCATGATTTACACTGAGTTACACCCTTTCCATTTACACGGACTGACATTCCCAAGGTGCCTCGCCCAGTGTGGGGTATATAACTGGCATTCCATGCCTTTTCTTTGATTTCATTGTTCATCTAATTCCTAAAAATAGGAAATATATTCACATGCTTCAAATTTGGAAACTATATGAGAGTAGACAGTAAAAGCCTCCCTCTGAACCCCCAAACCTAATGTCTGGAAATAATCTTTAAACCTTGAACCAAAACTCTCCCATGAAGCCATCATTAAACTAAACAACAGTTTAGCCCAATTAATAAAAAATGTTTGCCTCGAGCATAGCGCTGTTATAAAGAATTATCTATATGAGTGTAAACTGACAAGGTCATCTAAAGCACAGATGAGAACTTAAAGGGGCTAAGAGCCTAAATGAGTGGTGATGAAACAGTCTGGATAGAGATGGAGAATGATGTCACAAGGTGAGGTATGTAACCAATGTCACTGAACTGCTCACATAGAAACTGTGAATGGATGTATGTTTGGCTGTATATATTGCCACCAAAAATAAATAAAACAAACAAACAAACAAAGTCTCCCTCTCACTCCTCCCATTGGGGATACAATGGTGAACAAAACAGACAAAATCCTTGCCCCCCCCCCCCCCAGAATGTGCATTCTCCTGGCGGGGAGACAGAAATGAACAAGTAAACTCCTCCTTCTAGAGGGATTGTATACACCTATTAGGAAATACATATTATCCTCCCATCCTTTCTTACACAAATGTAACATACTACACATACAGTTCTGTACCTTGCTTTTTTTTTTTTTTTTGCTTAACAGCTAAGTTAGAGATCATTCCACGTCGGCACAAACAGTTAACCTGGTTCTTTTTGCCAGCTGAATTGTGTTGTATTATGTGGCTGTACCATAATCATTTAACCACTCCCCTATTAATAGACCCGCATTTCTCATTTCCCTCTGTTTTCCTTATCTTCTGATTCATCCCAAGGGTGATACATAAGTACGTCACCCTTATTGAAGATGCAGTTCTCTTGTCCTTGGAAGTCTTTGCTATAGAGACTCAGGGCTCTTCTAGCTTCCTGTGTAAATGGGGTTTATTTAATTAGCAGGAAGGAAAGTGAAGGCCACCAGCCTACTTTCCCACAGGTCCTCCTATCCTCAGTTAGCTCAGAGAATGTGATGATGAGGAACAGGCCAAAGTGCCTGCGTGTCATCTGGGCTCTCTCACCTCTCCTGCCTCAATTCTCACCATCTGTTCACTCATTCACTCTGCTCCAGCCTTTCAATTCTTTCAGCACATCAAGCTCTTTCCCACTTCAGGGACTTTGCACATGCTGTCTGGCAATTTTTTCCTGCAGGTCTTCACAAGATTGGCTCCTTCTACTCTTTCAGGCTTCAGCCTGAATATCCTCACCTCAGAAGGGCCTTCCCCAGTATCCTACAGCCCTGTAAATAACAGGTCCTTTCACCCCCACCCTACTGTCCATACCATTGCTGCCCTAGCCCCCAACATCACTCTCTTCCACAGTTTCTTTCATGGCATTTAACACATATAATTATTTCATTATTTTAGGGGTTTACTTATTTATTTCTGCCTCCCCAGGAGAACGTATGCTCTGGGAGGAAGGGCGGCGATCTTGTCCATCCTGTTCCCCTTTTATGCCCAGCACCTTGCACAGTTCCCTAAACATAGAGGATGGCCAATACATATTTGTTGAATGAATGATGCTCAGCTAATATTTGCAGAGGTGATTCTACCAGCCCACATCTAATAAGCTGTGTGCTTTGCATTACGTTTCCAATGATGTTTTGTGGAGTGAGGTAACATGGGATTAAGTTGACAGTTGTAAGCTCAAGGCTTGGCCCTGCCACCAACCAGCTGGGTGACCCTGGCTAGATTACTTAACCTCTGTTGGCCACAGTCTCCCTATCAGTAAAATGGAAGGGGCTTCGGTTCAGTCTCTAAAGTTCTTTTGAGCTCTAGCACTCTATGAAGCAAATAGATTTAATAACAATACCCTATACAAGAAATATTATTCAATAATGAAAAGGAACGAAGAATTGATACATGCTACAACACAGATGAATCTTGAAAACATTTTAAGTGAAAGAAGCTGGTCACAAAATTCCACGTATAGTATGATTCCATTGAAATGAAATGTTCAGAATAGGCAAATCCATAGAGATAGAAAGTAGATTAGTGTTTGCCAAGTGCTAGTTGAGGTGGGGGTGGAGTCATGGGCACATAGGAAGATTATGGCTAAGACGTACAGGGCTTCTTTTTAGGGTAATGAAAATGTTCTAAAATTGATTGTGGTGATAGTTACTCAACTCTGTGAATATACAAAAACCATTGACTTGAATACTTTTAATGGGTGAATTATATGACATGAGAATGTATCTTAATAAAGCTATTTAAAAATAAATTTTCCATATTTTCATAGTGTCCCTGGGTTAACACACTTGGCTGCTAATTGAAAGGTTGCAGGTTCTACTCCACTCAGAGGCACCTTGGAAGAAAGGCCTGGTGATCTACTTTTGAAAAATCAGCCATTAAAAACCCTATGGAGCACAGTTCTACTCTGACACACATGGCGTTGCCATGACTTAGAATCAACTCAATGGCAGCTGGTTTTTTGGCTTTTATTTTCATTGTACTTTACAGTTTTCAGAGAATTTTCACATACATGTCTCTATCAACTTATCAGTCTAATCCTATGTGATTAGGAGAGACCAAAGGAAGGAGAGATCCATTTATTAATCACCTGCGATGTGCCAGGCATTGTGCTCATTTCCATCTTGTATGAACAATGCAGAGTTAAAGAATGTAGGCTCCAGACTCAAACTGCACGGATCCATTCTATTCTGGCTACATATTAGCTGTGTGATTGCAGGGCAAGTTATTTACCGTTGTTTCTTTATCTATAACAATAGTACCTACTGCATGGGATTGACGTGAAGGTTAAATGGAAAGTGCCTAGTCGGGTGCATGACACAAAGTTTGTGAGTGATTCTTATCATCATTTCCACTGTGCTTATGTGACTTCAAAGGAGCTCTGGTGGTGCAATGGTTAAACACTTAGCCGCTAACTGACAGGTCATCAGTTCAAACCTACCAGCCACTCTGTGGGAGAAAGATGTGGCAGTGTGCTTCCATAAAGATTTACAGCCTTGGAAACCCTGTGGGGCAGTTCTACTCTGTCCTATAAAGTCACTGTGAGTCAGAATCGATTCAACAGCACACAACAACAATATGTGACCTCAATTCTTCACAGCATTCCCTGGAGGAGGGTGGTGCTTGCTCCATCCTACAGGGGAGGAGACTGTAGGGTGGGAAGATCATGTGTTACACAAGACTATACTAATAAGGCGAAAACCATGACCAAAACCCAGGTTTGGGTACTCCAAGTATGCTGCTTTTTCCTCTCTTTCACGCTGCTTCATGGGCTCTAATTATGGGATGTAGTGGTCCAAATGCAGCCATACTCCCCTTCTTGGGTTCCCTTGTGTTCAAGACCAGACATGTACAAAATGGCAAGATGGTCATCCAAGACCCCATTTGTAGCCATGGAATGGAGTGATATTAATTGCCTGTGACTTTTGTCCAGCTTTCCCCCACATATGTAGGTGTTTAGTCAGACACAGTATAGGTAGTATTGAAATCCCAAAGAGTTGGTCCTTTTAGGTAATCAAGGAAGACTCTTTAAAAAGCTTTCCATTTTCTAGTTCATATCTGTTCAGCTGCCTTAGATAGTACCCATCAGTCTTGCCATGGGGGTATGTGGAGTTGACCTTGCCATCTGTGGAGTCCAATCATGGCCATGTAAAGGCCTCGCAGGGGTAAATAAGAGCCAGAGGCCTGCTTAGCACATGACTTCAGCCCTCAGCCACGAGCCTGCCACCAGGGTTGTTGCGCTGGTGAGAGTTCGTCTCAAGAGTTTCCTCTATAAATATTATTCCTCCAGGATGTCCAAGTTTCATAGCTCATTTTCACTGGATTTCTTTCTGGCTAAGTTTCCTAAACATATATCCTTCTGCAAGCAGAGCTGGCAGGAAGGAGTAACACCCAGCCTGAGCTGCGCGGGTAGCTGACTAGGTGTCCAACTCACTCGTGTGACTTCATTCCAGTTTTCCAAGCCTACATCCAGCTGCTGAGAAAGAGCGAGGAAAGAGAGAGCGTGAGAAAAGGGGGGCCTCAGAAAAAGGGGGGCTGGCTATGGGGCCTCGCCTGAAGCAGCAGCGTCTTCCTCTTACGGTAGTGCGGGGCCAGATGGATGGATAGCTATTCAGTCAACATATTTATAAAGCATCTGTTACATACTGGGAGCTGTACTGAACGCCAGACACGGTCCCTGCTTTCAGGGGGTTTACATACAACTAGGGAAACAGACAAATGAACCTACCAATGATAAAGCGACACAATAACAAAAAACTCACTTGCTTTCAAACTAAAAGAAAACACAAATGCAAAAATTAAAACAAAACCTTCTCTCGGTCTGTGTGTGTGTGTGTATGTATGTATGTGTAAAAGCATTTCCCTTTCAAAGATAAGCAGAAAATAATGTACTGTGAAAAAGCAAATTGTAGAAGAATATTTATAATCATTCATTGATAAACATTTTGTAAAAAAAAATAGCACAAAACTGTGCATATCTCATGAATATATAAATGTACAAAAATACAAAAATGTGCACTAGAGACCAAATTCATACAAATGGTTGCTCTGGGGAGGAAGAGAAGAGGGGAATGGGCAGAATTTCACCTTCATTCTAATGCTTAATTCTTTTAAAAGCACAATTCTAAGTGAAGACTGCCCAGCTAGTAATACTGGTTAACTCTGGGTGATGAAGCTGCTGGTGCATGTCAAATTATCCTTTGTACTTCTCAGGGGTGGTAGTTAATATTTAAAGCAGGGTTCTCAGTCCAAGGGCAAGCACTCAGAGCTGCACAAAACTCACGTGTTTGGTCCTGGTGATCGCTGTGATGTTCTGTGACCCAGATCAGCCTTGACCCCAGTTGCAGCTATACCTGAGCATAGGTAGCCATAGGAGGTGAGTCTTCTTGGGGGTAGACAGGGGACCAGGAAACCGGTGAGGCAGGACAGGGTGAAGGGCCACTAAAACAGCACCTTCTCCACTCAGTCTCCTTTTCCAGCACAAGAGCAAAGGGGAAGGAGCACCTCTTCTTTATCTTGCAAGGGAGTTTAGGACTTCCATCTTGAGGATCTTGGGCAGGAAGGCCCATAGGCTTTAAAGCATCCTAAGGATGAAGGGGCAAGTACTTTTTGCCAAATGAGACAAATCATTTAGTCTGAAGAGTACTTATTTTTCCCAATTCTGAAATAAGGAAAGCAACTTTTAACTTAGCAGAAGGAATGGAAAGCAACTTTGTAGAAGGTGCTATAACAGATACGAATTTCTTACAGAAATTCAAATTTATAAAGCATTGTAAAAAACATATGGGAAGAGAAAATTTACATAATAAAATGTTGGAGGGGGGAGCATACTGGAAGAGGGAAGGAAGCGTTTGCTTAGCGGATGTGTGGCGATAAGTGCCCGCATGGAACCCAGAGTTCTGCTCCTTCATTAGGAATGCATTAGGGTGTGTTGGTTTGGAAATGGCCTATTTATCAGAAATAAATGCCATATAACCTGAAATGTGAAAAATCACCTTTGTATGGCGCAAACAGTTAAGTGCTTAACAACTAACCAAAAGATTGGTAGTCTGCACCCACCAAGAGACGCCTGGTAAGACAGGCCTGGCTTCTGAAAGGTCACAGCCTTGAAAACCCTATGGAGCAGTTCTACTCTGCACACATGGGATTGCCATGAGTTGGAATGTGCTTGACAATAACTAACAGCAAACAACAAATCATGCTTCTACCTAGTCCCCCTGCTCATCCATTAAACCCCTTCATGGGTCCCTATGTACTCAGGAGTAAAGGGGAACAATGAGCATTTGAGTGGATGAACCAGCCCCCAACTAGGCATTTGTACCTTTTTTTCTGAGGGATTATAAGTCTGTATCTGTGGTTTTCTCCTCTGCTCCCCAAAGGGAGGTCTTAGCCAGTTGCTGTGGAGTCCATTCTTCCTCATACTGACCCCATGTGCGTCAAAGTAGAACTGTGCTCCATAGGGTTTTTAATGGTTGATTTTTCAGATTTCTTCTGAGGCACCTCTGGGTAGTTTCAAACATCCAGACTTTTGGTTAGCAACCAAGTGTGTTAATCATTTGCACCACCCAGGGGCTTCTCATTAGGTCTTAGCTGTAACGTATTCCTGGTAAGATAGGTAATCCTTTACTTTCCTAGGGCAGAAAGAAGGAAAAGGAGTTTTGAGCCGGCCAATGCCAAGACAAGTGAGCTTTGGGCCCTGCACCCCATTTCTGAGCACCAAGCAATCCCAACATCTTGCTGTCCTGCCCTAGGAAATCTTAAAAAATAAGATTACAGCTGGTGCATTCAGTGGGAAAACTACGTGGAGAGGGAGGCTCTGCTTCCATAGCATGTCCATGGCCTTTAAATCGACTTCCCACCTCTTCTCTCCAAAGAGAGGCCAAGAGAGATTACGTGCCTGGTTTATTCTGGGTTTGAGACTTCCCGTCCTTTGCTGTGTTTACCCAAAGTGAGGTCAGCCTCATTCAGAACTCGACGAGGTTGTTTTATGTCAGTGGCATTTATAATTAAAACGTAGCCACAAACTGGGCTCTGTGAAACATTAGAGAAAGATGGAGGAGGAAAAAGAAAAAGAGTTTGGGAAAAAGATACCGGTGGTTTGGAATATATATATATACATATATATATATACACTTTCTTAGAATGTGTAAACATATCTGATTCTCCTTTAGGGTCTGGAAATTTTTTATATAGTCTAGGAACTGTACGATATTTTAAAAAAAAGGTATATATCTAGAAAACGCCTTCCTATATAATCAGATAATGGGTGGCTGGGGGAAGAGGAGCAGGGAATCCCTCTGCATAAAATATGACCAAGGTTAGAACACCCTCAGGGACAACGTTCCTGACTAAAGAATCCCCCCATTCCCAACTTCTGGCCACAGGACTCAACTCTGTCCATTTCGGTCATTTGAAAAGCTAGTTTGACTTTTGGCCAAGCTGATGGGGAGCACAGTGCCTTTACCATTAGGTGGTGAGTGTTATGGAAGCAGATTTGCATGGGGCTGTGAGTGAGCCAGAGAACAGAAGTCTGGACCGCCCCAGAACAAGGGAAGTGAGGGATTTCTCTGTAGAGAAGGAGTCCGCCCTTTATAAAGAGCTGCAAAGAGGATTCTCTGGGCCAGCGAACTCCCCTAGTGCATTTAGGATGTGGTTTAATTTATAAATGTTTGATTGGCACACAATTTTCTCAGGAACGTTTCCATTCGTGTGGTGAGCAACGTCAGTAATTTGGCTCCCCACGCAGCCTCCGATGTGCTTGTTGAGGTGTGGGGTGGTGGGCCACATGAAGAGGCTGCAGGGTTTGGACATTTGTGAGATTATTATTCTCCTCCAGTTATTGTTACAGTTATTAATCCTATCAAGGAATAAGTCATGGCCACTGTTGGCTAGTGAGGGAACTCCAGCAGAAAGAGCAAAATCAAACATGGCGCTCCTCCTTGCCTTTGCCTAAGCTAGTTTGCTCTGCCAAGAGAAGTGAGACAGGGCAGGGCTTGCTGGGCCAGCATCTGGGTACATTATACCTCCATGGCTGGCCTTTGGAGCTCCAACCCTAGACAGCCACACAGAAGCTGGGATGAAGGGTCACCCTCAGTTCAGTGAGCAATTGGGAACATTCATTTAAATTAACAGATCAGATGGGTAGATGAGACAGGCCAGGTAAGCCTGGGAATGAAGACGATGATGGTGGTGGGGATGATGGTGATAATAATACCATTTTTGTGCACTTATTATGTGCTTGGAAGTGTGCTAAGCACTTCTACAAACCTCACATTTAAGGAGTCCCCGACTGGTGCAACAGTTAACATGCTCGGCTGCTAACTGAAAGGTTGGTAGTTCGAGTACATACTGAGGTGCCTCAGAAGAAAGAGCTGCTGATCTACTTCCAAAATATCAGCAATTGAAAACCCTATGGAGCATACTTCTACTCTGGCACAAAGGGGGTCACCGTGAGTCAGAGTCGACCTGACAACCGCTGGTTTGGTTTTGGTTTTTATCATGTTTAAAATTCCTACTTTCCCATGAGGTGAGTACCATTGTCATCCTTGTAACAATAAGAAAACTAAGGCACATAGAGGAGAAGTAACTTTTCCAAGGTGACACAGAACTAGTAAACATTGGTGAAGAGACCTGAACCTATACCCATCTGACTCGCCCGACAGGCTTTGTGAGAATCTAATGTGTTTATTGAATTAGTTTGCGGGTGAAACCACCATCATGGTGGTGGGATATGGAAAGGACCTCAGTCTTGGGAGCAGAAGCGGTAGGTCCATGCCAAGCTTTCCCAGGTAATAGCTGGTCACAGGCCCTATTAGCTTCTGTGTTCTCAGAGATGATAATTTCACGGGGTTATGGCTAGGGGGAAATGAAAGAGTCTAGCACAATGCCTAGCACATATCAGGTGTTCAATAGATCTTTATTGAATATATTAATGAATTTGAGCTTATCTGCTACCATTACAATTCATTCATTCAACCAGTTAATGTTTACTGTCTACCAAGTGCCAGGCAATGGAGAGGCATGAAAATTATAGTGTTGAACAATAAGAGACAAAGTCCCTGTCCTCAGGCAGCCCAGCAGGAGAGAAAAACTTTTAAATAATCATACAAATAAATGTACAAAGAGAGCTGCTGGGTCCATGAGTCACCCTTAAATGCTCTGTGTGTGAAATGGAACTGATAGTCTTGCCCCACACCTGGTCCTCTTCCAAGATCCTCTCTTATGGCGACACAATTTATCCATCTCCCAAAGCCCTAGAGTCCAACATGAATCTTCTTACAACCCTGCACCCCATCGACCCCCCACTTCTGCAGCTCTCACAGTCTGATTGTGCCTACAGCTGTGATTTGAGGAGTTATAAAGGGCCAAACCGAAAACCACCTTCTCCACAGGCCAGAAATTCCCACCCATGGAAACATTTTACCCAGGCCTATATTACAATAGCCCCCACACAAGCACAGAATTTGTTTATACCACCATAAGAAGGGCCTTGTGTTAGATACTTGGAAATTTATTTTCCTAGGAGTAAGAAGAAAAATTTAAAAATCTTTTCGAGTTTGCCCACTGCAGAGAAACTGGTTGCAGACCAAGAGAAGCTATGAAGGCACACGGTTTTATCTTGCGTTATTTATGTAGATTTAAGAAAAATATTCAGTTGATTTTTAGAAATGCTCTTCTGCAGGGATCTTTTACTAAATGTGTAAGTAGTGACTCTACCTGTGACCTCAGTTTCTAACCACATTAAAACTAATGATAAAGAAATAGAGTCCCTCCCCTTGCCAGACTATACTAATCTCAGTCATCTAGGGATTATCCACCCCTGCCTGTCCAAGACTGCTAACCTTTGAAATTCAGAAGGACTTGTGGTAGTACCGCCACTGGACAGAAGAGGGCGACAGACCCCATTCAGGCGTCTTCTCCCCTAGTATCACACAACTCTTTGCAGCCTTCTGAGACACACAGGTGGTGTTATTATTTCCATTCCACAGGTGAGGAAACTGAGTCCCAGTGAGATTAAAGGATTCTCCTCCAGATTGCACAGCTGGGAACCCTGGAGACATCTAATTGTCTATACAGCAGAAGGCCTGGGAGTGTCAGGATGATTGGAAGGGTCATAAGGGGTTAGAAGACTTGAAGTTGCTTTTGCAGAGCACTTTGTGCAAGATGGAGAGAATGTTAATTGTCCAGTGCTACTCTGACTAGAGAGTGGCAAAGCAGGAATATGAACTCAAGGTTTCTACCTCTAAATCCAGGGCCTGAATCTGCAGGGTGTATGTGGATTATCTAGTTCTTCTGACAATGGGAGATGGATTTCTGCCCCCCACCCCACTTTGATTTCTGTCCTCATTGGCCCTTGTTCTTAGTATAGAGTAAGTGAAAAGGCCAACATGACTCTGAATGTTGGCAGAGAGGCCCTAAATTAAAACCTGAATCGAGACCCTTGGCCCACCTGGGAGGTGGTATTATAGAAAGGGTGAGAACTAGGAAAGGTCCTTAAGTAACCAAAACCAAACCCATTGCTGTCGAGTGGATTCCGACTCATAGTGACCATATAGGGCAGAATAGAACTGCCCCACAGGGTTTCCAAGGAGCGGCTGGTGGATTCAAACTGCCAACCTTTTGGTTAGCAGCTGAACACTTAATCACTGCACCATCAGGGCTCCAGCTGTATTGTATTTCCACACACTGAGTTGACTACACGGAAGTCTTGATGATGATGACAGCAGCAACATTAACTACCATGTGCTGAGCTCTGACTCTGGGCCAGGCACCACATTATTTACTGCATTATCTCATTGAATCCTTCCAAGGAGCCTCTGAGACAGGTAATAGTATTCTTATCTTACAAGTGAGGAAAGTAAGGCCAGAGAACTTAAGTAACTTGCTCTAGTGCACCCGGCAAATAATTGCTGCAGCATTACTTGGCCGCAAACATCTGCACACACACTCCTATGCCTCCATGTGCTGTATTCCAAGGGTTCCTGACATCTGAGGTCAGGCGGCTAAGTTGGCAGCGTATTTCAGAAGTCAGCTCAATGACAGCAGTGAACTCGTATGCCGTTGTACAGAAATTCCAGTAATGGTAGCCTCTTTTACCCCAGAATTCGAAATTTCCCAGAAGAGCCCAATTAACCCCAAGGAACACATCACCAAGGTTGTTTTTCGCCTGGGATTCTAAGGATCGGAGAACATTCTCCATTGGTTCAGAAAATTGGCAAGTAAAACTTATGAGAAACATTTAAAACCCAGAAGAACAAGAACATGTTCCCCTTGTGCTATGTGGGGATTGCATAAACTGTGTACCATGGCTGACAGTGGATTACAACCTAAGTCCATTTATTTGCAGCCAACATTGCTTAGGTATACATTTAACACACTAAATAGAGGGTCATTTTTTTTTCTTTTCTTTTGCCTCACTCTGGTACCTATTTTTGGGTATAAGGCATTTGGCAGGTCTGTTTGAAGACGAACCATCAAAACAAAGCCAAAGAATTTAATCCTGCAGCTCTAAACCCAGGCTTCAGCCTTCCTGTAGAGGACAATGCCACCCGGTCTGTACATGCCAGCTTCTACCCCATTACCTGTGCATCCAAGGGTAGAGAGTGAACACCAGTAAGAGTCTACAACCTTTGGTGCATATTCCATGAACAATGAAGACTACCACTGTATAAGCCACCACGTGCAAGCCAGTGTTTTGCATTGCATTTTAAAGCTCGTCTTGCAGGACCTTACTTTTTACCTGTGCTATTCCGTGTCTCCTGATGTTACCCACACTTCCCTCCCCTTGATTTGCAGGATGTGTGACTCTTTCGATTGCTGACCCTCTGCAGGGACAGATCTGACTTTTGGCTGCTCTGCAAACTCTAATGCCTCTGTGGTGCTCAGGGAATCTCCAATAACATCACCGTAGGACTCAGACACCAGCACCAGGAGTACTAAAGCAGAAGGAAGAGAGTTTTATACTTAGATAGTCGAGAAGATCCTTTTCTCCAAAGTCATACCTTCATTTATCACCATCATCTGCGAGCTGGGCTTGCAGAAGGCTTGGGAGCGAGATTCAGCATTTGGCTCAAATCGCTCCTGCTCTCCAGTTTCTGTAAAGTCTGGAGAAGCACTTTACCCCTCCTGGTTACCACAACCACATCTGCAAGATATGCAGAGTGAAGGCCACATAATTTATCATGTGTAAGACTATGATTATGAACTAGGATTTCACAAATCAAGCCCAGTGGAAACATAACCTGGAGAGTCAGTTAACTTGAAATTGAGCCCATGTCTTTGTACAGGATTTACCACCCCAGACCCATCTTGCTCTTCCCATCATGGAGCAAGCAGGGCCGCTGACCAGCCTTGAGGGCCAGACCTTTCACTGGTTACAGAAACCTGGGAAAATGCATAGATTAAATACTGGCAGCCAAATCTGGTCTCAAAGCAGCTTTGTTAGGTCAGCAGAGAATTCCATTAAAAACTTGAAATAGATCACCTTCAGACAAGTCATGAGCCCCAGCACTGCCTCTTTTCCGTACCAACTTTATGCATTCATGTTACCCCTGTTTCTGAGTGTGCCAGGCCTGAATAGAACCTGGAAGAATGGGGCACCAGTACTGACATATCCTCCAGTCCTTGACCTGGGAAGATACTAGAAAAGCAAAGAGTACAGTAGACAGGGGTGCTTACTGTGCTGGTCACTCCTGTCCCTGGTGCCATCCACTGTGCCATCTGGAAGGATCCTCAAGAAGTGGCCCCCATTGCTACAGTAGAGGAGTTTGGGCTTCTTGTAATTCCCTGGTGGCAGGTTAAACTTCTCGGTCAGGGCTGTGAAGGTTGTGATTTCCCCTTCAGCCATGGCTCAGTAGCTCCTGGTTATGGCTGCCTCAAGACTGTAAGAAATGAAACAAACCTGTAGAATATTCTTCCAGCAAAGGTACAACGTACACTTTCAGAGAGGGAAAGAGAGCCTCCGGGCATAGGGCTCTGGGCAGTTTGTAACCACAGACTGCCCAGGTGGTGCCCACAGTAAACGGGCCCCGGTGGGGGTGGCCAGTGATTATGGAAGGATGGTCCCCAGCATGGGAGGGATTTTCAGTTTCCAACTGGACACAGCTTGGACCAGGCTGTGCATTTTTTTAGAACTTCAAATTTAATCATTTGGCCAAGGTTAAAAAAAAAAAAAAGTTTTAGTCCCTGTTTCTGATCCACACACATCCTCAAATTAAACACTGAAGTTGCACTAAAATAACACCCGGGGTCTGACTGAAACCCGCAAAAGCCAGGAGGCCGGGATGGAGGTTTTGCCCTCCACCCTCACACTGCTGCAAGAGGCTGGTAGCAGATAGCACAGACACCACGCGCAGAGCCTCTGGGCAAAGGCATAGAAAGCCGTTCATGCGCCTCGCAGCCCTTCACAGCAAAGGGTTAACATGTAAAGGAAATATTTTGGGTTTGTTGGTTGGGATGGGAGAGGAATCCGGGAATAAGGCACTTAGGGGTATTAAGCAGAGATTTTTAAAGGGCAAATACTGTACCAAAGGAAATGTTCTGAAACAGATGATTATGAAGAATATGTCTTGTTACTGTCTGCTTCCACAGCTTTCCACGTAGCCTCATATCACATAGAGAGGAATGTCAGTCTGTCCCTTGTGCATCCTAGTTGTTTTCTAATATGAGACATACTTATTATGACCCAGAAACCACCAGTATATATTACAATCCTGTAACGCTGTATACACCCATTATATACAAATTATGAGTGTAAAAATGCATGAATTACACCTCTAACGGTAAAAAAGCAAAACCGATAAACATTAGAATTTGTGCATGTGTTTGTGTGTATGTGTATCAATATTTTGTTCATTGTTATTGCTCACTAGTATTCCATGGTATGGATGTACCACAGAACATTAGAATTTTAAAGCATCTACTTGCCCCACCATTTAGGAGAATGAAGTGCTGGTGGATATCAGGACGGTAAAAGAAAGAAGCCAAAGAGACCAGGAAACTAGCATGGGAGCTTTTTTTTTTTTTTTTTTTTTTTCCATAAATTTGAGTTGGTGCTAATTGTGCACATGATTATCAAGCAGTCTTATAGTAACAATCATCATCATCATTAACATGTTCTGGGCTACAAATTAACTCATATAATCCTCACTGTAACACTGTGAGGCAGACACTAATATTGTCCCCATTTTAAGGATGGAGCCCTGGTGGCACAGTGGTTAAGAGCTAGGGCTGCTGACCCAAAGGTCAGCAATTTGAATCCACCAGCCAATCCCTGGAAACCCTATGGGACAGTTTTACTCTGTCTTATAGGGTCACTAGGAGTCGGAATTGACTCAATGGCAATGGGTTTCGGTTGTTTTTTTTTTTTTTTGGTATTTTAAGTGTAATGGAACTACAGCTTAGAGATGTTAAAGGCCTGTCCAAGGTCAACAGCTAGTAAGTGGTGGAGCTGAGCCGCTATCAGGGGTCTGTGTAAACAAAGCCCTTACTTGCCCTTAATCACTACGAAAAGGCCACGTGACTTCACTGACACTGGACTAGCAGTATTATCACTGAGACTGGGGTTTTCACCTGTTGCCTGGGCACTTACATCTCCTCGTCAGAGTTCATCATTCACTAAGTTATTTGTGACCCAGATGTTGGCTATCACCACCAACAGCCTCCACTTTTACCCCTACGCCAACCTTGCGGCTGCACTCCATGCATGTCTGCATTCCCCAGGAAGAACTCCCCCATACCAGGCGTTAGGGAGTGGTGGGAACTTCACTGAAGACCAGCCTCCCTCCCCGTATTGCCCTGCACTAACCATCCACCCATCTTGGAGCAGCCTCTTGGAGCCGCCTCCATTGAAAGCAGCTCCATCATAAACCAAGCTGCAGTTTGTATGATTTGCCCTTGTGATTTTGGAATTGAGGTTCATGTTGGAGGCCTTCATTTGTTTCCTCTGCTCCCAGCACATCTTTCCCAATATGTAGTCACATGGGCCAGGTTCAGTTATTGTTTCAGGTCCCTTCAAAGCCCCCAGAGGGAATTTTATATACACCATGTAAACTATATTTAACTTCTGATCACCCCCAACATATCCTCCACATATAGTCAGACTTTGTCCAGCTACTTTTGCATAATACAGTAACAGAAAATTATTTCTTTTCATTGTTTTCATAGGAAAGACTGCAGAGGAGCTTACCTTGCACTGCACACTGATTGCAGTTCCCTCCTCAAGCCCTCACTCTCTCTTGCAAACCTTTTTCTTTCACCCACAAGCCTCTAAGTCTCTCTGGGTTTGCTCTGTCTCTCTCATTCTCTCACTGTCTCTCCACAGCCCTCTCCACCCAGCCTGTAAGTTCCCCTCTCACTCTGTCTCATTTCACTCCCCATCTGAGGTAAAGCAATTTCGCTCTTCCAAACACGGACATCCTCACCCATCACCTCTCTATTAGCACACTAGTTCCCGCTTCCTTAAAATACGACTAAGAGATTATACATATTTTTTCTGTATTTATTTTTTTTTCCAAGCACTTACTAAGTTATGTGTCTAGTTTGGTACAGGAGGCAATAATTACATATTAGTGGTTGACATTTACCTGTACAAATAGTCATTCATATTGTCAGTTTGAGGTGAGCAAAATTTTGTTTCTTGTCTCACGGTTTTCTCAAATGGAGGTCCCCGTTTGCCTCTGGTTCATGGCAATTGCGTATTAAGGGTGGCTTTCCTCCTAGATCCAGCACCAGTGGGAAAGTCTCCCTTAAGTGGTTTTCTAAATGTTGGGCATGGATTTGGATGGATCCATTTGCATTCTTTCTTCTACCTCGTTGGGACAAAGGGGGACAGTTGCACCAGAGGCTGGCTCAGGTTGGAGGCACCAGCTGTGGCCAAGGATGATACATATGATTGTGTGTAGCAGCATGCAGCCTGGGCTTTATCACCACTGAGGTCTTGCCCACAAAACAACCTCAGCCAGAGCCCAGTAGATCCTCAGGCACCACCTCACTCCTGATCACACAGTGCAACCTGCAATCATAAAACCCTGTAACTCCATGCTCTGCCTGCTTCCCCCGCCTTTCCAGTGAAAGGGACTGTCATTCCGTCATGGCTATTTCTAATTTCCAATTGCCGTCAAGTCAACTTCGACTCATGGCGACCTCATGTTCACAGAGTAGAACTGTGTTCCATAGTGTTTTCAATGGCTGAGTTTTCAGAAGTAGATCTCCAGGCCTTTCTTCTGAGGCACCTCTGGGTAGACTCGAACCACCAGCCTTTCAGTTAGCAGCTGAGTGCGTTAACCATTTATACCACCCAAGGACTCCTTCATGTCTATACTGACTTCATGGCTTTACTGACTTTAGATTGCTCCTATAACCCACTTCTACTCAGATCCATACCTGGAAACCTGGAGGGGACGTGTTGACTCCTGAAAATAAGCTCGATAGTCAACATGAAGCTGATAGACTATGGCAGTAGGGTTAATAAATCAGCTGAAACATACAAAAAATGAAATCCCTTTTTGTTGCTGAAGGAAACCCCAGACACATGGAAAACCCTTATTTTTAACTTTATTTACAGTTTACCTATATTTTAAGCAGCGGTTGATTCCAAGTTTTCTGCCAATCCAGTATTTGGTAAAGGAAAGAAGTAAAGGAAGTACATGACACAATACACCCATAACGCAGCAACCTTTGCAGACCTTTGGGGATTTACACAAATTGCTCTAGTAAATGAGTCCATTAACTAGAAAAAAAATCAGAGAATAAGCATAATAGAAATTTACAAGCACTGCTTCTTTTTACAATTACCTTTTTGTTTGCTGTCAGGAGAGGCAGTTTCTACATAAGCGTGTTGGGAAATGGAGAAGATCAAGCCCAGTGAACTCCCTGTCATCAGCGGGTGCTAAGCGAGCCCTTTGAGATTTAGGACACTGGTGAGATTTTGGGAAAGACAAAGGTTTTCTTGATTTCTCAGTGACACGAAAGCCTATTGGAATATCCGTGTTAAGGCTGACCTGTGTTGTCAGCTGTAGCCTCTGGAAGGGAACCTGAACTCTGACACATGAACAGGATGTTAAGTATAGACTCTTGCCCAGGAATGCAGTAGTCACTCTTCAGTGTGGTGGTTGGCAACCACTGCAGAGTCCCCACTATGAGCGAATTGGCTCTGGAACCTGGGCGAGTAATTCATTCCTGCTTAGATGTTTCCTCTAATCAACCCCACTTTGCCTACCTCTCAGAGTTGTCTAAAGGGTGAAATGGGCACAGTATTCACAATAAAGCTTTAAAAGCACGGTGAAACCTGTGAGAGCTGGAACTCGACCATACTGCCTTGTTTTTCCAAGTCTTACAAGTTTTCTGCCTTTGACAGGGTGCAGCCTTACTCCTTTTCTATTGCTTGTTTTAGTGGAAAATATTTGAATTTTCCTTCTTTGACAGGTTTCCACCTTACACAGGCTCCAACTGTCACAGGTTTTATACATACAACAATGTGTATAACAATGTGGCCTGAACTATAGGATATGAGTAACTGGTTGTGTTGAAGTCTGGTGTGGTCTAGGTCAGCTGTGATTAAATACTTAATTTAAAATAATTTTTCATCTGGTTCTAAAATAGTTTTTTGGTGCCTTCCATATGGGGGAAGAAATTAGCTAAGTCCCCCATTATTTAAGCTACAGACGTGGCAGAGAAGCTGATGGAGGCAAAAGTAAGCCATGGTTATGTAAGAGAGAAGCCAGGTCATCATTTCAGAGTCGGTTTTCAGCTTATCAGAAGTTATTGAGGTGACATTTGTGAAGGCAGCTATTTTTATGAGCCATTTGTTCTCACCTTGGCCCTGGTGGCTAAGCTGGAAAGGAAAGACTTGTGATTCTGGGAATCAAGGGAAGGCATATATAAAACGGATTCATCTTTGGTTCAAAATATACTGTGAGTCCTTGCTCCTTGCTCTATGAATGGCATTACCCAAAAGTCTTAACTCCTCCTTAGAGTTATTAATTAACCTTAGATTTTGTTAAGTCAAATGTTCATGTTAAATTGCAAGGGTAATTGCTAAAAGAAAAGAAATAGAATATATTAATTTCAACCAGCAAGTGGCAGGGGTTAGGGGTGGGAGTAAAGTGGGATAAATAAAACTCTATCCTTCCAAAAGAATCAAGAAAAATAGAAAAAGAATAGAAAATTATGGTAAATTGCTCAAAATTATGTGGCAGAAATAAATCCAAATATATTTATAGTCACAGTAAATATAAATGGACTAAATTTATAGTTATTGCATTTTTTAAAATCCATCTACACTGTTTACTGAAAACATATTTAAAACACAACACAGAAAGGTTAAAGTAAAAGGATGAAAAATAGACACACAGCAAATGTTAACAAAAATAAAAAGTTGGTGTAGCTGTATTAGTATCAGATAAAATAGCTTTAAGGTAAAAAGAATCATCAAGGATAAAAGGGATCAGTACATAATGATAAATGGAACAATTCAACAGAAAGATACAAAATGTTTAAGCTTGCGTATACCTAATGACATATCCTCAAAATACATAAAACAAAAATTGACAATATATAAAGAGAAATTGACAAATCCACAATGATGGTGGGAGATTTTCATATTATTTGCCCATAGTTAATTGGGAAGACAAACAAAAATATGAACAAGAATTTAGAAGACTGAAACACATAATTGACATGTTTAATTGAATGAACATATAGAGAGCCAACAATTTGTGAGTACTTTTCTTCTCAAGGACACATGGAACATTTACAAAAATAGACAATGAACCAGATCATAAGGCAAAAGTCAACGCACATAGAAGAATTAGTTTCATTCAGACCAGTCTTTGGGTAGGTGGAAATCATTCCCACCCATCCAGCGGTGACAAAGTCCTTTTAATCTTACCTTTTTAATGTCTCCTATAACCATCCTCTCTTCTCCATCCCCACTGCTTATACCTTACTGCAGACGGCAGGTTGTAGTAGTCTCTTTTCTCCCTCCCCGTCCACTTTCAATCCTGCTGTTAGTGATCTTTCTAACAGGTGAATCTGATCATAACTCCTCTGCTGAAGATCTTTGGGTCAGTGGTTCCCTGCTGCCTTCATGATAAAATCCAGACTTCTACCATGACCCCTGAGGTTTTTATTATCTGGTCCCTGCTATCCCTGTTATTAGCTTCTTCTTGCAGTTCCCACACCCCTACACTCACCCAGCCCTTAATCCAAGCAGCTCATCCTTTTGCCAGCAACGTTTTCTCTCTCTTTTCCTCCACCCTTCTACCTTGGCCTGGCTAGGTCATACTCACCCTTCAAATATTCAGCTCAGTTACCTTATCCTCCGGAAAACCTTATTTGGACACACTCCCCAACCCCAGCTTCCCTACCCTTCCTCCACACCACACACACCAGTTTAGATTAGTTGGCTCGCTTGTTCTCCCGTAGCATACTGACCATATCGTCATTGCAACATAAGAGTAATTGCCATGTACACTTCCCTGCTTAAACCCTTCAGTGGTTTCCCATTGCTCTTGGATAAAGACCAAAGTCTTAACATGGCCTTCAGGGCTCTGCAAGAGTCCAGCATTTGCTTCCTCTCCTGTCTCATCTCTCACCACCATCTCTCTCTAAACTGACCTTTCATTTCCTTGAAACCACTGTGGTCCCTCTCACACCAGGACCTTTGCCTATGCTCTTCTCTCTGTCTAGAACACTATTTCTCTCTTCTCTACCCCACTCACCCGGTCAACTCCTGTGTTTTCTTCAAATCTTAGTTCAATTATCAATTTCTCAAGGAAGCCCTTCCTGCCTCCCTTAACTGGGTTAGACTTTTCCAATTTTCATAGGACCATTTAACATTTCTTCAGAGCTCTTACTTCAATTACACATTCATTCTTTTTTTTTTTTAACTGTGCATTAGGTGAGAGCGAATTAGATTCCTATTCAATAATCTGTACATAAAGTATTTCTTGGCCTTGGCTTCATTCCCCACAATGTGTCAGCACTCTCCCCATATCCACCTTGGGTTCCCCATTATATTTCGTCCTGATTTTCTACCCCTTCCTGCCTTCTCATCTTTGCTTTTAGGCATATATTGCACTTTTGATCTTGCATAATTGATTGTTCTTCGAAGCACGTTCTTCTCAGGTGTTATTGTTTATATTATAGGCCTCTCTATTGTTTGACTGGAAGGTGGTCTCCAGGAATGGCTTCAGTTCCAGGTCATGAAGGGTGGCTTAGGGCCATAGTCTCGGGTGTTCCTCCCGTCTCTATTAGACCAATAAGTCTGGTCTTTTTAGTGAATTTGATTTTTTGTTCTACATTTTTCTCCCACTCTGTCCAGGATCCTCTGTTGTGATCCTAGTCAGAGTGGTCAGTAGTGGTAGCTGGGCACCATCTAGTGCTTCTGGTCTTGGGGTCGTGTAGGCTGTGGTTCATGTGGCCCATTAGTCCTTTGGACTAATTGCTCCCTTGAGTCTTTGGTTTTCCTCACTCTCCTTTGCTCTGCACGAGAAGAGACCAATAGTTGTATCTTAGACGGATGCTCACAAGCTTTTAAGACCACAGACATTACTCACCAAAGCAGGATGCTGAACATTGTCTTTATGAACCATGTTGTGCCAATTGACCTAGATGTCCCCCGAGTCTATATTCCTTTGTCTTTGACCCTAGGAACTTCATCCTGTGAGGTGTTTGGTTATGTCTAAGAAGTTTCCTTGACTGTGCCCCTTGTGTGCTGTATCGTCTCTATTAATATATGAGGAGCACCTACAGTCATGTATGTAGAAGTATACACCACCAAACCTGTATAACCTCTCACACCTTTTGTCATATCTATCTACCTATGTATCCATCCATAAATTATTGTTTGTTAGTACTATTGTTGCATGATTGTCTATACTATAGTAGTTACCATAGTTGTCCTTTATTCATGTGTTACTCTCAGTGTCCTCTCTTGCCTTGGTCACGTTGTGCTGACTTCTGCCATATTGTGTATTATTGCTTTTCCCTTCACCAATATTGACACGTGTTTTCTATCTACTTGGTAATTCCGCCCCCCCTTCCCTCCCCATCAAAGATTCTTTTTTCCTTTTCTTTTTTTTTTTTTCTGTAATTACACATTCATTCTTGTGATTATTTAACATCTTTCTCCATGATGGATTGTCAGCTCCATGATAGTACAAACCAATCTGTCTTGTTCACCACGGTATCCCAGTGCCTGGCAAAATGCCTGGCACCTAATGGAAAGTTGATAAATATTTGATGACTGAATGAATGAATATAATATAACTTGTTTTCTAGGATGCATTTGTGGTTCAGTGGTATAGGATTCTTGCCTTCCATGCGAGAGACCTGAATTTGATTACTTGGCAATGCACCTCAAGCACAGCCACCACCCATCTGTCAGTGGAAGCTTACATATTGCTGAACAAGTTTCAGCAGAACTTCCAGACTAAGATGTAATAGGAAGAATGGCCTAGTGATCTGCTTCTGAAAATCAGCTAATGAAAACCTTATGGATCACACCAGTCCAATCGCCAACCGATTGTGGGCATGGCACAGGACAGGGCAGCATCTCGTTTCTTTGTGCATGGAGTAGCCATGAGTCAATGGCTGACTGACTCAACAGCTGCTAACAACAACATCGTTTACTTGACTGTCTCCGTTAGTCTCTGAGGTCCTGGCATAGGAATTATATCTATAAAAAAGCCAAACCCATTGCCATCGGGCTGAGTCTGACTCATTTACAGCATTGGAAACCCTATGGGGCAGTTCTACTCTGTCCTATAGGGTCACTACGAGTCAGATTGTGCCTATACCTGGAATTTAACAAATGCCTGTACATAACAGGTGCCCTGTGCATGTTTGCTGATTGAATATCAGGCCAGTTCAGTTCCCTCTAAACAGCTTCTAATGAAACATGTTCTCAGGAGACTTAATTAGAAGGTAGTGTCCTATAGGCACTGACAGAGAAGGCAAGCTAAGAACCTGAATGTATTTTAATTGGGTTCAAATTGGGCTGGAATTCCCTACCTTTAGTTAAAAGCAGATCCACATCTGGTTCCTGTTTTGTAGCAAATACTTCTTTACTTCTTCAAAGGAAATACTATGGAAATTAAGTATCTCAGAGAAGAAAGGATCAGACCCCTTGGTTTTGAGTCTGAGCTCCTTATCTGACCAAGAAAAAGATCTGCAGGGTCTGAAAAATTCCAGGTTTTGTTATTTTTACCAGGGAGTATCAGGTTGGCAAGGACCTACCTCATACCCTCTGGTGAAGAAAAATTCATCTGAAGAAAGGGAGACAGTGTGTTCTTTTCTCTCTCTTTTTCCTTTACTCCCCCGTCAGTGATTTGTACTGGGTTTCAGGTAGTTGTGACTGACTGGCCTGGGCTAGCCCATCAGCATGCTGCCCCTAAACCAATTCATGAGCTGAAATTCCATCTTCTAAGTCCAGTCAACCGTTAAGCTGGCTATGGGATGGGTGGGACAGTGGTGTGCTGGAAACAGCTCCTACAGGTTCACGAAAGCCAATTTTTAAATATTCAGGAATTTTGCAAGCCAGTGGCGACACTGCTGGTAGCTTGAAACCAGCCATGGCAAAAGTATTTCTACCACAGAAGCTGGCAAGTGCTGCAAATAAAAATCTTTTTCCCCCTGAGGTCTTGTTTACCAGCATACTACTGGATTTGGATTTGAGTCCTGGGTAGACGCTCACTAGCAAATTTTTCAATCTCACACAGCCTCAGTTTTCTCATCTGCAAAATGGGGCTCTACAACACTAGCTACCACACAGAGTTGCTGTTTAAGTATCCAATGATAATGCATATAAAGTGCAGAGCCCAGCACTTGAAAAACTGTAAGCATTCAATAGATGTTAGCTTGATTACCATCATCCGTGTATCTTGTTCATTGCTGGCTTTGCCAATCTTCTGTGCTATCGGTTTATGCTTGAAAAAATCTGATTTTTAGAATGTACTAATATTTTAGCAATCTTTGGAAAACATAGTTTTCTAAGCAATAAGTTTAGAATTTTTTTCATCATCACTTTGTGTGATGTCTCATTTGCTTAAGTGCTGAACACAATATACTAGTGAAGAGTTCTCAGAATATTATTTCATGGGTTTACTCGCGTTACTATAAAGGACAGGAGAGAAGCTATGGGTTTAAATAGTCTTTCCACCTTATTTTTTAATGTAACGTCCTCCTGTAGAATCACCAGGTCACTGAGAATAAACTGTCCCCAGGCTTCCAGAATCAAACACCATTTGAGAAAGATAAAGATGTCATATTCTAGATGTCAAAAACTTCTATTCAGTGCCTCTCATGGGCAGAATGCTATATTAGATATCGTGGAATTTTTTTTTTTTAATAAAAAGGAAAGGAAAGGCCTGAAATCTCATATCCACAATTCTGAAATTAAAAAAACTCTGAAAACTAGAAGGTCTTTCATAACTCAGATTGTGGCAAAACCTGACCCCAAACATCCTGAGACTATTTAAAGTCTTTATCTTTCCCACTTTGTGTTGATATTTATATAATCTGATGCAGAATTACTAATCTGTTTGATTGTAGGGTTCTGTTCCAGACCCCATTGGAGTTGTTACATAATATACAGTATATACACCATCCTACCTTTCAAAAATCCCCAAAATTCTGGATTCTGAAACATATCTAGCCCCAAGGCTTTGCAGATGAGGGATTATGGACCTGGAGTAGAAATCGCAGTTTCTGCCTTTAAGGAGTTTATATTTAGCCATACCAGGCTCATCAGCCATGCTTCAGGTAAGAAGGGCATAGATGCTTGGAAGGGCATAGATGCTGGCAGGAAGCAGACTGTTAATTCAGTCCAGATGTATGACTGAACAACTCAATCCCAGCCTTAGCTCTCAAAGTCCATAATGAAGAGTAGAAAAATATAAGCAGACACATGTGCACTTCCCCAAAGGACTTCCTCCAATATCCTTTATTTCTTCCCTGGATTCAGGATCTCTAATTCTCTGCAGTCCAGCTGGTCCACCTCCAAAGCACTTCCTGGCCAGAGAGCATCATTCAATTGGAGGTCAGGAATTTTTTTTATGTGCTTAGAGCAAACAGCCTCTCCTCTGAGAGGAAAAACACAGTGCTCGCTGGATGCAGCCGTATGGCTGCGTGGGCCCCAGTTCTATCTGAATGTCGAATGGTACACTCCGGTCCAGAGTGTCTTGCAGGCTCTCGGCCATCCCGAAGACCTGCACACATCTTAAACGGAAGTATCCTTCCTGCAGACAGACAGATTAAAGCCCTAGGGCTTCGAGCCAAACACAAAGTGATTCTGCAGGGTCTTTGGCAGGCCTTGGGCCCCTTCCTTTAACCTTCTCTTACTGATGTGTCTCCAAAAACCTTTTGAATCTGTTGTGCAAGTTACAATCTCCAGAACCAGCCCAGCAAGCACATTCCTTTCTCAAAGTCAGCAGACTTTCCAGCTCTTGGGAAGATGGTCTGTTTGCTGGGCCTGTCTTTTTTTTTCCTTCCCCCCTGACCTAGAAAACTTAGTTTCTCCAAACTCAATCTCTTGAAATATGTGTGTTTGTTATCTCTCTGGAAATGCCGAGGGCTTGCCCTGCCGTATGTTTCCCAATAGCCTGCTCTGGATGTGTCGATAAATAATAAAAGAGTGACCTTTGCACGAACATTTTCTGTGTACCAGGTACAGTCCTAAGCACTTCATATACATTATTTTAATTAATCTTCCCGGCAGTTCTGTTAGGTAGGCATTGCTTTTTAGCCACCGTTTTATACCTAAGAACATTGAGGCTCATTAGAGTTCAAATAATTTGTCAAAGGTCACACAACTAAGATATTAGAGCCAAGATCTGAAGCTTGGGTTTTCTGACTCCAGAGTTCATGATCTTAACCGCAGAAGAAATGTGGGCAAGGAACTAAAATGCTCTTTGGAATGAAGCGGTCCTTCAACTTCTCAATTCTTTTTGCTCCATCAGCCTCTATAATATGTGTAGCCCAGTCTACAATGTTCTAAACGAGACATTTGTGTTCATTGAAATGGAGTCTGCAACTTCCTCCCTTGACACTGAACTGTCCCTTTCCACAATTGTGCAAGGCCCGCCATCAGCACTTCCCTGCCTGTCACCCTGATATATCCCCAAGGTGACCCAGTATCATACGAGTCTTCCTGACCTTTGTCCTGGTAGAGTAATGTGCCGTAGCTGATAAATGGCTTGGGGTGAGGGAGAGACCACTAGAAACTGGGTGAACTGTTCTGCTTCAGACTGTGTTGGAAATACCATGAAAAAGGAAAATTCTCACAACCTGAGAGTCATAGATCTGGGTTTTGGTTTCTGCTGTGCCATGAAATAGTTCCATGATGGACAAGACATTCAAACGATCTGATCCTCAGCTGCCTCCTCTATAAAATGAAGCTGTTTACAGTGCCGATCTCATCATGGGACCATGAGGAAGGAATAGAGCAATGACTGGAAAGGACCTTGTATATACAGGCAGTCCCCAGATTATGAAGAAGTTCCCTTCCTAAATCTGTCTTTAAGTCAAATTTGTACGTAAGTTGGAACAGTTAGGATCGTAGCTAACATCAGTTAATCAAACGTTTGTCTTAGCATATAGTGTATCTTTTGTGCGTGAAAAACATTAAAGAAACACTTCCAGATACACTAAAACATCTTTAACACAATAGTACAGTAATATATAATAATAAATGTTTTGATGTGTGTTGCAAACTGGCACCCATTTGTTATTACAAACCATTTGCATGTACCTCAAATTTTTAATCTAATAGGCTTTATGGGGGTTGGGTTGTAACTGTGGGTTGTACAGTCGGATGTTCGTAAACCGGGGACTGCCTGTAGTGAGTGCTTAGGATATAGCGATATTATTACTATTGTTAATAAGAGCCTATGTTTTGGTGGGCTGATCATTTGAATTTTTATAGCCCTTAGGGTTTCACAAAGCATTTTATATGAATAAACAAGCATCTCAGAGCGCCTATATAGACACCACACTAACAGTTGCCGTCGAGTCGTCCAATTCACTCCATGTGTATCAGAGTAGGACTGTTCTCCATGGTGTTTTCAATGGCTGATTTTCAGAAGTAGATCACCAGGCCTTTTTTCTGAGGTGCCCCTGGGTGGACTCAAACCGCCTTCCTTTTGGGTGGCAGCCAAGAGTGTTAACCGTTTATACCACCCAGGGACTCCTAGATACTACATTAGGCACTTTATTTTGTGACTCCTTCTGTCCCACAGGGCGGATTATTAACATTCCCCTTTTCTCTCTCAAGAACGCGGTGATGCAGAGAGGCTGAACAGCTTATCAGAGCAAATCTGTGGCTCAGCCAAGAATAAAACCCTTAGTCACAAGACATCAATTTATTATGTCACCCCTCTGTTGGGCGGCTTCATTTCCAAGGGCCCCATTCTCACTCGAAACTTTAAAAATAAAAAGGACAAAACTCACATTTCTGCCAGACAGATGATAGCCAGGCGTCTCTGGAAGAACATTTAGCAATCCCAGTGCGTGGTTTTGTGTTTAAGGTGCTTGGATATGAAGAAGGAATGTAAACCCCATCGAGCCCGTTTCACATGTCAGAGTCTATTCTGGATCTGGAAAGTAGGCCATGGAGGCCACAGCTGTGCCCCAAGAGCTGCATTCCTGCAGAGGCATCAAGCACCATTCAGGAAAAAGGCAGGGAGAAGGGCCCAGGCCTTGTGAAGGGACCCAGTGGGTGTCACAGCCAAAGGACAGGAAGAAAATAATCACCTGCCTCAGGGCCAGGCTTCCAGTTTTTGCAGAGCCTGCATAGGACAGTTTGAAACTTGTTTCCTTTTGCATTATTTCTTTTTAAGGACTTTGGCTATTTTTAGAGGTTCCTTTTTTTTCTCTCTCTCTTTTTTACTTGCCAACTTCCTTTGATCCCACATGAGAAGTCGTAAAGAGACCATTCTCCCATTTGCACTGTCTGCCCTGTTTCAGCACCACCAATGACTCTCATGGTCCTGTGTCCATGTTATTGGTATTCCACACACAGGTCCACACATAGCTCAGCTCTCAGCAGGCACCAGCTGACTTTTATGAGAAGGGGATGGAGCAAGAGAATATCACCAAGGGCCCCAGGAAATGACTGGTGTTTGATAAAGGATGAGAGCTTGGAAGTGAATTGACATCTTCTATCCAAGAAGCTAAACTAAGAGATAAGTCTGTCCTTACTGTCTAGCATCTCTGGAAAGGTGCACATTGCCATCGAGATGCCAAGATTTATCAGAAGATCACAGGATAGGTAGATATCAATAACCACAACAGCATACCCATTTGTCAAACATGGCCACTCACAAGTGTTTTCTTTAACTTTGGCAGGTAGCTCCAAGCATGGTTTGCTTTCACTCCTTCAACTCCTCAGGGTTTCCTCCTTGTTTGCTTCTTTTTTCTAACTGACCTTTCAAAGCCTTTTATATTCTTCAATGTCCACTGTGCCCCTCTCATGTTTTAGAGATCAAAGAGCCACTATGTTGGATGGGATTGTTTGAAAAATAAAGTATTGGCTCTTGAAAACGTATTATGCAACAAGAGGCAAGGAGAAATGTCAGAGTGATTTCTCCTTATGTCTCTTGTGCTGCCATCTTTGTGCACATAATTTCTCTCTGCATTCCAAGATCTTACATTCCTTGGCTCATCCTTCGCCATTTTAGGTTCAAGTGGTTCCCCTGGGATTAGATAAATCTAAAATCCAGACGTTTACATAGACCTATGGGGTGGGGCAGACAGGAGGACCATTGCCCAATATTTCATAATATACTCCTGACCCCTCAATGGTGTGAATACTTTTTTTATGTTGTTGTTGTTAGTTGCCATAGAGTCATCTATGACTCATGGTGACCTTGTTGAATAACAGAACGAAACATCATCCAGTCCTGTGCCATTTCCACTATCCGATGGACTCAAATATACCAACTTTTCTATAGATCTGTTCTTCAAGAGAAAACCCTGGTGGTGTACTGGTTAAGTGCTACAGCTGCTAACCAAAAGATTGGCTGTTCCAATCCACCAGGTGTTCCTTGGAAACTGTATGGGACAGTTCTACTCCGTCCTATATGGTTGCTATGAGTCGGAATTGACTCAACAGCAATGGGTTTTATGATTTATTCTTAAAGAAAAATAAATGAGTGTTGCTTTTCAAAACTCTCCTCCATAGATTTCATACTATGTGAGGAGTTTGACTGATTTGACTTGCAAAAATTCTTACTAACCCATAGCATTTTCAGCAACATGACTATTGTGCAAAGCAGGGGATCTGCCTCCCTGAGTCTAATCATGTTGGAACCATCTTATCTAGCCCCTCTCTCCTCCTTGTCTTCTATCTCAGACCCAAAAGCATTTCTTTCATAATGTTTATGATAATTTATGATGATTTTATTTATTTGTTTACTTGTTGTGGTTTGTTTCCCCACCCCAACACACATACCACACACACGGTGAGTGTAAACTCCCTGAGGGTCCAGATCAGGTCTGCGTTGCTCACGTTATATTGTTAGCACCTGGATTCGCACCTAACACATAGTAATTGCTCAATAGATATATATTTGGGAAGGAGTGAATTCAAGAAATAAGTTCTCAACAGAAGCTGTTGGGCTTAAAACACCCAATTTATAAAAAATAATCCCTATGGAAGAAGGTGATAATTAGGGTTAGATTTCTTTCCTTCAGTGGATTTTTTTAAATGTGATGAAGTGTTTGCCAGAAAAGAGTGTTTGTCTTGGAGGTGGAGTCACTGATTATTCATATGGGAATTCTAAGGAATAGTGGGAGGCCCTGGTAGCACAATGGTTAAGCACACAGCTGCTAACCAAAAGGCTGTGAGTTTGAACCTACCTAGTGGCTCTGCAGGAGAAAAGACCGGGTGATCTGCTCCTGTAAATATTACAGCCTAGGAAACCCTATGGGGCAGTTCTGCTCTGTCATATAGGATCACTATGAGTTGAAACCAACTCAATAGCACACAGCAACATCACTTCATCTTCTCATTTTTTCTGTGTATCCACCATTTCTTTCTTCCTATCCTGCTGATCTACTTCCAGAAAATCAGCCATTGAAAACCCTATAGAGCACAGTTCTACTCTGACACACATGGGGCCACCATGCATTGGAGTCACCTCAGAGCAACTGGTTTTTAAATTTATTAAATGCCAATAAAGTATACGCCAGGCATCTAATAAGAGGGTTAATGCTATATCTACCTCACATGAGAAGTAAATGAGATAATTGCGTTTAACAGTTTTTGACAAAGTACATGACGTATTAACAACCTGATAAGTGTTATCTGTTAACATTATCATCAGAAATATTTATTGAGCAACTATGATGCACCTTCTGGCTCAGAGTCTCCAGAATAAGGAGGGAAAATACAGTCTACACACCAGAATGCTTGCAGTAATTTGTTAGTTTTATTTTCATAATGTTTATTCTCAGGGCAAAGGGTCACGTGGTGGTCTCTTCATTTTTAATGAGTAGGGAAGGTCAGCTAGTAATGCCAGGATTAGAGTGAGGCAATGAACAAAACACCAAACTTTTTGAGACAGGCTCGCTGTTGCTAATTGTTCCTTTTGCCCCAGGTTCCTCTACGGCTTGTCACAACATGGTTACTCTTCGTATCTTTATTTAAAAATTTCACATTTTGTTCATCAAGCATTTTTTTTGCATTGATTGTGACTTTTTAAAAAATGTTGCATTAAAATGTTAATCTTGATCACTGAAGTTTTTGTTTGTAACCCTACCTTTAAATTTTGCACCTGAGCCTAGAGCCGCCCTCGCCCTAGTCCCAGCCCTGTCAACTAGTTGACTTCCTCCTCTTTAGTTCTTGCTCCCCTCCAGTCATTTCTAGACACAGAGCCTGAGGAAATCTTTTAAAAGCTACATCAGCTGGGTCACTTCCTTGCTTAAAACCTCCAGTGGCTTCCCATCTCCATAACATAAAATCCAACCCCTTACCGTGGCCTACACAAGACCCTGCAACATCTAGCCTTAAAATCCTACCACTTTCTCCCTTTGCCCACTATACTCCAATTAGCCTGTTACTGGGTGGAAAACCCAGGTTCTTGCTCAGCATGACTCATATTGGCCAATAAACTAGAGACCGAAGTGGGAGAACAGGAAAGACACCTTTATTTCATTGTACAAGAAAAAGGGGTCAGTTGGAGCTGCTGCCGCCAAGACTGCTCCCCAAGGGCAGGCAGGCAAGTTACTGTTAAGGGGTTTACAAGTAGGGAGTTCATACAAGTTACATCAGCAACATTCTTAATCATACTGTGCAGGCATAATGGGGTTTACAGACAACCTCCAAACAAAGGTAGGATTCAGATGTAAATCGGGGTGGTGGGGGGAAGGAACCCCAGCAAAGGAAACAGGATTCCCAGTACAGCACTGTGGGGGGTCTGCCTCAAGCCATTCTGATCTTCTTTTGGATTCTTGACTCTACTATGGTCATCTCCACATGGCTACCTTCATACAGATTGTTCCTTTTTGGGGAATGTCCCTCCTCAACAATTTCCACTGGCTGGCTTTCCTCATCTTTCAGTTGGCAGCTGAAGCACCCCCTCCTCAGAGGTCTTCCCTGACCACTGGATCTAAGACAGGTGCCCTGTCTTCCAACATGATTCTCTTTTGTAGCCTCCTGTTCTTTTCCTTCCCAGCTCTTACCACCATTTGTAATTAATCATATATCCACTCATGTGTTTACTCATCTGATGTCTTTCTCCCTTACTAGACTGTAAGCTCAGGGAGAACAGAAGCCATGTTTATTTACATCTCCCAAGTCCCTACACTCTGCCTGGCACAGAGGAGCTATTCAAATACTTGTTGAATGAATGAGTGAGGGAGGGGATAAGTGAATACATTCATCTTCAGCTTGCAAATCTTGACCAGAGGGCTCTGCCACACACCTAGGGACTTTCATGCCTCATTCTGCTCTTTGTTGCCATGAACTTTGCTCTTCTAAAGCAAGTGTTTTTCCCCTAGATTATTTTTATAGAAAAAAGTGAAGCAAATATAGAGATAATTATTGATTCTCTCTCATCAAGTCCCGGCTCCCTATCACCAACATCCTCCTGAGAGCCTGCTGCAGAATTCCTGGGAACCACAGGAAATAAGTGCACTAACCACTTGAAATGCTTTTACAAAAATAGACTGGACTTGCCCTCCTTCCTGTGGAAGGGCCTCTTTCCTCAGGGCAAACTTTGCAAAGAAATGTTATCTATACTTAGGAACCTTCCTCTCCAATCATTCTCCCAACACGATTTATCTGTACATACTCAGAATCCTGTTCTGAAATTGTTCCCCACTGACTGGGTCATCTGTTGGGTAAATGGCTTATTTATTATTTCTATGCTATTATTTTTATATTAAGAATGGTAAGATAGACAGTCAGAAGTCAAGGCCTGAGGGAGCTATCTCAGTCTTAAGCAGACCTGTTGGGACATTCCAAGTTCCCAGCTGCCAAGTGTATAGTGATACTCTGTTAGGGGTATTTCATCCACACAGAGCTTAACACCACTTTCCCTGGACTTCAATACAGGTGTGCTGCCTTCATTATCTTAATCATTATCCCCTTACGAAATTCCTTACTTGAAAGTTTTCTTTAAATTACTAACAAGCCATTTTACTTAAATTTAATTTCCTTATTTAAAGGGAAACTTACCTCCCTATCGTAAATGAGATAACTTCCCATAAATGGAAGGCAGTCATAAAATAAATACAATAAAAGGAAACAATGTCACTGACTTCTACTGAGATGCTGCTTCCTGCCAGTGAGCTCTCTTGGTCACAAAGCCATTCTTCTAGGGAGTTGAAAACATGATTGTACCACACCAAACCTTTCTCCTTACATAACCAAAATAATTGAACAAGGCTTAAAAAGGGACTACCTTTCTCTGAATGCTATGCCTTTGTACTATCCAGCACTTCTGTACCACCAGGGGCACATACAATATAAACAAAGGGTTTATATTTAGAGTCTGCTGTTGTATTGTTGTATCAATTCGACAAACAGGCAAGGAATGTCAGGCCTCTTAGAAATCCTTAAACATAAGGAAGTGATAGAAAAATTTTAAAATACAGATAAATAACCATAGAAATTTTTTAAAGATTGTTCACGGTTCCATCAGCCAGAGATGACTTCTGTTACCATTGCTATTTATAGAGATGTAAGGATTTTACAAAGTGGAATCATATATGTATATTGTTTTATAATCTGCTGTTTTATAGCCTGAGTTCACCCAATACATTAGGAATTTTTCCCTCATTAACAAATATAAGTCTACACCTCCATTTGTAATGGCTACAATTGGATTCCATTATATGGACATGCAAAAACGTGTTCACTAATCCTCAGTTGTTGGACATTTAGGTTTTTACCGTTTGTTGCTGTTATAAACAAAACTATAGTCATCCTTGCATACCATCGGATTATCTCCTTAGAGAGAATTTGTAGAAATGGAATTGCTGGGAAAAGTACTTGCATTTTGTTAAGGTTTTTACTCAGAAAGATTTCAGAAAGCTTATACCCGTTACAGTTTTTTGCTCCATTTGTATTCCTTTGCTTATCTGTACTTCCTTTCTGATTTCTATGTCTGCTCTTCAAGGTAGAGGAGAAATTAATTTGAAAGTTTCAGACCTGCTGACTTTGGTTTCCAAGTCCCCTCGTAAAATGGGAGGCTTGCTCTCTCTGCCTGAACTTGCTCTGAGGACGCACGGCAACATTCATGGACTTCACTGTGCACTTCTGTGTGTGGGACCCACCTGAGGGATACTTGTCTAGCAGTGTGGACTGGTGGCCCTTGTCAGCGGCCAGGGTTGGCCACATCATCTGGGCCATGCTAAAGAGGAGGTGAATACCCCAAGGCAGGCTTGGAGTTGCCTTTTGCTTCTGTTGTTGATTTGTGACTTAGGAGACCCCATGTGTTAGAATAGAACTGCTCTGTAGGGTTTTCTTGGCTGTAATCTTTACAACAGCAAATGGCCATGTCTTTCTCCCATGGTGCCGCTGGGTGTGTTAGAACCACCAACCTTTTGGTTACCCGCCAAGTGCAAACCATTTGCAGCACCCAGGGACCTTTGCCTTTTGCCTCTGACCCTTCAGGTTCATTACCCCTTTGTTGCCCCACCCTGATCTCTCCACTCTGACAAACCACTCATGACTCCTGTTCAAAGCCCACCTCCTCCATGGATCTCCAGGCACTGATCACTCTGTTATTGCAGCAATTCTCAGACCCCTAGTAAGATCACCTCAGAGTGTTTTGTATGTGTCCCTTCTACCTACTGTAAATCTGTAAACTTCTTAAGAGGGGGCCACATCTCCCACTTATTAATGTGGGACTCTTATTGTGTCTGGCATAAGTATTGAAGGTGGTCAATAAGTACTTGCTGAAATAAGAATCCAGGTTTTCTCCCAGATTAAGGTGAGTCTTGACACAGCCAAGTAAAAATGGCAAACCATTGAAAACTCTTACTCATTTAGCATTCCAAATGGTGTCTGTCTTTGTGCTTAAAATAAGAGACAGCCAACACACTGGGTAAGACCTCTGGCTGTGAGTCAGACCAGCAGGTGTTAATCCTGCTTCACCACTTAGTAGATATGTGACTATAGGCAAGTTGCTTGGCCTCCCCGAGCCTGTTTCCTCATCTGTAAACTGGTAAAAATAGTATCCACGTCATAGAGTTGTTGTAAAGATCAAATTAGATCATTACATGTACAGGGAATAGCCTAGTACCGGCATGACATAAGAACACCACAAGTAGTATTATAAATGTCTTTTATATTTTGGGAATTCAGAGTTATCTGGACAAAATAATAAAGCCTCCCTCTAAGCTTTGCGCTGTGGAGGTTCGCACTTCTATACGCCTTGGAGTGACAAGGGGAATGGGCTGTAAAGATTGCTTCGCTCTCTCTACAAACATGTTGACTCCACCGTTCTGTGGAGGAGGGAAAATAGACACTTTGGTGATGGGCCTTTCCTTCCTCAGCTCCTGAGATCCAGGTGACAGACAGTTGGCTTGAGTTAACCAAGTAATTAACCAGAACAGGATAAGATTCACCAGATGTCCAGGTTTATTGCTCCTTGTTTCATAAAGCCGTATAATTTGCACTCATTTTTTGTTTTTCTTATGCTTTCTCCATTTAACTGTAAGCATCCAGAAGGCAAGCGCTGAGTATCTTAAGGATGGTGTATACTATAACAGTTAATACAGAGACTCCAGAGTCAGGGAGGCCTGGGTTCCAATCTGACTCTGCACTTACTTGCTGGGTGATTTCGGGAAAGTCACTTTACTTCTCTGTGCCTTGCTTTTCTCATCCATAGAATGGGAAGAAAAATACCTCATGGAGTGGTTGGGCGGACTAAATGAGGTGACACAGGTAAAATACCTAACATGCTGCCTAGCACATATTCCCAAAAACCCAAACCAAACCAGTTGCTTTGAGTCTATTCTGGCTCATGGCGGCCCATGTGTGCAGAGTACAACCGCTCTGTTGTGTTTTCAAGGCTGTGACCTTTCGGAAGCAGATCGCTGGGCCTGTCTTCCAAAGTGCTTCTGGGTGGGTTTCAACCGCCAACCTTTCAGTTAGTGGTTGAGCGCTTAACTGTTTTCGCCACCCAGGGACGGTACATATTGAGGTCTAATAAACGTGAGTTACCATCATCACCATCTTCATGAGTTCCATTACCATCATCACCTTTTGTCTTGGATTGAATTATATCCCCCCAAAAATGTGTGTATCAATTTGGCTGGGCCGTGATTCCCAGTATGGTGTGGTTGTCCTCTATTTTGTGATTATAATTTTATGTTAAAGAGGATTAGGGTGAGATAGTAACACCCTTATGAAGGTCACACCCCAGATCCAATGTAAAGGGAGTTTCTCTGGGGTGCGGCCTACACCACCTTTTAACTTACAAGAGACAAAAGAAAAGGGAAGTGAGCAGAGAGTTGGTGACCTCATACCACCAAGAAAGCCGTGCCGGTAACTGGACTAAACCAAAGCTAAGAAGTTTCCTGAATACAATCAAACACTTTGAGGGATAGAGTAGCAGGGGTAGGGGTCTGGGGACCATGCTTTCAGGGGACATCGAGGTCAATTGGCATAACAAAGCTTATTAAGAAAATGTTCTGCATCCTACTTCTGTGAGTGGCAAAGCTTGCAAGCGGCCATCTAAGATGCATCAATTGGTCCCAACCACCTGGAGTAAAGGAGAATGAAGAACACCAAAGACACAAGGAAAGTATTAAGCCAAGAGACAGAAAGGGCCACATAAAACAGAGACTTCATCAGCCCGAGACCAGAAGAACTAGATGGTGCCCAGCTACCACCAATGACCGCCCTGACAGGGAACATAACAGAGAGTACCGGTTGGAGCAGGAGAAAGGTGGGGTGCAGAACTCAAATTCTAGTAAGAAGACCACACTTAATGGTCTGACTGAGACTGGAGGTACCCTAGAAAGCACGGCCCCTGGATTCTCTATCAGCCCATAACTAAAACAATATCTGAGGCCAGCTCTTCTGGCAGGGATTGGACTGGAATGTAGGACATAAAGTGATACTCGTGAGGAGTGTGCCTCTTAGCTCAAGTACATACAAGAGACTAAATGGGCAGCTTCTGTCCAGAGGTGAGATGGAAGGCAGAGAGGGTTAGGAGCTGGTTAAATGGACATGGGGAATCAGGGGTGGAAAGGAGGAGTGTGCTGTCACAGTATGGGGTCACATAACAATGTATGTATAAATTTTTGTATGGAAAAAAATAAATAAAAAAAGTAGGCCGGGAGCGAAGTGCATCCTTTGGACCTGAGGTTCCTATGCTGAGATGCTCCCAGACCAAGGAAAGACTGATGCATCACAAAGACCTTCCCCCAGAGCCAACAGAGAGAGAAAGCCTTCCCCTGGCGCCGGCACCTGAATGCAGACTTTAGCCTACCGGACTGTAGGAGAATAAACTTCTCTTTGTTAAAGCCATCCACTTGTGGTATTTCTGTTATAACAGCACTAGGTAACCAAGACATCTTTCTGTTGTATATAACACAGGTCCTTGCCTATTGGGTCAGCTCAGTTATTGTCAGCTTTAATGAATAAAATGAATAGAATATGCTCCTTTCCTTCCTCCAGAAAATGAAATCAGCAATCTCTCTTTCTCTTTAGCTCCTAACTATAGTTTGTGGTGCTTTACTTCAAACAGGAGCCCTGATGGTGCAGTGGTTAAGAGCTTAGCTGCTAACCAAAAGGTCAGCAGTTCAAATCCACCAGCTGCTCCTTGGAAATTCTATGCAGTAGTTCTACCCTGTTCTATAGGGTTGCTATTAGTCAGAATCAACCCAACGGCAACTGGTTTGGTTTTTACTTTGAACAGAGTTTTCATTTCCTGACTTTGGAGTTTCTAGGTGCAAACCCGAATTTCTCTGAGATGCATCTTATGATACTAGGCACAGGACACAGTATTGCCCTTACATCCTAAGCTTTCTTCCTCAAAGCATGGCTCACCTGAATGGGAATCCTGTGAAGCCCCCTTCCACTCCCCACTCCTGCAGATACTGATTCACTGGGCCTGGGTTGGGGCTGGCACCTGCCAGTTCAACAGCCTCCCCGGAGGATCCTGAGGCATACCAGTACTTGAGAGCCACAGGGCTGGGGTAACCTTTTTTCTACATCAACATAGAAGAAAAGAATTCAGCCTAGAAGGGAGGAGCAAGCTTGATTATTTTTCTCTTTTTAGCAGAGTCACTGAAATATCTCCAAACCTACTCTCCTTGTTTCCTTTAAAAGCAGTGGCCCAGGGGACACTGACCATTTTGATATGTTTATTTTTTCCCTTTCTTTCCATTACTCATATTTCCTTCACTGAATTACTGTTTGTTCCTGCTGGGGGAAGAACATAAAATAGAGAATGAGGCGAAGTGAATGAAGGCTCCACGTCTCTCTCACCCTGCTTGGCTGCGTGAAGCTGACGCAGGAGGGCTCCCTGTCTCCACAGCGAGAGGCAGAAGCCCCTGGCAAGCACACCAACACACACATCAATGCATCCTGACTGTATTTAGTTTGCTCCAAAGCTCTGGTTTGTTGATCATGGTGGCGCCTGATGGAAAGCCCCACATTTCTCTGAGCTGAGGCCAGAAACCAGTTATGAAGAATTTACTGGGACATAGGGTTGCCATAAGTTGGAATCAACTCGATGGCAATAGGTTTGGTTTTTGTTTCTGTTTTTTGGAAGAAATCTGTAAGGTCCTTGGGTGGCACAAACTGTACTCAACTACTAACCTAAAAGTTGGCAGTTTGAATCCACCCAGTGGTGCCACAGAAGAAAGGCCTGGCAATCTGCTTCCCTAAAGATAACAACCAAGGAAACCCTATGGACAGTTCTACTCTGCAACACATGGGGTTTTCATGAGTCAGAATCAACTCAGTGGCAATTTTTTTTCCTAAGGCATCCCTAGGTAGTGCAAACGGTTAATGTGCTCGGCTGCTAACTGAAAACTGGAGATTTGAACTCACCCAGAGGCACCACGTAAGGAAGGCCTGGCAATCTGCTTTTGAAAGGTCACAGCCTTGAAAACCCTGTGAAACATAGTTCTACTTTGTACAAATGGGCTCTCCACGAGTCAGAATTGATTGGATGGCAACTGGTTTTTTTGGTAATCACAATGCACAGCCCATCATAAGACAAAATCAAGCCCCCAGGATAAGGAAGGGCATGTGGCTCAGGACTGCAGTGAGGTTCTGTTCTGTTTTGGTTTCTCTCTCCCTTTTATTTTACTTGGTAAAGTTATTCCCAACTATTCAAATATCTGAGTGCTCATTCGTTCATTTGACACGTACTTAATGAGCACCTACTCTGTGCCAGACGAGGCATATAGTAAAGAGCAAGGCAGACTCAGTGAGACCCTCTTGAATTCACATTCTACTGGGGAAGACCCACCATACAAGGGATTGCGAGTGAACTGAGGGTTACGGTGGCAAAGTCCAGGACACCATGGGAGCCAGGTGATAGATGACCTCCAGAGCCTGGGGAGATGGGAAGACTTCCTGCAGGAAGAGATATGGATGCTGAAACTAGTGGCTAGGAAGAGGAAGGTAGCAGGAAAAGCATGTGCAAATATCTTGGATCCAGAAAGTGCGTGATTCACCTGGGAAACAGAAAATAGTCCATTGTGGATGAGGACAGAGGGCAGTAGAGGGCAGCACTGCTGTGGTTGGAGAAGCTGGCAGGGCCAGATCACACAGAGCCCTGAAGCCACTGAACAATGCAGGCTAGGGTGTGACATGATCAGATTTGCATTTTAAAAATGTAACTCCGGCTGCTGAGTGGAGAAATATTGGAGGAGAGACAGAAGCAGGGAAACTGGATGCAATAGCTAAGTAAGGGGTAGCGGGGCATCAAATAGAGAGATAGATGTGGTATCCACTCCTTACAACTGCCCAGAGGGATATCTTGACTACACTGGCCCAGTAGCCTTCTCTGAGAGAAACAGTGCCATTTTGTTGCCGTTGTTGTTAGGTGGTTACGACTCATAGCGACCCTATGTACAACAGAATGAAACACTGCCCGGTCCTGCACCATCCTCACAGTTGTTATGTTTGAGCCCACTATTGCAGCCACTGTGTCAATCCATCTCGTTGAGGGTCTGCCTCTTCTTCATTGACCCTCTACTTTACCAAGCATGATGTCCTTCTCCAGGGACTGGTCCCTTCTGATAATATGTCCAAAGTATGTGAGATGAAGTCTCACCATCCTCACTTCTAAGGAGCTCTCTGTCTGTACTTCTTCAAGACAGATTTGTTTGTTCTTCTGGCAGTTTATGGTATATTCAATATTCTTTACCAACACCATAATTCAAATGCCTCAATTCTTTTTCCGTCTTCCTTATTCATTGTCCAGGTTTCACATGCATATGAGGCTGTTGAAAATACCGTGGCTTCGGTCAGGCACGTCTTAGTCCTCAAAGTGACATCTTTGCTTTTTAATACTTTAATTGCAGCAGATTTGCCCAATGCAATGTGTCTTTTGATTTCTTGACTGCTGCTTCCGTGGGTGTTGATTGCGGATCCAAGTAAAATGAAATCCTTGACAACTTCAATCTCCTCCGTTTATCATGATGTTGCTTATTGGTCCAGTTGTGAGGATTTTTGTTTTCTTTATGTTGAAGAGTAATCCATACTGAAGGCCGTAGTCTTTGATCTTCGTCAGTAAGTACCTCAAGTCCTCTTTGCTTTCAGCAAGCAAGAATTAACATATGACCGGTAATTCCGCTCCTAGGTTGCTCCTAAAGACTTGAAAGCAGGGACTCAAATAGATACTTCTACACCAACGTTCATTGCAGCAAAAAGATGGAAACAACCCAACTATCCATCAACAGATGAACAACATGTGGTATATACATACAATGGAATATCATTCAACCACAAAGAGAAGCGAAGTTCCAACGCATGCTATGACATGGATGAACATTTGAAAACATTGTGCTGAGTGAAATAAGCCAGACACAAAAGGATAAATATTATATAATCCCACTTATATGAAATATCTAGAAGAGGCAAATGTATAGACTTGGAAAGTAGATTAGTGGTTACCATGAGCTGGGAGGAGGGAGGAATGGGAATTGACTGTTTAATGGGTAGAGAGTTTGCATTTGGGATGTTGAAAAGTTTTGGAAATAAACAGTGGTGATAATTGGACAACATTATGAATATAATTAAGACCACTAAATAGTACAGTTAAAAATGATTAAAATGACAAATTTTATGATATATATCTATATCATATGATATATATATCATAATACACATATCATGAAATTTGCCGTTTTAACCATTTTAATTGTACCATTTAGTGATCTTAATAATATTCATAAAGTTGTGAAGATTGACTCGAGGCACCTAACAACAGCAACATATATATAAATATATATATGTTGTTGTTATTAGGTGCCATCAAGTTGGTTCCGACTCATAGCGACCCTATGTACAAAAGCAAAACACTGCCTGGTCTTGCACCATCCTCACAATCATTGTTATGCCTGAGCCCACTGTTGCAGCTACTGTGTCAATCCATCTCATTGAGGGTCTACCTCTTTTTCGCCACCCTCTACTTTACCAAGATGATGTCCTTTTCCAGGGACTGATCCCTCCTGATAACGTGTCCAAAGTATGTGAGATGTAATCTTGCAATCCTTGCTTCTAAGGAGCATTCTGGTTGTACTTCTTCCAAGACAGATTTGTTCATCCTTTTGGCAGTCCATGGTATATTCAATATTTTTAGCCAACACCACAATTCAAAGGCATCAATTCTTCTTCAGTCTTCCTTATTCATTGTCCAGCTTTCGGGTACATATAAGGAAACTGAAAACACCATGCCTTGGGAGAGGCTGATGGATTTGAACTGCCAGCCTTTTGGTTAGTAGTCAAGTTCTTAACCACACCGTCACCAAGGCCCCTATATATATATATGTAGGTACATATATTGTATATATATGCATATACACACATATATATTTAACTACTATAAAAAAATCCCACCACCAAATATACTAGGGAATAAAATTTTCATATGAGAACATGCTGCTTTGGGAATCTGGAGCTCATTGATCTTCACTAGCAGATTTAGAAATGATGCACTTTTCCCAATGATGACAAATAGTGACAAATAATGCTGGGGGCCAGCGTCCCCTTGCTGCCTGATGTGCCAGGCTGGGCACTGAGGACTGTTGTCCCCACTCTTCACCGTCATGCCCTGAGTCACTGGATGACTAGACAAATCGTCTCTCCCTCAGGAGCGTTGGCATGACGTCAAGCATTGAATTTCTGAGTTATCTACTATACTTTAGAAAATCCGAGAGGTATCATCTCTGGGAGGGTTAAGGGCAGGACAGACAGCCTTCAGGGAAGAGAGAATACTGGATGATTTTCAAGATGCCCCCTGGTCTTATGACTCTGTGGGGCTTGGGGATACCAGAGGAGATGGATGAGATCATATGGGGAGAGAGGAGCTTCATGCATTCACCTGGCAAATGTTGGAGAGTCTACCTTGTTCCTGGCCCCATTCTCAGCCTAGGGAATAGGGCAGTGAATAAGACCAATAGGGTCCTACTCCCATGAAGATTACATTCAGTCATTTCCTGAGGCTTAACTGGAAGACCATACTGCCTCCAGGCTCTCCTGGCCTTTGTAGTGAATAAAGAAGGCCCAGGAGTTCCCTGGCATCTAGTCTATCAGAGGCCTCTAGCAAGAGTGAAATCCTTCCAGTTCTCAAACATGCTGTACTCACTCTCACCTCTGAGCCTTCGACCTTGTTTTTCCCTTGGCCTGGACCTCGCTTTACCAACACTGCCATCACCACCACCCCTCCAAGCCCCAGGATATTCCTTCTTATTCTTCAGGCTTCACCTGAGATGGTACTGAGCCAAGCCTTCCTTGACCACCAGGTCCAGTGCCTGCCGCATGGCCCTTAAAAAAAAAGAAAAAAGTTTGCCATGGAATCACCTCTGACTCATGGCCACCTCATGTGTGTCAGAGTAGAATTGTGCTACGTAGGATTTTCAATGGCTGAGTTTTGGGAAGTAGATTGCCAGGCCTTTCTCTCAATGCATCTTTGGGTGCACTTGAACCTTCAACTTTCGATTAGCAGCTGGGCACCTTAACCGTTTGCACCACCCAGGGACTCCTCTCATCCTTCTGTATTTTGCTGTCAGTGCAGGCTCGTTGCCATCCTATTTACTTGTCTGTTTTCCCCACTCCAACTTGCCCCATTATGGCAGAGCCCCTGTCTATCTTGCTCAGTTTTTTATCCCATGTCTAGCACAGGCCTGGCACATAGTATGTGTTTAATAAATATTTGTTGAACAAAAGAAGGGTGAGAGAGGAATGACAAGATATCTGTCCTGTGCTGTGTAGAGTATCAGCTTCACTGAAAAGACCTGTGCTGTGTACAGACATCTCATGAACCAAAGCCTGATAAACGATACTAACTTGCCAACTGCCATTCTGAAGTCACGTACGAGTGTTTTGTAATTGATTAAATCAATATGAAATTAATCCTGTATATTTTCTTTGGGATCCATCCTCCCCCCGCCCCCACCCCCCAAACCCTACAAAAAAACAGAGAGACAGAGATTGGGGGAGAGATGAGAAGGTTGAATTAGACTATTATTTGCCGTTAATTCATTCAACAATTATTTATTAAATACTGTGATTTATCAGGCTCTGGGAATACAGAGGCAAACGAGGAAAGCAAAGCCCCTGCTTGCATTGTCCATTTTTCATTCCTACAGGAGGAGATGTTCAATTTTTAAAAAGTGAACAACTGAATAAGAAAATCTGAAATGTGCTGATTCTTGTGTCTTCCTGTTGGAATGAGATAGCAGGTGACTGATGGGAAGAGTGTACCAGGAGATGGGAGTGGTCCGGAGGGCTCTCTGAGGAAGTGGTGTCTAGCTGGGACCTCTGAAGATGAAGAGGAATTCACCAGGGACCCAGATACTTGTACACCAACGTTCATAGCAGCATTATTCACAATAGCCAAAAGGTAGAAACAACCCAAATATTCATCAACAGATGAACAAAATGTGTGTATACACACTAAACCAAAACCCAAACCTGTTGGTATCGAGTGCTTTCAAACTCATAGAAACCCTGTAGAACAGACTAGAACTACTCTATAGGGTTTCCAAGGCTGTAATCTTTACAGAAACAGACTGCCACATCTTTCTCCCGTTAAACAGCTGGTGGGTTTGAACTGCCAGCCTTTCAGTTAGCAGCCAAGTCCTTAACCACTACCCTACCAGAGTTCCCACATACAAGGGAATATTATTCAGTTATAAAGAGAAATGAAGTTCTGACGCATGCTACAACATGGATGAACCTTGGGATGTGTGCAGAGCCACGTGCCTCGCTGCCTGTCCCGCTGACTGGAGAATGTTCCATGATCCTCACGAGCAAGGAGCTGGCACATTTCAGAGAAGAAACTCAGAATGCCTCTTCCACTTGTTAGCCCAAAATAGGCAACAGACTGAAAATAATCCACCAGTTGGGGACTACAAGGATTAACATAATCTTTTTAAAGGACAAATGCCTCTCAGTGGACTAATACTGCCTCCAACCTAAACATGTCCTGATTCCTACCAAGCCAAATTCACCATTTCCTCCTGTGGCACCTTGTAGCATGTTGGCTATATCTCTTTGTAAGAGTTACTACGTTCTACTCTTCAATTATAGCTATTTGCATCCTTTGCTTGGCCTCCCTAGTGGATTTTCAACCCCTTTAGTGTAGAGGTTGGGTCTTACTCTCTGCACTCCTTTTCCCCACAGACACACACTCTTGCCTTACACTTAGTAGATGCTCAATGAGTATTTGTTGACTTTTATTAAATTGAATAATTAGGATTTCTGGCTAATACTTTGGAGACATGGCTTTTTTTTTTTTTTTTAATGAGTTTTGATTTGGCAGAAGGGAAAGAAAATTTTAGAGCACAGAACCCCTGTGGAGGAGCCTGGATGGTTCTTCTAACAGAGAACATCGAGTGCTTCTAGGCTCTGCAGTAGGGGTCAGCCAGAATAAGAAAAGGAAGTTGAAGGGGCAGTGCACAGAAAGGGGAAGGGGCAATGAGAACCAAGTCTGACTGATATGAAAAAAAGCCATTGAAACTCATCTTGTGTGCTCCCTCCGATTCTGTGCCACAAATGCCTATGTTTGATCTGTATCTGTTATCTGGTTAGTTTGTTGGTTGGTTAGGGTTTAGTTGGAGGTTCTTGTACTCTTGTGTGTGTGTGTATGTGAGTTTTATTTCTTTTGGAGGGAGTTATTTATTCTCTGCATATACAGATTGTTTTTTCATAAATAATCTGGATATATGCAGCTAGAATGTATTTTTTGTTATTATTTAATTAATATTTTTACGTTGAATCTGTTTTTAAACTGAAATTCACCCAAATGGAAACTTGATATCACTACTAAAAATGCAAAACTAGTATCACTTGACAAAGAAGGTAATTGTAAAAGTAAATACAATGAAACAAACTATGCTATGACATTTTAAGAATATAAAAAATACAGCTAATTAAATCTAATTGACGATTTTTAAAATCTAATTGATTGATTTTTACAGACGAGGAAACTGAGATCTCAAAAAGTTAAGTAACTCCCAGAGTTAGGAAGCATTTTAAACATCTGAACTATAATTTAGTTTTTTTGTTTACAAATGGAATATGTAAAGAGAACTTCATTAATTTCAAGGAAATGGGGCTGGAGATTATTAATTTTTAAAATAGGCACTAATGTATTGTTTAACTGTTTACTCTTGTAAGTAAAAAATACAAGCCAATGAAGCATGGGAAACCCAAGTAAAAGAGCAAGAGTAGAACAGAGCTTTCTACTGGGGGAGCAAGTTAAAGCATCCCATTATCAGAGAAGCTGCTGACCAGTGGCTTTTAGGTCAGTGGATGGATGTGCTTGGCAGTGACATCACCTCACTTCAGGACCAAGAATGGTCCAGTAGGAAAATGGTTACGTGGGAACAGGGTGGGAGAGAGAACCAGGTGCTTTGGTTCCCTCCTGACTGTAACTTATTAACTAAACTCAAGTTCATTCCCTTGTCCCCTTGGACTGGGGACTAAGTCCTGATCATGCCTGAGGAAATAGTTCTGTGGGGCCTTTTCAGGGTCAGAACACTCACTTGCAAGCAACTTGGTTTGAATCAGCAAATCCAGCTGCATCATGCAAGCACTTGGCCAGCCACCCACTCCCAACACAAAACAGATGTCCGGGCTGCACAGAGGGAACACACAGGGCTTCTGAACTGGTAGGACTTTGTCTTGATAATTTTGGAAAAGGACAGGAGATCGGTGGCACCCCGTGTGCCAAGAGTTGACAACAGCAGCCACCCAGTAGGCCTGAGTTTGTGCTGGCATGAGCCATGTGGGCCCCAGGAGGAGATGCTGAAGTCCGGGAGGAGAGACAAGCTGCATTTCTGCCTGAGCAAACCAGAGAGCTGCGTGTCTGGGACCGTGGGATTTGAACTGCCTTTGGCCAGTATGTGGGAAGAGATGGGGTCTCCCAGGCCAGGGAAGGGGAAGTAGGATCAGAACCAGGATTCCACTGGGGCTCTACTTTTCTACTAGAAAAAGTAGAAAGCTCTTCTACATTTTGTCTTCATAATATTTAATATCATGCCTATGGCAGATTTGTGGAATAAATCTCTCCTCATAAATAAATGTTTACCTGATTAGATTAATCATTATATGAAACATTTTTCAGGTTATGCTTACCAGCTAATGATAGTAATAAATGATAAAAAAACAAGTCCTTCTTAAAGGACCAGGCACTTTCACATACATTATATGCAATGCACCTCCGGAAACCCCCTGTCTTCTGCCCACATATTTGAATAAACCAGCTTGCATTCTACAGCATGCTCCATTCTTTTAACTGATATTCATTTACTAGATCTGCAAAATTGAATATTGTGATATGATTCTCCTTTGAGGAAAAGGACTAAGTAGAGGCAATAACAATCCTTTAAGATACTGAGGATTGTAATTTCAAAAGACAGCACCTATATATGTGCATTGGAAAAAGGGACTACAAAGTACACACATACACACACACGCACGCAAATATAAGCATATACACACCACAATGTGACAACAGCATCAGCGGGTGGTGAAGTTATAGGTGAGTTTTTTTTTTTTTTCATTTTTCTATACTTCCCAAATTTCTTTACAAGAAGTATATATTTATTTGTATAGTCAGAAAATTTTATTTTAAAAATCAGTTAAAAAATAAAATAGACCTCTTGCTGAAGTTTAGGGGTCCAATATTCTGAGGTACTGCTAAAAGTTTCTCACTCAAGTCTCCCTCTGGGACAATAGTGCTTTTTCACTTTGGATAAACTGAGAATTTCTCAGTGGGGAGCAATAGCTGACCTTAAGATTCAAAATGGTACCCATGAGAGAGGTAATGGCTAAGGGACTGGGTCTCCAATCCCTTATTATGTACGTGGCATAGAAAAAAAAATGTTTTCTCCTCCTAAAATGTCTATTTCATGATGACTTTTCTTCATCTGACCTCCACTTTTTTATGTCTTCAGTCAACAGACTCTTATTTACAGCAAAGCAGATCTGCACTTGCATCCCAGCTCCAGAATTTGCTAACCCTGGGATCTTAGCCAAATCTTTTCAAATCTTTGTGCCTCTGTTCACTCATCTGGAAATGAATAAGCTTATTAGGAGGATTAAATGAAATAATGCAGGTAAGCTCCTGTTAGCACAAGTAATAAATGTTGGCTATTATCCTTGTGCCATTGGTTTGTCCCAATCTTCTTTTCCTACCCTCATGTGGAGAAAGTTTTTCTGATTTATCTGGACTCTGTCATCCCAAGGCCATAGTGAGAACTGCAGCCTTCCAGAATGGCCCCAGGAGCGCTGAAAAGGAATGCCTCAAACCCTAGTTCCTACTTACCTGCTGGCAGGTGACTTCCAGCAGAGAGGTCAAAGCCTTTGGTTGAGCAGCAGCAAACTTCACTCCCTAAGGGAACTCCTGAGAGCCCGGCTGCCTTGCCCCAGTGCCTGCTTGCCTCAGTAAGTCAGTGCTCTTTTTAAGCTGTTTCTTTTGGTTTCTCTGACTCAGAATGTCTTAGGTCATTCTAAGCTTTCCCCTTGCCACCTTCCCCACTTCTACCTGCTGTCCTGAACATTTGTCATCCTTTTTGACCTCTTGGCAGCTCAAGTCCCATCCCATGTTTGGAGAACACACACGTACAGGTCTTAGTGTGTCTGGACCAGTCTTGCAGTGTGATTTTGGGCCATGACACACCTTCCCAGCAAGTCTGTGAGCAATCCCAGGTTCTCTAAATTCTCTTTCTGCTTGTATCAGCTGAGCCAATTTTGGTTCCTTACAGTGAAAGAAACCTAGCCAGCTCCTTCATACATGCCTTGGAATAAATCCCCTTGCTATTGGTTCTCAAAACTCCCCGAACTTCTCACGTTCTATCATTTATCACATTCTATTGGTTATGAGATTTTATTGTAATTGTTTGCTTATCCCTATAGACTGCGTTAGCTCCCTGTGGGCAAGGACAAAAGCTGTCTGCATCACTGCATTATCCATCCCAGGGCAGAGTGCCCGGCACACAGTAGGCCCTCAGCTAACGTTGAATGAATGAACAAGCAATAAAACCTTAGCATACCCGAAGGGACCAGAAACAACCACAGCAGTTCCACTTGGACAACCAATGAACTCGCCAGCTTTCTGATAACCTGGCAGCATTCCTAGTCTGAATCCAGAGGAAACCAGATTTCCTTTAGGTTTTGGCAAGGAAAATGATATTCCAGCAGCATCCTGAGTGGGAGGGTGCGATGTTGGCTGTTTCTTGATGTGGGTGAGTAATCCCCCAGCCAGCACTTAGCATTAAACCCTGGCTTACGACGCGGTCATCTTCCGAAGCTCCCAGCTTAAAATGGAAAGTGGCATTACTCATGGTGAAAAACAGACAATTAAAAAACATTTAGGTGGGGCCCGAAACAATGGGGTGAGTATTCCCTGATGACAGATGAGAGCACTGTGAATGCTAGCAGCCCTGGCAGACAGCTCAGTCATAGCAGGGCTTTGAACTACATCTCTGAATTAGTTCACCGCCAAGCACGTGGCTCTTTGGGGTGTTTCTCAGCCTATAGCAGACATAGTGGGAGGAAATGTCCTTGAATCATCAGAAGGTGATATAGAGTGATGGTTAAGGACATAGGTTTTGGCGTCAAACAGATCTGGGTCTGAATCCTAACTCTTCTAGTTACTTGCTCCGTGACCCCAAGCAAGTTATTTAACCTCTCTGATCCTCAAGTTCCTCATCTGTAAAATGGTAAAATAATAGTACCTACTACAGGGACATTGGGAAAAGTAAATAAGACAATATGTACCAAGCCTGAAGCACAGTTCCTGGACAGTAATAAACACTCAAGAAATGAGAGCTGCTGTTATTGATCATGTTCTTCTACCATCTTCTTCCAGCAGCTTCCGTTACCAACAGCTTACTCCTTCCAGGGGTCCTCCTTTACTTCCAACACCCTTCTGAGCTCAGGCCATACCCCAGCCTCGCTCCAGAGACACGGCTGCCCATTTCTACATCGTCTTTCTCTCACTTTCTAGGTCTATGTCAGCTTGTGTACCAAGACACCACTACCCAATATCCAACATGTCACCATCTCTTTCCCACTTCAGAATCCATGACCTGACACACCTTTAAGCAAAATGAGTTAGAATGAATCTATCAGATTTTATTCAAGCCTGATGGATAGATCGGGCATAAGACCAAAAAGTGATCATGGCTCAGCACCAGCTCCCAGTGTCCCAGTGTAGTGTACCTGTACTCACAGATGCTGTAACTATGCAGAATTACAACAGCTACAGAAAGCAAAGTGGACAAAAGTCCCGTCTTATAAAAGTTGGGCATTGAGTAGCAGTGGTGATAATGAAAAAATTATTTATTTTTTACCTTAAGAAAGAAAATACCATTGCTTTTTTAATAATAAGCTTCTTTAGTAAGTTTATAATTAGATTCAGATTTTCTAAGGAATATATCCTTTGCCTAAAGCAGGTTACACACATTACTACTTAGAGATAAGCAATGATGTACATGGAGTGACACTCTTAGCATTGCGCTAGAGAGTTCTATACCAATGATGCAGAGAGAGAGTAACCATCAGTTCCTCTAAGGTTAACAAAACCTCACACCTTTGACCACTGTCAACTAGATTAACCTCAAAGTCCTAATCATTCATTTATTCAACACATTTAATGAGTAGCCTTCTATGTGCTGGGCACATTTCTGGATACCATGGAAAATACTGTAAAAGAAGAAGATGCCAGCCCTGCCCTCCAGGAATTACAGCCAGCAGAGGAGGTGAATTCACATAAATAACTCTCATGGAAAAAAACAGTGTGGTGAACATCACAAACAAGACATCATTGTAATGGGAGTTCCCAGGAGGCTGCAACCACTTATGACGGTGGTATCAGGGAGGAGGAGTTACTTGAGATGATTTGTATACGTGATTAGGGTTTCAAAAGGTCAAGGTTGACAGGGTACACTGAGCAGAAGATAGGGTATGGACAGGGAACAGAGCTGGGAAAACGCAAGGTGAGAACAGGAAACAGGACATGTTGAATTAAAAATGGCTCACATATAATGAGTTCCTAGGAGGTATATTAGTGTCTTACGGCCGCTGTAACAAATTACCACAAACTGGGTGGCTTAAAACAACAGAAATTTATTCTCTCACAGTTCTGGAGGCTAAATGTCTGAAATCAAGGTGTCAACAGGGTCATGATCCCTCTGAAGGCTCTAGGGAAGAATCCCTCTTTGCCTTTTCCAACTTCCTGTGGCCCTTGTGGCTGCATAACTCCAATCTCGCTTCTCTCTTCACGTGGGCTTCTTTCCCTATGTCTCCGTGTCCAAATCTTCCTCTCCTTTCTTTTATAAAGAAACCAGTCATTGGCTTTAGGGCCCATGCTAATCTGGGATGACTTCATCTTAACTTGATTACATCTGCAAAGACCCCATTTCCAAATAAGTTCACATTCACAGGTACCAGGAGTTAGGACTTGAACATATCTTTTTGGGAGACACAATGTAACCTTCAATGGGGGTAAAACTGGAAAGATCATTTATAGCCAGATTTTATATCCCACTGCCTGTTCAGCATCTCTACTTGGATGTCTAGTAATTATCTTAAACTTAACATGGTCCTAACAGAATTATTGATTGCATCCACCAAGCCTCCAGGCTTTTCTTTCCCAAATATTCCAGATCTCAGTAAATGTCCCCAGTGCCTCAGGTCAAAGACCAAGAAGTCCTTCTTACCCTTTCACTCCTTCACCTTGTCCCACCCAATTCATAGCAAGTTCTGTTAGCTCTGTTTCCAAAATATACCCTCAGTGTGACCTCTTCTACTCTCTCCATTGTTACCACCATTTTACTAGTCGCCATCATTTCTTGCCTTTCTTCTTGTTTCAATTCTTGCCCTACTACAGCAGCTGGCTTTCTTCTCACAGCTGTCACAGTGATATTTTAAAAACCTAAGTCAGATCATATCTCCTTTCTTGCTTAAAACTTGCTAATGACTTCCCATAGCTCTTAGGATTAAATCCATACCCCTTCCCTGCCACACAAGCACGTGATCAGGCTCCAGCCTCTCTCCCAGGCCTCATCATTCATACTCTTCCCTTGCTCTTTGTGCTCCTTCTACATTGCCTTTCCTTCTCTTCCTGAACACACCAAGCGTGTACCTGCCACAGGATCTTGGCACTTGCTGTTCCCTCTGCCAGAAATGCTCCTCTTTACTCATATCTTTGCTTGTCCACATTCTCATCACTCATGTCTCAGTTCACATGTCACTTCCACAGAAGGGTCTTCCCATCCTAACTACATAGCCCTTTCTCAGTTTTTCTCTACCTCAGAATTCCAGTTTTTCCTTGATAGCTCTTATCTGAAATGCTCACATTTATGTTTCTTTTTCTATTTCATCACACTACTTCTATCACTTCTGCATTTAGGTTTTGTCTTATTCACCACCTTCTCTTCAGTCCTTCACACAATCCTAGCCCATAGTAGATATCTGATAGTCATTTATGGAATGCAGATGCTTGGGCCTAGCCCCCAGAGATTCTGATTCATTTATCTGGCAGGGTTGGGGCCAGGCAAAAGAGGAGTTAACAGATTTGAATTTTTACCAAATACACATTTTTAACATTGTGTGTGCCTATTATAATCCCCAGGTGATTCTAATGTTTGGATCGAGTTGGGAACCCCTGACCTACACAATGGAAATCTTCTAGCATCTTTCTACTCAAAGTGGGTCCTTGGACCAGCAGCATAGACATCACCTAGGTACTTGTTAGAAATGCAGACTCTCAGGCCCCACCATAGGCTTATAGAATCAGTCTTCAGTTTAGCAAGATTCCTCAGGTGATTGATACGTGTGTTACATTTTGAGAAGCAGTGACCTAGCAGAAATACAGAATTCCTGAGGAGTAAATGCTTCAGATTTGGCAGGTTGAGTTTGCTATAGCTGCAAGACCTCAAGGTGAGCATGTCCCTCAGACAGTTGGAAATGTGGTCCTGAAAAGCCACAGAAAGTGAGCTAAAGGAGAACTGAACATCACCCCCATAATGTTTACTAACGTTTGGAGTCTGGCGGCTTGGTGAGATCATCAATGGAAGGAAGAGAAAGGGAGAAGAGAAGAAAGCTGAGTTCTTGGAACTGTCTGGGGGGAAGCGAAACACCAGTCTGAGTCTAAGAGGAGAAAGGAGCTGAGACAAAGAAGTGAGAGAGAGAGAGTCTCAGATAACTAATGATTACAAAAGTCAGGGCAGGACAGAAGGTTGTGATAGAGCAACTAAACATGTCAGATCTTGCAGAAAAGTCCAGAAACATAAAGACCAAGAAATGACCATTGAGTCTGGTCCCCAGTGATGGGTGGATGAGGAAGAAGAGGAGGGGAGGAAAAGCTTGCCTTGGTGAAGTGCTGGAGTTCACACCCCCTCCCTGGAAGTGTTGTGGTCACACAAAGAAGAATATCGTCTTGAGGGAGAAAGAATGAGAGAGAGGAGAATGTGTGTCAGGGGAGAAGAAACATTTGGGGAAAGGGACCGGGTAGATTAAAGATCTAAAAGAGAATTTAACTGATAAGACCAGGTACTGGAGGAGGTAGGAGAGAATCGGATTAAGAAAGTAGATTAGATTATATGCTTGTTAATGCATAGACTGACCCAGCCGGGTACAAAGAAAATAACAGCAGGCTGCCTTCGGGAAAGGAAATTGGGTGAGCATTGACGGAGGAGGGAGGGAGACTTTTTTTTTTTTTTTTAATTTAAGAAAAACAAAAAAGGAAATAATAAGAAACACCTGTGTGCACTCTCCCCCGACCTAACAAATGTTAGCATTTCTCAGTTTTGCTTCAGATCTTTTTTTTACATAAAAGAAATAAAACATTAGAGAGAAAGTTGAAGTTCCTATTTTCCTTATTCATGCCATTTCTGTCCTCCTGTGCGTGTGCTTGTATGTGTATCTAATGCACATGAGCAGTGTGTCTGTACATTTTGTTCCACACTTTGCTTTTATTTACTCAATATTATTTCTGAGATTTATCCATTTTGATACATTATCTGTAATATTTGTTGCCATTACTATAAGTAAGTTCCAGTCTTACAAATAGCCTACCTCGTATTTATACATATTCTCTAAGGATGGACACTTGGGGTACTTTCAATTTTTCACTATTACCAAAACTGCCGCTATGAACATCCTTGTTTATGGGAGGCTGTACTTTTCACTGTCTAATCTTTTGAACTTCATGGATTTTTTTACCATGTGTATTTTTAACAGGTGTCTTATCATAAATTTTAATTTTCTTTAAAAACCCATAGATCAGTGTTTCTCAAACTATGGCCCAAGGAACACCAAAATCAGAATTACGTGAGACATTTATTTTAAAATGCAGACTCCTGGGCCCTGCCTCAGACCTATTGAATCAGAATCTTCCAGGTCTGGCCTGGGAATCCACATTGTAATAGGCTTCCCCAGGTGATTCTAGGCATCTTCCAGTTTGGGAAGCACCAGATAGACAGCAGAGAAGGGGAGAAGGGATGTGCAGGGGGAAGGAAAGAGAGTCCTGTTGATTGACAGGGCTTCTCTACCAGGCACTGTGCTAGGGCGTGTCTTTTGTGTTACATCATTTAAAGAAGGTAGAAGGAATCTGTGGGGATTTATCAAGACAGTGAAATGTTCATAAGGACAGCAAAGGTGAATGGTAGCTAAAAACAGTCTGAAGCATCAAATACTGGCTCCACTGCTCACTCGGTGGCTGTGTGTCCTTGGCAAGTCACAATACCTGAGTTTCACTTTCCTCATCTGCAAAATGGTGATAGTAATGGTGATAGCAAAATGGTGTGAGATCAAATGACTTAAGGCACATAAACTGCTTAACTCAGAACCTGAAACTTCACGCGTGGCCGATAAGTGACGAAGATGGTGGTGAGGAAGATGGTTATGACTGTTACTGTTCTGTCACCTTTACAATCAATACATAAACATTTTTACAGAGTTCGGTTCATCATCTCATTTAAAACTATTACAGAGGTTTATCGTAACTCGATATTGGTTTAATAAATACACTACTGGAGTTCCTGTGTGGTGAAATGGTTAACCTGCTTGGCTGCTAACCAAAAGGTTAATGGTTTGAGTCTACCCAGAGGCACCTCGAAAGAAAGCCCTGGTGACTTACTTCCAAAAAACCAGCCACTGAAAATCCTATGGAGCACAGTTCTACCTTGACACAGAGTCGACTCCACGGTGACTGGTTTATTGATAGAAATCTTAAATATGCAGCCCTCAGCCACTGTATTATTTCCATGGGAATATACGATCAACAAATATAATCAGCTATGAGACACAGGTTTTAGAAATGCATTAAAGTGGAAATTGGGAGTTTCCTGTGTTGCTAAAGGGGTTTGAGTCAGAAGGGTAAATATTTTAAACTTTACCCAAAAACCCAAACAGGTTGCTGTCAAGTCAGTTCCGACTCATGGTGGCCCCGTGTGTTTCAGAGCAGAACCGTACACAGGCTTTTCAAAGCTGTGGCCCTTTGGAACCATTTTAAACCATAAATATAAATACATGGTTTGGCACACACATACTCATCCCTAATGTGTGCACAGCCTGAATGACCCCACTGAGAAGCAGAGTGTTAATGGTAGGGGAGGTGTTAATGCAGTGCGGACACTCCTTCCCACATCACACCTTTCTTGGAGCCCACTAGGAGAGAAGCAGCCACAAATGGGAGGTGAGACTGCTTCAGGGCTGGGGATCCTGCCTACAGACCAAGAAGCATCAAATGATAACCCTAGAGGTGGTGGTTGTTGGGTGCCATCAAGTCAGTTGTTGAATCATAGTGACCCCATGTGACAAAGTAGAACTGCCCCATAGGGTTTGCTAGACTGTAATCTTCACTGGAATAGATGTACAGGTCTTTGTCCCTTGGAGCTGCTGGGTGGGTTCAAACTGTCAACTTTTGCTTAGCAACTGAGTGCTTAACCCATTGCACCACCTGGGCTCCAAAAAGGTAGGTGGTGTCTTTCCTCCCTGAATCTCAAACGACCTCTTTTCTGAAACCATCCCAAGGAGGCGTAACCTATACATTGCAGCTGTAGGAAACAGGTAAGACCGCAGTTGTGAGTCCCAGCTCTGCCCCTTGAGAGCTGTGTTACTTAACCTCTCTTAGTCTCAATCTCCTTGGCTGTAATACAGGGTTCATGGTAGTATAAATTGAGAAAGCATCTATTAACAGTAAGCATGAACGTTTATTAGGTGTTCAGTACCAGGCGTTCTACCCAGTATCTCTTTCTGTGCTACCTCATTTATCCTTACTGAACCCTGTGATGTGGGTGCTGGTAAACCAGTTGCCGTCGAGTTGACACTGACTCATGGCAGCCCCATATGTGTCAGAGTAGAGCTGTGCTCCGCAGAGTTTTCAATGGCTGACTTTTTTACCCCATTTTAGGGAACAGAAGGGCCCCAGGAGCCCCAGCAATGCTCTCCACATTCCCCCAAAGCTGTTTTTCCCCACTGCACCTCCCTGCTCCCCGTAGCAGCCCGTGGGCCAACATTGGCAGCCTGGGCACTTGTCACAGAACAGAAGCTCCTGAACCTGTTTGTGTCTTGCAGCTGGCGTGGGCGCCTTGGCAGTCCTCATCCTGGTCACCCTGGTGGTGGTGCACACACATCCCCACCAGTTCTCAGGCAGGCAGTCTTGGCCTGGGCACACCTGCTTACTCCCTGTCCTCTCCACTTCCTCCTGCCCTGGCTTTCCAGACAGTCAAAAATGGGTTCACATCAAATGCGATTTGTTTTCAATTTTCCATTTATAGACAGCCTTCTCTTGGGAGGCGCTGTCCTCCTTCCTCTGTCTCGTTTTCTTCTGGGTATTTGGGGATAAACTCTTGGTGGTGGTTTTTGAGCCCTGTGGTCAGCAGCCTAGCTGGTCATTCAGAAAGTCTCCAGAAAGCCAGCGGTTACCCTGACAGGAGTTTATGCTAATTTCTGTGGCCTCTGAGACCTCGACCAAACGGTGCCCACACGTCCAGTGTGAATTGTTATAAAGAAACCTTTGACCTGGGACCAGCAGGGGCCTCACCCAGGCTTATCCTGGAGAGAATGATGGGGATGATGATTACAGCAGTAACAGCAGCTGTCACTTACAGCTCCCTCGTCTATGTGCTTTACAAAAGTGAATCCACTTATTCCTAGGGGGTGGGTGCTGTTCTGATCCCCTTTATATAAACAAGAAACTGGAGCAGAAGAAGTGAAGGTCATGGCCAACGAGGCCATATATGAGGGTCTGGCCCTGCTGACCTCTCTGGCCTTAGCCCAGCCACTCTCCCCCTCCACCCTGTGCTCTCGACACACCAGCCTTGGTTCAGTCTCCCTTGGACACACTGTTCATCCTCTTGCCACAGTTCCTTTGCACATACTCTTCCCTCGGCCTGGACCACTGTTCCCTCCATGCTACAGTTAATTAACCCCGAGCTACCGTGGACAATGAAAAAGGAAGACCAAAGAAGAATTGATGCGTTCTAACTGTGGTGTTGGTGAAGAATACTGAATATATTGAGGACCGCCAGAAGAACAAACAAATCAGTCTTAGAAGAAATACAACCAGAATGCTCCTAAGAAGCAACGATGGCAAGACTTCATCTTGCTTACTTTGGACACATTATCAGGAAAGATCAATTGCCAGAAAAGGACATCATGTTTAGTAAAGTAGAAGGTCAGTAAAAACAAGGGACACCCTCAATGAGATGGACTGACACAACAGCAGCAACAATGGACTTAAACATACTAATGATCATGAAGATGGTGCAAGACTGGACAACCTTTGGTTCTGTTATACGTAAGATGCCGTCAGTTGGAGTTAACTCAATGGCAACTAACAACAACAAACCTATCAGATCTCAGCTCAACTGTTGCTCCTTCAGAGATACCCTCCTGTATGCCCTGACCAGATGTCCCATTAAAGCTTTCATGGTGCTGTGCACCTCTCATTCATGGAACTTGTCAGAGTTTGAATTCTACTTTTATTTGTGCAATTTTCTGATTAACATCTGGCTCCCCCTCCAGAGGCTAACTCCACAAGGGCAGACACTTGAAAGTTCTGCCTGGTACATAATTCTATCATTGCCCTTAACATGCTGGACTTAAATGATTTGTTTATTCATCTATCTTATTCCTTGGTCTGTGAATTTCCCGAGGGCAGTGTCTAGGTCTTTTCCTAACACAGTGTTCAGCGCAATAAATATTTGGTAAGTTGAATTTAACAGACCGGACTCAATTGAACAGTGTGACTTGGGAAAGGGTACCTGAAAATTCGGAACTTTTGATGGAGCAAGCCCACAAAATACAATCCCTTAGAACCATACTTTTGGAAATCTGACATAGTTAAGGTTGTGTGTCAACTTGGCTGGGTCATGATTCTCAGTGGTTTGGCTGTTATGTAATGATGTAGTCATCCTCCATTTTGTAATCTGATGTAGTCATCCCCCATTTTGTAATCTGATGTGAGCAGCCAATCGGTTGAAAAGGGAGTTTCTTGTGGCCTGCATCCAATATACAGATGGATGTTCTGGAAATGCTCGCTTTCTCTGGATCCTGCATCTGGCTCGTCATCATCTGACCTACAGTTCTTGGGACATGAGCTTGCTGTACTGCCTGCCCGTCTTGGGATTCATCAATCTCCTCAGCCTGTGAGTCAGCAGCCTGCCATCTTACCTGTCAATCTTGGGTCATCAGCCCCTACAGTTACGTGAGTCAAGAGAAGCCTCCAGACTAACCCCTGACCCATGAACTTGGGACTTGCCAGCCTCTACAACTGCGTGAGCCATCTCCTTGAGATAAATCTCTCTTTATATATATATATATATGTGTGTGTGTATACATACCGTTCGCTGGTTTTGCCTCTCTAGGGAACCAGATTAAGACAATTTCTTTTTTAAAGTCAAGTTCACTTATAATTTGGATAACAGAATAGAAGCATCAGTGACTTTCCCAAAGAAGCATCATATTCTGGTTATAAAGCCAAGAGAAGTGAGGAAAAAAGGATGCCTGCCTCTCCAACGTTCATACGAAGTTTAGTGAAAGTCAAGGCATAAATAACCAGTGGAATCTCACTGGAGTTGCATAGAGATTTGGTTCCTTAGAGCTCTTGGCCTATGTCATTCCCTTATCTCACTTAGATGACCTTGCCTGGCTCAGTCCCCAGCCCTGTCATCTGCTGTCTTCAACTCCATGGATGTTGTGGTTTGGTTGCAAGGAAACACCCCCTCTTTGGAGCTGGCCCTTTCCAGGAGCCCATCCCCTCTCTCGGGCACATGGGCCCCAGGGCTTCCATACCTTAGTGAGAGGAGAGAGATGGAACTTCACTTCTGTCCAGAGGAGGAGCAGGGCGAGGGGACACAGTGGGTCACAGGTCTGGGCTCCCACAGCAGGGTTTGTGAAGAGAGCGCCAAGTAACCACAGGCTCCCACATCCAAACGGGGCCCAGCCTCAGCTTTGCCCATCCTGCTCCAAGGAAAACAGGCAGCTATTTGGAAAAGTTGTTTTCTTTCATGTTGCCCCCTCCTTCCTATCATAACAGACGGGTATGAGCATGTTCCTTGGAGACTGAATAGCCCCTTTTAAGAAGTTAGAAAGAAGCCATTTCTGAGTTGAAAGGATTCAACCTAGTTAAATTTACTGGTAGTAGAACATGACAGATTAATAGGTGATTTGAAAGAACATTATTGAGGCTCCAGTAACCCGTTATGACGCTCTTAGATTTACAAGCATTTTGCAATAAAAATACCACCTAGTTATCACACGTAATGGATTAAAGTGGCACTGCCCTCATCTTGTCTACCATTGAGAACCAGCTCCTGGCACACTCCTTGGCACATCAGTGCTCAGCAAATATTTGTCAAATGAATATATAGAATATAGGCTGACAGCTTCTCAGAGTGGAAAAGAAAACCTCAAACTTAGTCATATTTTGCTCAAATGAATTGGGTAATGACACGTATCACTGTTTGCTTTCCTCTTTAGCTTCTAGGCCTAGTTTCCACTTATCCAAAACTATGACTTTCATTCCCGACAGTTAACAAACTTGATTGGATTGCCAATGGTTTAACTCAAATCGAAGGAGACTAATTTTTTTCTAAATAGTAACCAGGGAGTCATTCTTAAAGAGGAGAGAGAGCCTCTGTGGAACCTGCAAGTACAGCACAAATATTGAAAAGCATCTTGGGGTTTCAGAGGCTAAGTGGTTAAGATTTGTTGATGTTAGGATCGGAGGGTTAGAGCAGCTTTCCAAACACTGCAAATTAGTCTCCTCTTGCTCTTGGGTAAGATGGGCGCAGGCTGGTGCAGTGGAATCCGGGTCCAGAAGAGGGCGCTCTGAGCTAAGTGTGCGGCCGTTCCCGGAGGGCCGGACAAAGAGGCTGTTTATGCTTTATCTTTGCTTTTCCCTCGTGCTTTTGTGGTCTTGGAGGAATCAGAGAGGGTTCTCCCCCTCTGCGCCAAAGAATGGTCTTCTGATAATATAATGAAACTGATGATATGATAGAGTAAGTACCAAATCGTAGGAGTATGATCATGTTAAAGCATTTTTTAAAATGTACTTCAACATTTGGTCTCCCTGAAATCTGTGAGCAAATTTCCCACACCACAACTCTTTTAACATGTTTAAAGTGGCCCACAGGAACCAGTATCTTCTTCCAGATATTGATTCTGAGAAGAAAGGTGGACTGTTTTTTTTTTTTTATTGTTTTATCCCCTTGAAAGTTATTTGTATTTGTTCCATATTTATCAGGTTTAATAAGAATTTGTATAAATATGGTCCTACGCACAACATCTTGAATAAAAAGAAAGTCGTATATTCATCAGGTTGGACTGCTTTTGAAACCTTGTTTTCAATTTACAAGCTTCATGGGAAACACATCTGCCCTGCATTTTTCATTCCCACTCCCTGAGGGGAGAGCAGACAAAGTCAACAAGCCCTTCAGGGAAAGAGCACACGTTTGTGTAGACCCCCTGACTGGCAAGCCCAGTCTTGAGAATTGTCTGACAGAAGGACTTACACAAGTGCGTGAAAATCAGCGTAGGAGGTTCACCACAGCAATAGCAAAAATTTGGAAACAATGGCGTATCCATAATGGAATGATAAAATAAGTTATACATCTAAACAAATACCGAGCAGCATGAAAAAGAAAGCTAGGCACGTATGTATTGACAAGGAGAGATAGCCACAAATATATCGTCGAGTGAAAAGAAAGGAAGCCATAGAACAATAGGTATGGAATTTTTCCATATCTTAATTTTAAAATCACATATGCATATGTAGGTACATAGATGTTGTTGTTGTGTGCCATTGAGTCCATTCCAACTCATAGCCACCCTATAGGACAGAGGAGAACTGCCCCATAGGGTTTCCTAGGCTGTAATCTTTATGAGAGGGAGCCCTGGTGGTTCAGTGGTTAAGCGCTTGGCTGCTAACCGAGAGGTCAGTGGTTCAAACCCACCAGCCACTCTGAGGGAGAAAAATGTGGGAATCTATTTCCATAAAGATTTACAACCTTGGAAACTCTGTGGGGCAGTTCTATTCTGTCCTACAGGGTTACTATGAGTTGGAGTTGACTTGACGGCAATGGGTTTGGTATTCTGTAATCTTTATGGGAGCAGATCACCAGGTCTTTTCTCCCACAGAGCCACCTTCCGGTTAGCAGCTTAGCGCTTTACCATTGTGCCACCAAGACTCCTAGATATACAGACAGAAGCAAGCAAAAATTACTACCTCTACGGAATGGGGTGGGGCCAATGAGGGAGAATTCACATTTTATTTTGTTACTGCAAGTATTTTTTAAAGGAAAAAAGAAAAACTTTTAAAGCTCTCTGAAAAGAGGGCAAGAATGTTGTCTACAGAATCTTTCTCTTCAGTCCCAAACTTGCTAAATCTCTCCTACCTGAAGAATCCTTCCCACCCACCTACAGGCCCTCTTGCTGCCACTCAACTCTCAGCTTCCCTGCATAGCCAAGCTTCCTGAAGGCACAGCCAGCACTCCAGCACCTCAGTTATCCTTAGCCCCCTGGAGTCCACCTTCCACCCACCTCTCCTCACTCACTCACAATCTCCTAAAGCCAGGGTGGCAAGCTTGTGGCCCATGAGTGAGATGTGGCCAGAGCCTGTGGTTTGCTTGAGCCTCACATAGGTTGTGGCCGTTGTTCTTAACCAATTTGACATTTACCAGTTGGGAGATTTCACCTACAACTCCTGCTGTCTGGTTTCTCCTCAACCATCAGAAGCTCTGCCCCATTGCACCTGCCTTCTGGCATGGCTAGAGTTGAGGATCAGCCTGACCCTGGGTCTCTACCACTCTCCCTGTGGGCTCTCCTAGGCTCCCATGGGCAATAGAGTTTTTATGCCCGTTCTAGACAACGCTCTCATTTTTGACCACTTGTTTCAAGAACAGTGCTGGCTTCTGGGTCTTCTTTCTTTAACTGATTTTACTCAGAGTCCTGCCCCAGCTTCTTTTCCTTTAACTGTGCTTCGAAGTATAGCACCCCTCAGGGGCCTGTCCAAAGTTGTTCTTCCTAAACAATGTATGTGCTCTCCCTGAGTGCTCTTGTCTGCCTCAGATTGCAGCCATGCCTCCTCAATCCCACTCCTAAACCTCCACCCTGATCCTCAGATTCACAGCTCCCACCACCTATGGAAAACTTCCTAGACATCCTGTAGATACATCCCAAGATGAGTATCCACCGTTCTCCAGTGAACAGACAAAACATTCTTCCACTTCCTCTGCCTTAATTAATGACAATACAGTGGTTACAAAGCAGCCCAAACTAGAGACCACAGTCATATTCTTTTTCCCACACTACCCACAAGTATCTCCTAGTGATTCAGCCTAAATATTCCTTCAATTTTCCTTCCTTTTCTTCCATATGATTAATGTCTTGGGTCAGACCAACAAAATCTCTAATTTTCCTTGTCCCTCCAAACCACAAATCTGATCGTGCCTCATCCTTGCTCAATCATCTTCAGTTTTCCTCACTGCCCACAGCAAAGTCCTAACTGCTTAGCTTGGCATTCAAGGCTCTTTATGATCTGGTTCCAACCTTTAATCATTCAGGAAACAAACTGAGCCTCCATTATATGCCAGGCCTTGGAGATTCTAGTTGTGGTCCCTGCCCTCAGGTGACCACAGTGTAGGGGGGCTTTATAGACAACACACATACACAAATGAAGGGACAAAGAAAGAAAAATAGCAAATTATGCTTTGGATGATATTTCTTTCAATATCAAGGATCCAAGAAAGAGAATAAAAAGTGAAACCAACAGTAGAATAAATGGTCAGAAAAGACTCCTTGAGGAGGTGACATTGAAGCTGAGACCAAGGGACAGGAAGTTGCAGCATGCAGAGATCTAGAGGTAGATCATTCCAGGCAAAATCCCTCCTTCTCTTGTCAGGCCTCTCTTCACTACCCTTCCCTCTCTCCTCTGTACCCCACGCTTGCTGAACCACCCTCTAGTGCCTGTATGCATTGTGCTTTGGGAGCTGCTTCCTCCCCAACTGTGAACTCCTCAAAGGCAGGAACCACCTTATTCATTTGGGTCCTCTGTGTCTGGCATGTAGTGGGCTCAATAATTATGAGATGAACAACTGAATTGATGTATGCATGTATGGACAAACTGATGGATAGATGGATGGATGGATGGAAGCACAGAAGCACATATACTTTGAACTGAAGCTGGGTGTAATGTCTTCGGGAGAAAGCCTTGAGTTTGCTTGAATTGGCTTGTGTTGGTGGAAAAGAGTTATCATTCAGGTTTCCTACCACTTTGGTTACATGTAGTTTTTCCATTTGCCCACATTTATTATAGTGAAATGGGCAAGTATTTTTTTTTAATTAAATTTTTTTTAATTGTTCTTCAGGTGAAGGTTTACAGAACAAATAGTTTCTCATGAAACAGTAGTACACATATTGTTTTATGACATTGGTTAACAACCCCACGACATGTCAACCCTCTCCCTTCTCAAC
>NW_004444016.1:10027182-10091515 GCF_000243295.1 Trichechus manatus latirostris
AATGCCTTTTCTGCATCAATTGAGATGATCATGTGATTCTTTTCTTTCCTTTTATTTATGTGGTAGGTTACGTTGATTGATTTTCCAATGTTGAACCATCCTTGGGCAAGTATTTTTTAATTAAAAAAAAAATAACATTTCCATATTTTCTTTAATAAACAGTTCTTAACCAGATCTTGCTTCGACTGACTCTACCTTCCCCACCACAAAGCCATTCTAAGGGGCAACTTTCAAGCAGAGTAATGAGAGCAGCATACCCACTGGCTGAGTGCCTAGCCTCTGTCCCTGCAGTTGATTTCTGTGTTCAAATGCTGGCCCAACCATTCACCAACAGTAGATCCTGGGAACCTTCACCAAGCCTTTCCTGACCGTTTATTCTAAGGTTCTGAAGGTCTCACTTTTTATTATCTTTCTTGGACCCTTGATACTGAAAGAAATATCATCTAAAACATAATTTACAAGTTTCCTTATCTGTAAAATATGAAGACTAACAGTACCTAACATTCAACTGTGTGGATCATAACAAATTATGGATAACGTTGCGAAGAATGGGAATTCCAGAACACTTAATTGTGCTCACGAGGAACCTGTACTTAGACCAAGAGGCACTCATTCAAACAGAACAAGGGGATACTGCGTGGTTTAAAGTCAAAAAAGGTGTGCCTCATACTTATTCAATCTATATGCTGAGCAAAAAACCGGAGAAGCTGGACTATATGAGAAGAATGCAGTATCAGGATTGGAGGAAGACTCATTAACAACCTGCAACATTCAGATAACACAACCTTGCTTGCTGAAAGCAAAGAGGGCTTGAAGCACTTACTGATGAAGATCAAAAACCACAGCCTTCAGTATGGATTATACCTCAACATAAAGAAAACAAAAATCCTCACAACTGGAACAATAAGCAACATCATAATAACTGGAGAAAATATTGAAGTTGTCAGGGATTTCCTTTAACTTGGATCCACAATCAATGCCCATGGAAGCAGCAGTCAGGAAAATCAAACAATACATTGCAGTGGGCAAATCTGTGCAAAAGATCTCTTTGAAGATTTAAAAAGCAAAGATGTCACTTTAAAGACTAAGATGTGCCTGACCTAAGCCACAGTGTTTTCAATTGCCACATATGCATGTGAAAGCTGGACAATGAATAAGGAAGACAGAAGAACTGATGCCTTTGAATTATGGTGTTGGTGAAGAATCCTGAATATACCACGGACTGCCAGAAGAATGAACAAATCTGTCTCGGAAGAAGTACACCCAGAATGCTCCTTAGAAGCAAGAAATGCAAGACTTCATCTCATATGCTTTGGACATGTTATCAGCAAGGACCAGTCCCCAGAGAAGGACTTCATGCTTGGTAAAGTAGAGGGTCAGTGAAAAAGAGGAAGACCCTCAACAAGATGGATTGATACAGTGGCTGCAACAATGGGCTCAAGCATAACCGTGATTATGAGGATGGTACAGGACTGGGCAGTGTTTTGTTCTGTTGTACATAGGGTTGCTACGAGTCGGAACCAACTGGATGGCACCTAACAACAACAACAACAACAACAGTACCTACTGCGGAGGTTGCTGTGAGGAATCAGTGACACATGTAAAGAATTAGAACAGCTCTTGGAACAATGTTTGGCCTCAGGAATGGAGGCGCCACTGTTAATAGCAGCGCTGTGTCTTTAACCTTAACCAGAACCAGTTGCTGTCAAGTCGATTCCAATGACCCCTTGTGTTACAGACTAGAACTGTGCTCCATAAGTTTTCACAGCAATGCTATAGACTTAGGTGGGAATCAAATCCATGTCCCCATTAACCCTGTTTTTGGCTTATTTACTGCTGAGCTAACCAGCCGTAAACAGACCCACGTGGCAGGGTCACATGTTTTCTCACCCAACAAGACTTCAGTTTCTCTTAATTTGTCTGTAATCTGGGCTTCCTCATAATACCTCCCATGTTAGGTAGCAGCAAAGGCTGCTTCAGTCTCATCCAGTGTAAGAATTTAAACAGTCCTGAGAGGTAATGCTCCATCCCTCAGATTCGTCCATCCTCGGTAGCCCTCCCTGGCTCCTCTCCAAAGTGGCATCTGGCTTTAAGGGGATGGAAGTTACTCAGTCTCTCACTGGAAGGGAGGAGTTGAGCTCCCCACCGCAGGTTTCTTAGGGCCCGTGATCTCTGGTGTGGAGCCCTTTGCCTGCCCTGTTACCGCCCACCCCACTACTCAATTCAGGACCATTGAGTTTCTCTGGGCTCGGTCAGAGTCCAGGCAGCTTCTTGGCTGACCAACTCTTGCTGGCCACAGGCCCCTCTGGGTTGGTCTTGGCCTCCCCACCCAGGAAGTCTGGCCCTGACTGCACTGCAGGGTCACCAGCAATGGTCCCTGGATCTCATCTCAGCATCTGCGTCACGCGAGAACAGCGGGAGGTCCAGAGTGCAAACTACACCCACTTGCCATCTGATCACACTGTCCCCCTCTCAGCTCTCCAGGTCCCCCATGTTACGGGGCCTCTGTGCCCTCAGTATTCAGCCTCAACTATCAGGATATTTTGCAAGCCAAAGCCATTCCTCACTGCAAACACATACACATCATACCTTCATATCCAACTCCGTCTTTGGGGCTAACCCCAGTGGCAGGTTTCCCCCAACACAGTGGTAGAAGCTTCATAATCTGTCAGCCAGGGCTTAGCCCACAATATGTTAAATAGAAGCTCAAGCAATTTCATAAATCTTCTCTCCGCAAATCTTGGCAGTTGAGTCAACTATCCTCTTTGCTCTGTGTTCCCTGCTCCCTCTCTGGCTCTTGGTGATAGACCTCCTGGCCCAGCCTCTGAGAAAGGAGGCTCCAAATGGAACATGGTTTAAAGGTGGGTAGGATGGGGTAAAAGAGATGAAAATACATTGCTTCATATTTGCAAAATATCATCCCTGATACAACCCTTGCACTTGCAGGTTGGTCGTCACTAACTGAACTGATGTCCTCCAAGTCACTGTTCTTTGTTCCACTCTTACAGGTATGTTCATTCAACAAATGTTACTAAGCACCTACTACCTGCAGGCAATAGCTGTCTCAAAAGAAATGTTCTCATCTCCACATGGAAAGGTACTCAACATAATTAGCCATCAGGGAAACGCAAGTCAAAACCACAATGAGATATTACTTCACACACACTAGGATGGCTGTAATAAAAAAGACAGACAATAACAAGTGTTGGTGAGGATGTTGAGAAAATAGAACTCTTATACACTGCTGGTGGGAACGTAAAATGGTACAGCCACTTTGGAAAACAGCTTGGCAGTTCCTCAAACTGTTAAACACAGCGTTATCGTAGGACCTGTAATTCCACTCCTAATTATGTACCTAAGAGAAATGAAAACCTGTGTCCACACAAAAACTTATACATGGATATTCATAACAGCATTATACATAGCAGCCAAAAAGTAAAAACAACCTAAGCGTCAATCAAATGATGAATGAATAAACAAAATCTGGTACATGCTACAACATGGACGAACCTTGAAGACACTATGCTAAGTGAAAGAAGCAAGTCACAAAGGACTATATATTGTATGATTACATTCATATGAAATGTCCAGAACAGGCAAATCCATAAAGATAGAAAGTAGATTAGTGGTTGCCAGGGGCTGGGAAAAGGGGAAAGGGGAAATGGGAAATGATGTGCTACAAATGATCTAAAATTAGATAGCAGTGATAATTACACAACTCTGTAAATACAGTAAAAGCCACTGAATTGTACACTTTAAATGGGTGAATTGTATGGCATGTGGATTATATCTCAATATAGCTGTTAAACAATGCTCTTACCTTATTTTCTAATTGATTCTCTTCCCTAATTTCTTAGCTCTCCTAGAACAAATATGAATTCAACATTCTGTAATTTCAAGACTTTCCCCAACACACTTACTGGAGTCTAATATTAGGTGATTAGACACCAATCTAATGATTTTTAAATAGTCATTTTCCATTAGACAGTAGTTCCAAGACGGCAAGAATTTTTGATAGTTTTGTTCACTGTTATACCCACAGTACTTAACACAAGGCCTGGCACAAAGTAGGGTCTCAATAAGCATTTGTTGAATGAATGAATGCCTTCTTGGAGCTCATATCCTAAATGGACACAAAAAAGCCCCATAATAACTGCTCATTCTTCATTCTGCATATCCTTTTTTTTAGACTAGTTTTTTACTTTGTCCACTTTCCAATAACAATTTTGTTTCATTTCTTTTGCCAGTTCAACTTTTTACAGGTTGCCTTAGTCATCTAGTGCTGCTATAACAGAAATACCACAAGTGGATGGCTTTAACAAAGAGAAATTCATTTCTTCACAGTAAAGTAGGCTAAAAGTCCATATTTAGGGCATCAGCTCCAGGGGAAGGCTTTCTCTCTCTGTCAGCCTTCTCATCAATGTTCCCCTGGACTAGGAGCTTCTCCATGCAGGGACCCTGGGTCCAAAGGACATGCTCTGCTCCTAGCACTGCTTTCTTGGTGGTATGATGTCCCCCATGTCTCTCTGCTCACTTCTCTTTTTTATATCTCAAGAGATTGCCTCAGGACACAATCCAATCTTGTAGACTGAGTCCTGCCTCACTAACACAGCTGCCACCCATCCTCCCTCATTAACATCATAGAGGCAGGATTTACAACATATAGGAAAATCACACTATACCGGGAACCATGGCCCAGCCAAACTGATACATACATTTTTGGGGGGACATAATTCAATCCATGACATTCCACCCTTTGGCTCCCCAAAAATCACATCCTTGCAACATGCAAAACATTCATCCCATCATATCATAACAAAAGCCTTAACTCCAAGTCCAAAATCCAAAATTTCCTTTCCATCTGTGAAATCTAGAATACAAGTTATCTGCTTCCAAAGGTACAATGGTAGAACAGGCAAAAGCTAGACATTTCCATTATAAATGGGAGAAACTGGAGGAAAAGAAGGGATAACAGGCATCAAGCAAGTCGGTGGAAAACATTACATTAGCCTTCAAGGCTTTGAAAATAATCCTCTGTCCTCTGAGACAATTTACACAATGGCCCTGCCCTCCAGACTATGGGTATTGGCCACACTCTCCAGATTCTGAGTGGAGGCCCCTCGGCCCTGGGCTTCAGCTCTGCCTTCCAGACCCACTGGGACAGCAACTCTGCTCCCTTGGCTTTAGGCAACTCCACCCTTAGAAGCAACAGAGGCCATGGCTCCACCCCCCTTTGAAACCCTTGAGGTCTTGGTTATACCTTTTGAGACTGAGGCATCTCAGCTTCTTGTGTCCCTTGTCTCTTCAGCTTCTGTTTCCTGGTTTCTTGGCCTCTCAGCAATTCGGGACCCACGCCTGCATCTGCACTGCTGGGGCAAGTGTTCCAAAGCTCTGTCGCTCCACTAGTAAGGGCCTGGAGGCATCCCACTCTGCCAGGAAGCCTCCTGCGCACAGGCACTCAGCTCTCTTGCTCCGTGGGTCGGCTCCAGCGCCATCTCTCGCTGGTCTCCTGGTTCTGCTGCTGCTTGTTCTCTGCTGCTGCTGCTTCTCTGCTGCTGCAGGTTCTCTGCTGTTGCTGGTCCTCTGCCATTGCTGCTCCTCTAACCATTCACAGTTTACAAAACCGCTTCCACATTTTAGGTATCTATTAGAGCAGCATCCCACTCTCTCGGTACCAAATTCTGTCTTAGTCATCTAGTGCTGCTATAACAGAAATACCACAAGTGGATAGCTTTAACAAAGAGAAATATATTTCTTCACAGTAAAGTAGGCTAAAAGTCCAAATTCAGGGCATCAGCTCCAGGGGAAGGCTTTCTCTCTCTGTCAGCCTTCTCATCAATGTTCCCCTGGACTAGGAGCTTCTCCGTGCAGGGACCCTGGGTCCAAAGGACACGCTCTGCTCCTAGCACTGCTTTCTTGGTGGTATGATGTCCCCCATGTCTCTCTGCTCACTTCTCTCTTTTATATCTCCAGAGATTGCCTCAGGACACAATCCAATCTTATAGATTGAGTTCTGCCTCACTAACACAGCTGCCACCCATCCTCCCTCATTAACATCATAGAGGCAGGATTTATAACATATAGGAAAATCACACAATACCAGGAATCATGGCCCAGCCAAACTGATATACACATTTTTGGGGGGATGTAATTCAATCCATGACACAGGTGTACAACTTATTGACAGCAATACAATAATCAGCTGTGCAACCTCATTCCGTATATCTTTAACTGTAGCCTCCTTGGTGTGTGGAGTGAATGATTGAAGCATACATGTCTCTGTCCTGGAGGAACGTAGAGCAAATTAAACCCATACCGAGCAGGCTCAGCACTTTGACCAAACACTGACAACAAAGAATACCTAACATTCAATAAAAGTTTACATATATGGAAGTTGGAACATGTTTTAAAGTTCTTCTTAGCAGGGTTGTGTAGGATAGTTAGGCCTAGTTGAGACAGTCGCGCAAAGAAGAAGAAGAGAGCAGTTATGAAGACAGAGGACAAGTGAGAAGAAGGTTAATCAGGAAAGAAAGAAACTGGGCATTTTCCAGTCAAATGATTTGATTAGTTAGGAGTCATTTCCAAGTTGTGTGATTTTAATTTCTTGTTGAAGTGGGGAGTAAAATCAGGAAAGAGGAGAATGCCAAGTATCATCCTTCATCTCCAGTGTCAGGAAAGTCTTTAAGCAGAGATGTGAAGGGAAAGAGTGACTCAGAGGCTGGGAGGGGAGGGAACAAGGGTGTTTCATTTAACACAACTGCCTTCTTCACTATGGAAAATTATGGGAAGCATAGCCAAGAGGTCAAGACAGAGAGCAAGAAGATATATGATGACGACACACACTGGGAAACCAAGAGACCACTTTGTAGATACACAGCCTTCGGTGGATGATGGAGGTCCTGGGGTCAAAAAGCAAGGAAACTCGTCCAGTTGACTTTTTTCCACACATACAACTCTCTCGTTCCACCACTCCTTTGCTCCATATTTTCATTCTAATGTACAGGGATTCTAAAAAATCTTTAATGAGAGGGAGGTGTGAAATAGGGCTGGGAAGTGATTAAGACATGAATCAGGCTCATGAACAAGGGAGGGTGAGGCTGAGGAGTAAAGACACTTGGTGAGATGGCAGCAGGCAAGGAAGATGTGGGAAGAATAAAGTTCAGGGTCAAGGATGACGCTACAAAAGCTGGCGCAAATCACAAGTAGAATTTGAGAAGAAGGAGTGATGTGTCAGAAAAGGACCCTGGAACCAAGGAGGCTTATGAACCACAAAACGAATGGCCACAGCTGCCAGGATCTTCCTTAAAGGGTCATCTGACCTCACAGCCAGCAGACACATCCCAGAGTCCAGGCAGAGTGTGGGACTCTGAGAGATCCCAGGGCACAGACAAGCCCTATGAAGAAAAATGAGGACAAAAAACCCAAACCCGTTGTCAACAAGTCAATTCCAACTCATAGCGACCCTATAGGACAGAGTAGAACTGCCCTAAAGAGCTTCTAAGGCTGTAATCTTTATGGAGGAGCCCTGGTGACGCAGTGGTTAAGAGACTGGCTGCTAACCAAAAGGTTGGCAGTTGGAATCCACCAGTTCTCCTTGGAAACTCTATGGGGCGGTTCTACTGTGTCCTATAGGGTCGCTGTGAGTTGGAATTGACTCCACGGCAATGGATTTGGTTGCTTTTTGGTAGTCTTTATGAAAGCAGACTGCCACATCTTTCTCATGCTGATGGGTTCAAACCACTGACCTTTGGGTTAGCAGGCAAGTGCATAACCATTACGCCACCAGGGCTCCTTGAAATGAGGACAGGCTTCCTTTTTTCCTTCAGTTAGGTTCCTCCATTGTGCTTTCTCAGTTTGCCCAGCCGGATGCCCAGCAGAAGGAACAAATGACAAAGATAGGCCATTTCCTTCAGAACAAGTGTGGTCTAGTGGTTGAGGGCAGGGTTTGGCACAGGAAGTTGCTGATGACAGATCCAGGCTCTGCGGCTCCCTAGCTTGGTGTGACCAGCTGTGAGCACAAGTACCTCAGCTCTAAGTCCCTGTGTCCCCATGTAAAAGGAGGATAATAAGAAAGGATTATTGTTGGGATAAAATGACATAGTAGAGGCCAAGCTCCTAGTCCAGTATGTGGCACCAAGCCTACGATGCATATTTTTTCCTATTTCAACATCTCTGAAATCAGATATACAGCATTTTTCCTTAATGATACATAAAATGATATTGTATCTTACAATTGATGGTTTCTTAGATTTGATAAAATATGGACATAAACATCCAGTAAGTAGTCAGCTGCCGTTGAGTCAATTCCAACTCATGGCAACCCCATGTGTGTCAGAGTAGAACTGTGCACTATAGGGTTTTCAATGGCTGATTTTGGGAAGTAGATTGCCAGGCCTTTCTTCTGAGGTGTCTCTGGGTGGACTAGAACTTCTAGCATTTCAGTTAGCAGCAGAGCATGTTAATCATTTGCAGCACCCAGGGACTCCCCCAGTAAGTGACAGTTGGGTGTTTTGTGGTTGTTCTACCTGTATTTGATTGATGACATCGAAGGCAGACGGGCTTCCTTCTTCTCTCTAGGCTGAATGAGCCTTTCCCTGGTGGGTAGGAGTCAACCCAGCCCAGTACAAGTCTTGACTCCACTACTACTTGCTGTGAGACCTTGGTTGGGACACCTCACCTCTCTGAACCTCAGTTTCCTCTCCTCTACAATGGGATAACACTATTACCTACACTCATAGGGCTATTGTGAGGATAAAATAAGATTACATCAAAAAAAGAGAAAGAGAGAAAGAAATGGGCACTAAAACACTAGGGCTACAGAGAATAAAGGAAAAGGCAGCAGTGGACTTAAGTCAGAACCCCTGAAGTGAAATCTCACCATTGCTTCCCTCGGATTGTGTGTGAATTTAGGTAACTCACTTAGCCTCTTTTTGCATGTCACTCCATCTGTAAAATGGGAATAGCAGACTCTGCTTACTTAAGATATTGTCTAGACCACTAGTTTTCAAATTGTGGGTCTCAATCCATTAGTGAGTTGAGAAGCCAACTTAATGGTTTAATGGGGGTGACCAGTATTTTTTTTGGAAAAACAAAATAGAAAACATCAGAATGCAAAAAAGATGAAACAAGTTTAAATTATATAAAGTGCTTAGCACAGTGTAAATAATAATTTTGACAACAATAATGAAAAATTAATAATTATAATATTGCATTGTATAACAAGTGTTGTTACTATTATTGCTGAGATATCTTGGGAGCCCCACCACAAAACACCCATCTTGGGCTCCCAATGGGAAGGCATCTCAGAACCTAAATCATCCCTCATGTTCTGTAATGGTATCTAGGCCCTTCCACCCTCAGCCCTGTCATTATACATACCATACCAGTTGCCGCCAAGTCAGCTCCAACTCATGGTGACCCCGTGTGTGTCAGAGTAGAACTGTGATCCATAGGGTTTTCAATGATGATTTTTTGGAAGTAGATCACCAGGCTTTTCTTCCGAGGCACCTCTGAGTAGACTTAACCCTCCATTCTTTCAATTAGCAGCCAAGTGTGTTAACCGTTTGCACCATCCAGGGACAGTGCACTGCCATCACCACCTCAAGAATGCAGGCAGAGCCACCTGCCTCACCTCCCACTCCTCACCCCTGCCCCATCTGCGCTCCTACCCTGCCATCCTCTTTTCTCAGCCAGGGTTTCCATCTCCTACCACTCCCCTCCTCATGACTTTGGCCCTTTCTGGACACATTTCTTCAGGAACTGTTTACCTTGGAAAAAGGGCTGGCTAGCTTTTCCTGAATTAAGGTATTGGCGAAGAATATTGAATATTGAATATACCATGGCCTGCCAGAAGAATGAACAACTCTGTCTTGGAAGAAGTACAGCCAGAATGCTCCTAAGAAGCAAGGATGGCGAGACTTCGTCTCACTTATTTTGGACAGTCCCTGGAGAAGGACACCATGAATGATAAAGTAGAGAGTCAGCGAAAACGAGGAAGACCCTCAACAAGATGGATTGACACAATGGCTGCAACAATGGGCTCAAGCATAACAACGATTGTGAGGATGGTGCAGAATGGGCAGTGTTTCGTGCTGTTGTATATAGGGTCACTATGAGCCCAAACCAACTGGACAGCACCTAGCAACAACAACAGCTTCTCCCTGGAAAAGATTACCACAAATCCTGGCTGGGGTTTTCTCAAACAATTAATGACCCAAGACCTCCCCCAACAAGCTCCTCTCTGTCTCTTCATCTTCCTGTCTCCTCTTGATGCCATTGTATGCTTGCTATCTGCCTCTGTCTTTGCTGAAATTCTCTGAACACTCAGATACCCAGCTATAAATAGCATGTTTTTCTCAAAGCACCTCACCTCTGCCTAATAAGTCTTGTTTATAAGAAATCAGTAAGGCTTTATGTTTATGACATTAATAATTCACACACCCAGAGTCTCCCCGTGTCTTCAGATACCCCAAGGTCATTCCCATTGAAGGTGTTTAGTGGTCCTAAGACTACTGCATGGTCTTTGTCTTCAAGCATAACAAATAAGCTTTTCTTTGGGGAGGGTGGAGAGACTCACAGGTAGACAGGCTTTGCCTATTCTTTTCTTGATCTCTAATCTTTCTCAGCATTTTATGAGCACCGAAGACGTTCCCCTGGTTGTCTTTCTGGCAAAGCCTTCTCTTTTGGGGTGAGACTTTCTGCCTTGTTCCACCTGTTATAATTGGCATGACTCACTACATCAAAGCCAAGGTCAGAAAAGCCCATAGTTTTGTCTGCAACTTGAGTGCCCATGGAATTCCATTGGGCAACTCCAAAGTCTAATTCTATGCCCATGGAGAGCTACTTTAGAATGGCATTTGGTACAAGTCTCAGACTTTGCCAAAGGAAACTTGGCCTCTGGCTCTTCCTCGAGGTCTTGTTATTATGGGGTGGGATCTGTAACAGCGCCTTAGGCCCTGAGGATGCCCTTTGGAGAAGCTGTGGAATAGGATTGTCCACTGGTTTTGCAACACAACAGAATGACTCTAATGATCTAACCGAAAAAAAAAAAAAAAACCCCAAAACAAAACCCATTGCTGTCGAGTCGATTCCAACTCATAGTGACCCTATAGAACTGTCCCATGGGGTTTCCAAGGAGCAGCCAGTGGATTTGAACTGGTTAGCAGCCATAGGTCTTAACCACTGGGCCACCAGGGCTCCAATGATCTAAACAGCATGTCAAAAAACCCTCAGCTTCTCAAAACTTGGTTTTACTCATTTAACAAATCGACATGATGCCATGCATTGAATGAAATGTAGTGTGAAATTTCATGAAATCCAATAGCAGTGCAGTACCCTTGTCTCAGAGAGACTAGAAAACAGGGTGTGTTAGACAAAATCCCCAATATGTACTCATCTCTCTGTCCACCTGCCTGTCTGTATAGCGTCTGACATGTCCCCCCAAAACATGTGTTATTTAGCCCATAATATGACGGACAAAGTGGCATGAGAAGATGCCTATACTATAGCAAGTCAAGCCAAACTCAAGCCAAGTCAAGAAAATGAAGGAAGGAGAGGCCACCAACCTTTTGGACTCTCATAGGCCAGATGCAAAGAGAAGAAGGGGAAGCAAGAGTGGACTGATCTTCCACTACCCAAACATGCCACACTACAGAAGCTTTCAGTGCTGCAGGCTTTTAGAGAAGGAGCCCTGGTGGTGCAATGGTTAAGCACTTGGCTGCTAACTGAAAGGTTGGAGGTTCAAACCACCAGCTGCTACACTCCATGGGAGAAAGACCTGGCGATCTGCTCCCATAAAGATTACAGCCTAGAAAACCTTATGGGGCAGTTCTACTCTGTCACATGGAGTCACTATGAGTCAAAATCAACTCCACAGCACCTAACAACAACAACAGGATTTTTGGGGGCACTCCGAAGGGTCGAAGTGTCTGATGCTGTTAGACTTTGAACCCTGGCTCCGTTCCTCCAGGCTCTCAAAGGCCAGCTCCCGCCTATTCAAACACACACTCCTGCTCATACCCCAAAGAGCAATGGAGGGAGCACCCTGGCTAGCCTGGCGGTGGCTGCCTGTGTACAGTTTTCTGGGCAACCAACCCTTTCCCTTTCCCGACCTTCCCTTCTCAACTCTTCCCTCTGGCCCAGCTCCCACTGACTTGAGATGCCACAGAAGTCCTGCGCAGACAGAGGCCACCCGCCTGCCAGCCCACACTCACAAAGGCAGGTCTGTCTGGAGCTGAGCAGGGCAGGCCCCAGAGTGGAAGGCCTGGGCTCCACATCCCTCCCCTTCTTTAAGGACAGGGACAGGTCTAGTCCAGTGAGGGAGGGAGAGGGTGTTCCCTTCATTAAATACCTCCTCTCAGGCTGGAGCAGAAGCAGTGGCGGCTGTGTGCAAAGAATGCTCTTTGCTTGGATCCCTGGTTTCACAGCACTGTGTGATAGGGGTATGTCACCACGCAGATCATATCAGGGAAAGTAAATTTGGATTCAACAAACTGCCATCTAATCCTTTGCCATTGAAACAGTCAAAAAACGTTAGTTTTCATTTGAAAACTAGCCCTCCGTTTCTTAGGTAATAAGGGAAGCTGTGGCAGCTAAAAATCCTGCATTCATCACCTCTCAGCAATTGTGACTTGCAGCATGACCCTGGGGGGACTGCTCTGGCCCCACTGTCCTCATTCACTTGATTGAGTCACCCCTATTGAGGACTTACTGTGTACAAGGAACCCTACGAGACACAGTAAGAGAATCAAGGTAGTGTCATGGTTAAGGGCCCATACTCATCGCCATCAAGTCAATTCCAACTCATAGCAACCCTATAAGACAGTAAAACAGCCTCATAGGGTTTCTAAGGCTGTAATTTTATGGAAGCAGACAGCCACATCTTTCTCCCATGGAGTTGCTGGTGGGTTGACTAAGACAAGCTCCCTGTCCTTGGCTGAGAGTGAGAAGAAAAGTCATGAAAACATGACAGACTGATAGGTGCTGGCATGCAGGTGCCAAAGGCTGAGGGACAGATAACTAAAGTGGAAGAAGGAACCCAGGAAGAGTCTGTGGAAGACGGGGTAGTTCAGCCAGGATATGAAGGACGAAAAGGCTTTACTCACGTGGACATAGAACAAAGGAAGAGCTTAACAAAGGCACAGGGATGGGCAAGTAGAGGGCATCTTCTCCCAGCCGTGAGTGGGCTGGTGGTGCCATGCAGGGATGTGTTTCCAGATCAATCTGCTAAATGGAGGACCTTGAATGCCATTCTGAAGGGTTTAGAGTTTTATCTGCAAGCAGTGAGGAGCCAGTGGGGATGTTCGAGAAAGGAATTTGGGAGATGTTTCTGGTAACATTTTATAGGAAAATCTTGGTGAGGGAGAGTTGAAGGGAAGAGGCAGACCAGAGGCTGAGGGGCACAGCACTCTCACGTTTCCATCTGAAAAATCCACTTTTCCAGTCCTTGCTAATGTTGCCTCCTTTCCTAGACCACAAGCCCCACCAGAACAGGGGCCATGTGCTTCTTTCTTACTGCTGTATCCCCAGTAGATTCCCTGGTGCTCAGTGAATAGTTGTTAGACCCAAGTAAACAGAAGATACTAAATTAGAGCCGTGAGAGTGTAAGGGAGAGGATGGCTCTAAGAGTCGCTTGGGGCAAAGAAGGAAGAGGATTTAGCAAATGACAGGAACTTGGCCAAGGAGGAGTCAGAGATAAATCAGGCTACAGGGCTCTGAGGGACTGAGAGAATGAATGGAGAAGCTATTAGTGGAGAGAATGGACATAACTAGGGGAGCCCATTCAGCAGGCCAAATACTGAGCTCGACATGGGGCGTGTTGCCTCTGAGGTAAGTCGTCCATACGGAGCTGACTGCCTGGCAGGTAATGAAGATGGGAATCTAGAGAGAAGCCAGAGTGAGAGGCAGAGGCAGGAGAGTCAGGGGAAACATGAGGTCTTCAAGGGAGAACAACTTGAAGCTGGAAGAGGGAAGTGGACAGAGGTAGCCACCCTGATGAGAACCCTGAATTCCCAGAGATCAGCATTGCAGTCAGTTACCTCAGAGAAGAGGCCACAGAGGAGACTGGGGACAAGAGTCAGCAAGTGAGGACGAGAGTTAAAAGGTCCAGGATCACAGTATTCTAGGGGAAGTTGGGGCTGGTCCACACTTGTTCAAAGCTACAAAGAGGCTAAACAGGATAAAAAATAGAAGCTGAAACTAAGGGTTGCTCTCCCTCCCTCCTAGCCCTTGCTGTTCCAAGCACTTCTTCACACTGCCACTGAGCTCATTCTCCTAAAAGAAGATCTGCGCATGCCAACCCTTGGCTCAGAAACCTCGCGTCGCTTCTTACTTCCCAGATATCAAGGCCCAAAGTACTTAGCAAAGCATTCTGTGACTCCAAATCTGGTCTAAAAAGCCTCACCTCACACTATGTTCTGCCACATTTCAGCTATCTGGGCTGCTCCCTCTCCTGTTGCACACCATGTTCTTCCAGCCTCCGTGAGCTGGTTCACGCTTTTCCCAAGTCTGGAAAGCCCTTCTCCTCCATTTTCTGCTGATTGAGCTCTTCTTTCCCTTCAAGCTCTACATCACTACAAAGTGCCACATCTACTACAAAGCTTTCCCTGATTTCTTCAGTGAGAATGAGCCACCCATTCCCTCCTTCATGGACTCATGAAACATTGCTTTGCCTCTGCCTAGCGATTATTTCATTCCTTCCTAAGAGTCAATAGAGTTGTTGGCTTGTCTCTCCCCTCCACTAGCTTATAACAACATGTGAGCGAGAGCACATTTTATCTTGACTCTTCCATGGCACGGCCTCTTACACACAGAAGGCTCAGTCAACACCCGTAAAGCACATGAAGCATTTAAGAGAAAATACGTGAGAGCAGTAGATGGTGACCGTGCTACCAATTTTAGTAGTGTATTTGCAAGTTAGGGGGTGCCTCGCAGTTACTTGACTTCAGGAGTTTGGCCCAATGTTGGGTTGCCTGACAATTAAATGAGTTATCTGTGATTCTCTAGGGCCATTTTAGTATTGAGAATATGATATTACACATCCACTAAGACTTTTTTTCAACATTTCCCATAGCTGGACAATAACGGAAAATCTTGGAAAAGCCATCAGAAGTGCTTTATCACATGTGCTGCTTATAATGGTGGTTTAGAGAAATCCCTACACAATTCCGCCAGGACATAAACATATTTCAAGAGCCATAAATTAGGAGGAAAAAGTTTCTCAACACTCAGCTTACAAATTCAAAAAGCATCTGTTTATTTAATCATCTATCACCTTCTTCTGACCCTCTGAACAGGCTCTGGTGTTATTTAGAGTAAATCAATATATTGGTTTTTTCCTCAACAGCTTGCTGTTTATAAGAAAAACACATTTAAGAAACTTATTTAGCAACAGTTCAATAAGAACCTACTATGTGCCAGTAGCATGTCTGTGTTAACAGTACAATATATGAGTCAGGTTACTGCCTTCTGTGGTCCGAGTTTCAGGGGTTAGATATTTTCTGTATTGTTGTGTGAAACTGAGAGCAATTTAGGATTGATGTAGTCTTTTTTTTTTTGCCAGCTTTGTTTTTATTTTAAGATAGACAGTTATAAAACACAGCTGGCCAAATGGAAAGGAAGGCTACATTCCTTATGCAGCTGTGAACATCAACTTAAATATATCTCTAATCCAACAAACTTGATTCTTGGTAAGGATGAAAAAAGGAGCTAATTGTTTTCAGCGTTTAGACTTTGAGACAAAAAAAAGAAAGAAAAATGGTAATATAGCCAGAGGGTATGCTGAGTGATTTATAATTCATTTTTTCTTGGATCCCCAGAGTAGGTTGGGCGGGAGTTGTCCAAAGCACTGTGCTTGTAAGGAAATGCTTCCTGCAACATAATACTAATAGCGATAGCCATTTTCTGAACATTCGTTCCATGCCAGGCAGAATGCTGAGGAGAGCTTTACCTGTGTTAGCTCATGACACCCTCTGAGGTAGGCGCCATTTATACATGGAGAAACTGAGACTCAGAAAAATTAACTCGCCTGAGGTCACATATTGGTAAAGGGTATGTCATGGATTGAATTGTGTCCCCAAAAAATATCTGTCAACTGGCTAGGTCATAATTCCCAGTATTGTATGATAGTTTACCATTTCGTCATCTGTTGTGATTTCCGTATATGTTGTAAATTCTATCACTATGATGTAATGAAATGGATTGGTGGCAGTTATATTGATGAGATCTACAAGATTAGATAGTGTCTTAAGCCAATCTCTTTTGAGATATAAAAGAGAGAAGCAAGCAGAGAGACATGGGGACCTTGTACCACCAAGAAAGCAGTGCCGGGAGCAGAGCGCGTCCTTTGGACCTGAGGTTCCTGCACACAGAGAAGCTCCTAGGCCAGGGGAAGATTGCTGACACAGACCTTTCTCCAAAGCTGACAGAGAAAGCCTTCCCCTGGAGCTGACGCCCTGAATTTGAACTTGTAGCCTCCTAGACTGTGAGAGAATAAATTTCTCTTTGTTAAAGCCATCCACTTGTGGTATTTCTGTTATAGTAGTACTAGATGACCAAGACAGGGTAGGACTGGAATTTAAACCCAGTTGCCTAACTCCAGGGCCTACATTTTAGCCACAACCGGGATTTCTCATAACCTACCCCCATTTGCGGCAGAATTGCACCAAAAACATACTTGAGAGGTGAGTAATGATATGGCGAGCATTTTAAATTACATCTCCTAAGCTTTAAGTTATTCTGAAGAACAAATGTAAGAAACAAGCCTACCCGAAAAAGTCCTAAAAATAAGTATTGTTCTCCTTTTTGTATTTGAATATATAGTGCTCTTGTCCCTTTAATAATAATGCAGATATAAATAAATGCTTATGTAGAAGCATCATTAATAATAGTGATCACAGATTGAATATCCAATGATGGGGACTCACTGAGTAAATTATAGAGAAATTCACTGCCACCATTAAAAATTATATTTTAAAAAGAATAATAAGTGGATATATTTACAATGTATTGTACAATGAAAAAGTAAGTTTAAAACCTATAAATATAGTATGATCCCGTTTTTATTATAGATAGATAAAGAGAGAGAGACGGACACAAATACAGAGAAAAAGCTATAAAGGTATAAATCAATATTACCGATATTTTAGTAATGATTAACTTGGGATGATGGGTAAATTTTTATTTTCTTATACACATTTTCTGATATTATCTACATTTCCTATAATGAAACATATTACTTTAATAATCCAAAAATAACTTTTAAGTAACACATATTCATTAACTCAATTTCAGAAGAAATAGTTATTGAGTATCTACTATGTAACAGGCACAGTATACTCAAAACATTAAAAATGTAAAAGCAAAAAAAAAGCAAATGTATACATATCTCTGTTCTGCTAACATTTTGGATTATCTCCTTCAGGTCTTTTTCTATATAGTTTTTAAAACAGAGTTACCAAACCAGACAGCAGTCAAGTTCTGGTATGTGGTTAGGAGTTCTGTCCATGGAGCTTCCAATGGCAGCTTCCAAGTCCTAACACTGCAACTTTTAGCCACGTGACATCACTTTACCTCTTCTAAGGTTAGGAGTGGTACCTACCTCATTGGTTTTTGGAGGTCAAGTGAGTAAATACACATAAAGGGCCTTGGAGCATGCAATAAATTCATAGCTATTATTATTTTTACTCTAGGTAGAATCTCTACATTGCTGTTCTGGTGAATGTGGCATCTTCTTTCTTCCAAAAAGCAATAACACAACAATTGGGTTCCTCTTGAAGAGCAAGACTGCTCAGGTCATTGAGGTATATAAAGTCACCCTTGTGTTGTAGGTAAATGAGATCACTCGAAGAAAATTCTATCAAGGTTGAGAGTTTTGGCTCCCCCCCTCCCATGTTTCACTCCTGATTGACCCAAAAGTTCCTCGAGGATAGTGAATTAGACCCATTTGGTCTCGTATCCCAGCCAAAGCTGTAAAGGACCAGTAAAGCTATGGTTTAACGAAATATTGGAATATTTATACACCTTCCAGAAAATCAAGGCAGGGAAAATGTTGGACAAAGATTTTACCCAACTGTCTTTGGAAACCTAATAAATATTGCCAGGTATAGGCAATAGGATATTTAAACACTATTACTTATACTGATCAACTCTGTCTATGACTTTGGGCCTTAGTATTCTATTCTGTCTTATGATTTGGGGATATTGTTCTATGAGATCTTTGTAAGGAAAATATTTAGCAGAAGGATATTTACTGGAAGGGCCAGCCTGTTTCTAGTTGTGGCACTGCCCACTCCAGCCTGAGCTGCCATCGTCTCTTTTCTGAATGATTCCATAGTCTCCTAATTCGTGTCCCTGCCTTCCCTCTTGCCCCTATTGGAATCAATTCTCTACTCAGGAGCCAAGTGAGTATCTTAAAATTTCAATCATCTCATGTCACCTCCTACATATAATCTCCCAATGGCCTTCCATGCACTCAGAATAAAGCCCAAACCAAACCAAACCCAATGCGACTTGATGAGTCGATTCCAACTCATAGCGACTCTATAGGGCAGGGTAGAACTGCCCCCATAGGATTTCCAAGGAGCAGCTGGTGGATTTGAACTGCCAACCTTTTGGTTAGCAGCCAAGATCTTAACCACTGCGCTGCTGGGCTCCCCAAACTCTGCATAACTGCAGGGCCTGCATGATCTGGTCCTCACAGCCTCTCCAGCCTCATCTTGGCCACTTTGTCCCCTTGTCCACTATAGGTATCCTGGCCTTCTTTTAGATTCTAGGACACACCAAGCTCTTGCCCACTTTAGGGCTTTATCACACGTCCTTTCTTTCACAAGGAATAGTCTTTACCTCTACTCTTCACCCTTAATCTTGAGGTACCACTTCATTCTTCTGGTCTCTGCTTCCCTGTTACCTCCTTAGAGAGGTTTTCCTTCACCCAGTTTGTAACAGCATCCCCCTGCTTCAGTGCTGCCTTTCTTCCCTTATAGCTCTTATCACCATTTCTACTGATTTTATTTACTTACTTATTTGTTGGCTTACTTGGAGTGTGTGTCTGTGTGTGTGTGTGTGTGTGTGTGTGTGTGTGATTGCTTGCACGTGTGCACACTCTGTCTGTCCCCCATGTTCCTGCCCCGTTAGAATGTAAGCTCTTCTAAGGCAGGGACCATATCTGTCCTTTTGTCTTTGTACCTCCGAGCAGTGCCTCTCAATAAATATGAGAGGGAGGAAGGAAGTTCCTGAAAGGGAGGATAGTTTTCCAGGCTGCCCAGTTTCCCGTGAATGTGGGCAGTATGTCCCGCTTAGCCCTAGCATTACTGTGCAAGTTTAAAAATAAAACCCCTGGGTGGAGTGAGAACCCTTTAAAGAGGATGGGAGAGAGATAATGAGAAGCATGAGCCAGCCAACGCAGGTCCAGCAGGATGTGGGGCTGGCTGGGAAGACAACGGAATCTTGACTTCAGGGCTACAATCGTCTGACGAATTTAGGACTCCTAGTTAGTCACTAAAGGAGCTCTGGTGGTGCAGTGGTTAAGTACTCAGTTGCTAACCAAAAGGTGGGTGGTTCAAACCCACCAGCCGCTCCATGGGAGAAAGATGTGGCAATATGTTTCCATAAAGATTTACAGACTGGAAACCCTATGAGGCAGTTCTACTCTGCCGTATGAGGTCGCTATGAGTTGTAATCTACTCAATGGCGTTGGGTTTGGGTTTGGTAGTTAGTCACTAAAGATCCTTCTCTTGGTCTGCTGCATGTGAAAAGGCTAAAGTAGCCAATTCAGGATATGCTTCCATCCTAGAGCAAGAAATGTTTTGAGTTTTTGGTTTTTTTTAAGAGATATTCTTTACAATTCCTAAAATGGGGGCCCCACATCCCTCCCCTTACTGCCCAGCAGTGTAGTCTGAAGAAGAGGGAGTGGCCCTGAGGCAACGGGAGGAGATGAGCATTCTCTGGCTCACCCTCCCCCGACCTCCCCCAGGGTCCATCCCAGCGTGGGATCCACACCTCCCACCACAGTAGGGCTCCAGCCAGGCATCCCAAGGTGAAGCCGCCCTCTGAAGGCTTGGCTAGTTTCTGGGGCTGAGTGGTCAATAGGTCACTAGAAACAACTGGGTTGTTTGTTGCCTTGGAAACTGACTCCCCCCCCCCCCCCCACTTGCACTGCATGCATTTGGATCCACCCTGAACCAGCTGTGTGTTAAAACCTCAGGCCTCAATGGGAGGTGGGGAGAGGCTTAGGGAGGGTCAGAGTGGGACAGGAAGGAAGGGTCCACCTTCTTTATAGGACAATATTAATCTTCAGGCCTTAGTGAGAGATCTGAAGACCCAGGAAAGCAGCAGACTAAAATCAATATGCTGGGCCTTGCTGCAGCTGGACTCCTGCCCAGAATCCAATTCTCTGTGCTGCTTCAGAAGCCAAGCGATGTGCTAACTGTCACCTGGTGCAAGGGGATGTTGGTGAGCCTCTAAAACATTGATTACCCCAGGTTTTTCCATATCCACAGCTATGAGATGGTCAGGAGGACCACAAAGGAAGGGGAAGGGAATTAGCAAGGTACCAAGAGACGGCTAGGCTCTGAGCTTTACATGCCACCTTTAATTTAACCTCCACAACCTCCTGTGGGAGGCGGCTTATTACCATCTCTGGTTTATTCTGGAGGAAACTAAAGCATAAAGAGGACCAGTTCCTTGCTAAGGTCACCCAGCAAGTGAGGGCGGAGCTGGGATCCAAACCAAGGCAGCAGCGTGAAGCCTACATGCAAAATGGCCGTGCAATTTACACCCTAGCAAAGGCCAGGCCTCTAATCCCTGCAGCCATTTTCAAATAATTTCAACTCAAAACCTAGGGCCAGGAGATACTGAGCAGAATTTTTGATGAGTCCACACACCAAGAACAACACGTTCTCTGCATGGTTGGATTGGGAATCCCAAAGCCTGTGTTGTGAATTGAGTGAAAGACGAAGTCTCCTGAAGTTGACGCTTCTTAATTGCTGGAAACACCTACAACTTAAAATTGCTAAACTAGTACCCTGCGTCTGCTCTGAGCTTAAGCTCCTGAAGGGGGCTGTCGCTTCCTTGGTAGTTCTAGGTTCCTGGCATGAGGACTTTAAATGCTGAAAAAGCACAGGATGGTAATCTTCTCTTGGAACCAAAAAAAGGCTGACAGGGAAACAGCAGGGCAGCTGGTGACCTTCCTGTCCCAGCACCAGCTGTTTTTTTTTTTTTTTGGCTCAAATACATCCCTTAGGAAGACTTCCAAAAAACCTTAGCCAGATTGCAAAGTTTATCAGTATCAAGAATAATTAATATTTTATTGCACAAATGCTATATGTTATATACTAAAACATCTTGGGTGCTTACATTTATTATCTCACTAAATTCTTTTATTACCCTATGAGATAGCAACAACTAACAATGATACAGCACTTATGTTCACAATGGACTTTATTTGTATTAGCTCACATATTCCTCTCAACAACTGCAGGATATAGATGCTGTCATTATCTCTACAGAAATGGAGAGGTTATGTAACTTGATAAAGGACATGCTGCTATTGAGTGTCAGAGCCAGAATTCAAACCTATGCTTAACTATTGTGCTACCCTACACGTTACACATTACAGGCTGTTGCTCTGAGATAATGAGCAGTTAATGAGAACAAGCCCTGGTGGTGCAGTGGTTAAGTGCTGGTCTGCTAGCCTAAAGGTAGGTGGTTTGAACCCACCAGCCCCCCCAGGGAGAAAGATGTGGCAATCTGCTTCTGCAGAGATTTACAGCCTTGGAAACCCTATGGGGGGCAGTTCGACTTTGTCCTATAGGGCTGCTATGAGTCGGAATCATCTTGTGATGGCAAGCATTTTTTTTTTTGAGGGGCCCTGGTGGTACAGTGGTTAAAGCACTTGGCTGCTAACCAAAAGGTTGGCGGTTCCAACCCACCAGCTGTTCTGCAGGGGAAAGATGTGGCAGTCTGCTTCGGTAAAGATTTACGGCCTTGGAAACCCTATAGGGCGGTTCTACTCTGTCCTATAGTGTCACTGTGAGTCAAAATTGACTCCATGGCAACAGGTTTTAATGAGAGAGATAGTCAGAGTGTGGAATTATCTGAAGAATCCTTCGTCTCCCAATTCAGTTTCCTGGCTGCCCTTCCCAAGGAACTTAGGGTTCTGCTTCCCAAGCCCTCAGCAAAGACATCCCAGGACTGTCCAGGGAGAAGAGCATTCTTATCCCAGAAAGTCTGAAACCAGGTACCCAACCACCAGAAAGTCTGTTCCAGCACGTTGCCCCACTAAGCTTGATCTCAGAGCCCTTGTCCTAGGGACTCCCTCTGCCTGGAAGGCTGTTCTCCCAGTCTGAACATGACTAGCTTCTTCTATCACTCAGGCCTCAGTGCAAATGTCACCATCTCAGAGTTCCTTACTGACCACCCACTCTACACCAGCCCCCTCCCCCACCAGCATCCTCTGTTTTCATTTCCTATTTCTGCTATAACAAGTTACTACCAACTTAGTGACTTAAAACAACACAACTTTATTGTCTTACAGTTCTGGAGGTCAGAAGTCTGAAATAGGTCTCACTGGGCTAAAATCAAGATGTTGGTAGAGCTGTATTCCTTTCTGAAAGGTCTAGGGGAGAATCTGTTTCCTTACCTTTTCCAGCTTCTAGAAGCTTCCAGAGATTATCTGCATCCCTTGGCTCATGGCCCCCTTCCTCCATCCTCAAAGCCAGCAGGACTGCATCTCTCTAACCAATTTTCTGTAATCTCATCTCCCTCTTCCCTCACATCTCACATCTCTCTGCCTCCCTCTTTCACTTTTAAGAATCCTTGAGATTACACTGGGCCTGCCCAGATAATCTAAGATTATCTCCCTATTTTAAAATCAGCTAATTAGCAACCTTAATTCCAACTGCAACCTTAATTCCCTTTTGCCATGTAACCTAACATAGTCACGGGTTCTGGAGTTTGGGCATGAACGTCTTTGGGAGACCGATATTCTACCTACCACATTCTCTATCCGTTTATCTGGTTTTATTGTCTTCAAAGCACAAAATGCTGATAGAAATGACCCTGCTTGTTTGTGTCCTTGTTCATCATCTGCCTCCCTCCACTAGAAAGTGAGCTTCTTAACAGCAGGGGCTGAGGTCTTTTCATTGCTGGACCCCAGTATTTCGCCTGATGCCTAACACATGGACACATGATTAGTTACTGCTTTCTAACACAAGGACTTCTCAGTAGAAGGAAATAATTTTATGTGGCCAACTGAGTGGAGATTATCATTGGAAAGAAACCCTCCTTTGGACGAAACCGTTCTGAAGCAGACTTGCATCTCTGCCATTTAGAAACATCTCCACTATCACTTAAACTTGAAACACTGATCAAGCCTTAAGAAGGAATATTTTGGTCCTATAACTTAAATGCCACCTATTACTAAAGGGGAGCCCTGGTGGTGCAAACGGTTAACACACTCGGCTGCTAACCGAATGACTGGAGGTTTGAGACCACCCAGAGTCACCTCGGAAGAAAAGATTGGCAACCTACTTCTGAAAAATCATCCATTGAAAACCCTATGGAGCACAATTCTGCTCTGACAATACATGGGGCAGCTGTGAGTCGAAACAAACTCAAAGGCAACTTTTTTTTTTAATCACTAAAGGTGATGCAACCAAGCCCAAGACGCCTGGGCCGAGCCGGCCTGTGACCATAAACCAGGAAAGACTCTTGTGGGTTGCTGAACTTGCTTCATGTAGACTCCAGGGAGTGACACTGACTCACCCATTCTCAGCTTTCCCCCAAAGGCCGTGTCTAAATCTGATAAAGATGCTAGGGAAGGACAAAAAGAATCTCATTTTCTAGAAGCTCTTTATGTACCCAAAGGTATTGGTGCAGTACTTTGCACATATTGATTAATCAATGTAAACCGCTTCCAATATTCCCATCAGAATAGTGAGGGGGGTGGGCAGAGATGAGCTGCTCCATCTACCTCCATGGGTGCGAGGCCTAGAACATGCTGAATCAATGTCTCTTGTCTGGGTGCCTGACATCACTTGTTTGCCTTTGCAGCTGACCCATAGCATGGGGTCCTGGGAACCAGGAGAGGCCTACACAACCAGGTGAAGGCCAGAGGCCCTTGGTGCAAGATGCTCCTAACCCCTTTCCAGAGCTGCCAGGAGCAACAGAGGGTGGAGGTCCCACTGCTCTGCTTGGTCTTGGCTTTCCCCACTCCCAAGGTTTAATGATTGATTCATTCATTCACTAAACCAGTATTTACTGAGCACCTGCTATGTGGCTAGGCACTGTTCCAGGCAATGGGGATACAGCAGGGAATAAGACAGACAAGATCCTGTCCTCAAGAGGCTTGCATTCTAGTGGCCATAGCAAGTTTTTAAAAAAATGAGTAAGGGAACTATAGGCTGGGGTAAATGCCATGAATAAAACAGAGATGATATAGACAGTAACAAGGAAGCCTCTTTGAAAAGTTGACATGTGAGGTGAGGCCTGTGGTAGGCTGAAATACCACACACACGCGCACACACACACCTGAAGGATATTCACATCCTACTCCCTGGAACCTCAACTGTTACCTTACATGGCAAAAAGCTTATTTGCAGATGTGATTAAGTTAGGATCTTGAGACAGAAAGATTATTCTGGATTATCCGGATGGGCCCTAAATGCGATTATACATATCCTTATGAGAGGGAGGCAGAGGGAAATTTGACACAGACAAAAGAGAAGAAACCAATGCGACCATGGAGCAGAGACTGGAGTGATGCAGCCACAAGCCAAGCAGTGTCAGAGCCACCAGAAGTTGGAAGAGGCAAGCAATGGGTTCTCCCCTAGAGCCTCCAGAGGGAGCACAACCCTGACCATACCATGAGTTTGGCCCAGTGATACTGATATCAGATTTCTGGCCTCCAGAACTGTGAGATAACACATGTCTGTTGTTTCAAACCACCAAGTTTGTGGTAATTTGTTACAGCAGCCACAAGAAACTAATACGAGTCTGGAAGGATGAAAAGGGGCCTGCTATGTGAAGAACCAGGGGGAAAGCGTTCCAGGCAGATGGACGCAACTGCAAAGTTCCAGAGGCAGGAAAGGGTGTGGAACATTGGAGGAACAGAGGGAGGCCAGTGGGGCTAGAGTGGGTGGGAGATGTGAGATGAGTAGGAGCTGGAGGGGGAGGATCTTGCTCCCCAGGAGGCCTCCCAGCTGCTTTCTCACGTTCCCAAAAATCACTTCTCTTTGCCAAAGTGTGTTCCTTTCACCTCAAGAACCTCATCCATGCTTAGCCAAATCTAATCCGTCTACCCAAAGAAAAAGGAAGGAAACAGTTCTTTTTGAGGCAGGCAGGGTGGCATGGCAAAGGCATGGCATTTGATTTTACATCAGGACTTGTATTTGTTTCCCAATGTCGGGTTTCCCAATGTCGGGTCTGACGTGTGTATTTGGTGGCCCAGGGACTCAGACATCTGGGAGTACTGCAAACACCAAGCTGGAAGACCCCAGGCCCCAGGCCTGTCTTGCTGCTACGAGCGTGAAATCATAAATAAGGCCAAATTTGGCTTCAGGTTCTTTGCATTCCTCCTTTCAGCACCCTCTCAGTGCCTTTTCAGACCAGGTTCTGCCCACTTCCTTCCCTAGTGCCCTAGGGGTTTCCACCTGGCCCTCCTGCCCACCCCCACACGCCTACTCTTTCTTCTTCACAGAGTGAATCTCTGCCATTCACCACAGCCCCTGCTGAATGATTAACCTCCCCATGCATGCCTGCTCCTGCAGCTTCTGGCAAATTACAAGCAGGCGTAGGAGCGGTTATGCTCATGAGGGCTTCCTGTGTCCTTCGGATGATACCTAAGAAGGGGGCTGCCTGTTCAACCCCAGTGTGAACCTGGTCTTGCTGCCAAGCCTGCTAAATAACCTCACCTACAGGAGAGAACTCTCTGTATTTAAACCCTTCCCAGAAGGGCCATTACAAACTTCTAGAACATACTCTGTTGAGGGAGGTCCATGGCTGGAATCAACCCTCTTTGGGAAGTGGCCTGGAACTTCACTCCCCAAAGGTGATGCAGCCAACCCCAAGTGTGTGAACACAAGAAGGCTAATATCTTGCTTCAGAGCCAACACGTTGCTGAGCCACACCACCAGCATCCCGTTCCCAGGCCCCTTTATTGAAATGAGAGTTTGTCCTATCATCAGATCACATCCTTCTCTGGCTTTCTGAGGCTCTCAGCCTAAGAAGCTACATTCTCAACATGGCCACCATGGCCTGTGCCCCTCCTGCCCCTTGGGCTCCGACTTGCTCCGTAGTTCCCTGTACTACAGCCACACTGGCCTAACTTCCATTCTTTGCCTATGCCACGAGCTTTGCACATGCTCTTCCTTCTGCCTGAAACACTCTGCCCTCTCCCAGGTGATACCTGACGAGACTTCAGATCTCAACCTAAGCATCACCTCCTCACAGAAGCTTTACAGACCTCCCTGACTGGGTTGGGGAACTTCGCCATATGCTTTCATAGGCCCACTCAAGAGAGTGCCTACTTATTGATGTCTGTATTCTCCCTAGGCCCTCACTTCCATGAAGGCTCTGTGGTAGCCCCAGTGTTCAGCACCCTGCCTGACACACAGCAGATGTTCCATAACTGATGGTTGAATGAGGTGAATGAACCTTCTAGCCCCGACTCGCTTTCCTCTTTTTCCTCCTGCCTCTTCTTTTCTTTACTTTCACTTCCTTCCACCCTCTTCACCTTTTCTATTCATTCCTTCTTCCCTCCTGGACCTTAGGCTACCTGTGGCTCCTAAGAGCACTACTTTGACCAACAGAAAGGCACTCAGAGTTAAAAAAAAAAAGAAAAGTTTCCATAATTTGGCATAATGTGTCGGCCTTCAGCTAGATCACCTCAAATTCAGGGCCTGGGGGGGATCCTAGGAGTCTGGCCTCTTATACCTTCCACTTGCCCATCATCCAAACCCTCCTTGACTCACTGAAAGGGATAAAAGTAGGGAAGCCCAGGGATACATCACCTTCTGAAGAAATTACGTGAGAGTCTGGGAATGGGGGTAGACGAGATAGATATGTGAATTGGAGAAAGACACAGAAGAATGAGAAAGAAGGGTTGAACCAACAGGAACTAAAATTACTCCCATAGAATAGCGTAGGGGTTGTGTGTGTGGGCTCTAGTAATCTGCTAGTCCTGAATTCCAATCCCTGCTCAGCCCCTTACTAGTAGTGGGGGCTTTTCCCTCACTTGTAAACTGTGGATAATCATAGTAGCTAATTTTAGAAATTGTTGTGAAGATTTAATGAGAGAACAGCTAAGTAGGGGACTTAGCCCTGTGCCTGGCACATATTAAGAACTCAATATGCAGTTACTGTATTGTTAGTATAATAGGTGGTGCTCTAGTCCAAGAGAAATGGTAATTTCAGGAAGAGGATGATGACAAAGAAGACAGCAACTGCCACTGATTCAGGCCACACAACTCCATGTTCTCTTTAATAGTAGCAAAGAGGAGGGAACCAGAATACCATGCAGACCTGAGCTTCTTAAATTGTGTTTGTGGACCAAAGGTATCAGAATCACCTTGGTCCCACCCAGAAAATGCAGAATCCTGGGTCCCTCATGAAACTGACTAAGTCAGGACTCCTGTGGGTAGGATCCAGGACCCTGATTTTTTTACAGGCTCCCCTGTGTTCCTCATGCACGTTAAAGCTTGAAACCACTGGGCCAGATCATGGGAGGACAGAGATGAGTCTTGCCCATCAGAAATCCTTCAACATCTACACAGCCCTGGTGCAAGGCAGGCACTCCCCTCGCATCTGTTCCCATTTCATATTCCTTGGACAAAGTCAGAGGGGTAGTCTTGAGCAATGATGCATAAAACAAATCTCTGAAGTCACGTTTTAGACGTACAATTTAGAAGGATCACATTGGCAAATCAAGTTTTCTACGTTACTCAGTGCACTCAGATACTTGGTTCTAGATTGTCCCCACAACTGGGGTAACATAATCTTGACCTCAGGTTTAACTCAAGATGACCTCTGACTTTTAGCTTGAGGGGTGTAAGGAGCCTGGCCCAGCAACTCTTGCTGCACCTCTGCCTGCTCTTGGACCCCGTTTCCTCTCTTCTTGGGCACCAGCTACTGCCTGGTTCAGGAAAATCTGAGGCCCACCTATTCCCCAGTGTCTGAATTAATTCTGGATTATTCCCAAAGCCCCAGCCCGGAAGGCTGTAGGCCTCAAGGCTGATTTTGCTGTGAGTCAAGCTAGGGTCCAGCCATCTGTTGGCAGAGTTTCAAATCCTGGCCTACTTTCCGGGGTCTTCAAATATCACCTCTTGCTCAGTTCCTATCACTGAACTCCACTTGCCTGTCAGGGCTCCTCAGTGACACCCCCCACCCCCCAAGCCATACACAGCATACTGGTTAAGAGTAGAGTCATGCTGGACAAGCTGGGTGTGAAGCTTAACCTGCCACTTAGGAGCTGTGTGACTTTAGGCAAATGGCCTACCCCACAAGCCTCAAAGTTTGCATCTATAACAGCTCTGTAAAGTGGGGTTGTACTGAGGATTCAGTAAGGTGATGCAGCACAGCCTGGCACATAGTGAGGGCTGAGAAACGCTGGCGACTGCAGAAGCTCTTTTTTCCCAAATGCTCATAGATGCAAACAAAGCTCTGTGCCAGAGCAAAAGCCTCCATACTGCCCAAAAGGTGGCACTGTGGTCACTCAGAATGCCATTTTGGACTTTGGAACAAATGGACTTTTGAGCAGCCTTTTCAGAACTCACTTTTTTATTATAGTAATAATAGCAAATATTCATACAGGGCATTATAAGCCAGGCACTTAAAGATTTAAGATGAGGAAACTGAGGCACAAGGTCACAGGGCTAAGCGGCAGGGCCAGCATTTGAATCCAGGCAGCCTGGCTGCAGAATTTGTGCACATAGCCACTATAGAATGCTGCCTCTTAAGTAGTGAAACTTAGGAATTAAAATGATCATGATTCCCTCCTCCCCTTTTTCCTTCCCTGTTGACCCTGGCCTAGACACTTGTTGTGTTTTCCATGCCTTGAACTCCTTTACCCTCTAGGTGAATTGGACATCCTGTCATCCCAGGCCCATTCTCTGTTACCTGCCCACCCAATAGGTCTGTTCCCTTCCCTACAGTTGACTGGCTAGATCCAGTCACACCTTGAGATGGGACACACTCTTGATGCTCAGTGAACATGTGTTCATTCAGTGAATCCTTACTTAAGGAAAAATACTCATTCACCCATTCACGTATAGGTGTTAGATTTACCTAAAACAGGGTACGTCTGTGGCACAGATGACTACAAATTAGTTTTCCGATAGCCTAATACCAGGGATATTGCGTTCGTCAAGCAATGTCTGTTTAATGAGGTGGAAGTGGGTGTGCCCTCCACTCTGCACAATACCTAACTCCTGGCAGCAAGCACAGCAGAGCTGGCTGCTCCGTGGTCCTTAACAGTTTATTCAGGGCCCATAGAGTGCAGGTCAGCAAAATGAGTGATCATGCTTTCTCTCCCATGATCAGACATCCCTCCGTTAGGTACAGATGGGGCGTATAAATGTCCATTCACCATCTCTGTTGAAGATATTATTACCATAGTCAGTGCTCCTCACCTCCAAAGCCAAACTACTACTGTTATTTGCTGTCAAGTTGGCTCCCAATTCTTGGTGATCCCATCCACAATGGGATCAGAAGTAGTGATCCATAGGGTTTTCATTGGCTGATTTTTGGAAGTAGAACACCAGGCCTTTCCTCTTAGTCTGTAAGCACCACTGAAACCTGTTCAGCATCATAGCGACACACATGCCTCCACTGACAGGTGGATGGTGGCTGTGCTTCAGGTGCATTGTCTGGAAATTGAACCCAATTCTCCTGTATGGAATCAAGAATTCTACCATTGAACCACTACCAGATACTGCTTTCTTAAACCCATTTTGAAACCAGCCAAGCCAGACATGTGTATGTCCACAGCAGATTTGGGAGGGAGTTTGAAAGATACTCAATGTTTTCTCTCTTAGCTTTTTGTGTATTAACTTTGCTTCTGATTATGTACTTCATTTGTGAATTCATTTGCTCAAACCAAAAATGGGAGGGCAAACAGAAGAAAATCTCCCTGCATCAGCCAGCTGACCTAAGCAGCCGATCTGGTGATGCTGCCTTCAGAGCATACAATTTCAAGAGAGGCATTTCCTTGGAAGCCCTCAATGACCAACACAACGAAAACCAAAGGAAAAGGAACCTGTGTCTGTGAATCAGAGTCTCCACCAAAATCCACACTCAATCACACAGACAAATAGCCCCAGTAAAGAGCTGGCCAGTCCTTCTCTAGACACCACTTCCAAAGCAAGACCCACTTCTTTTCAGCCCCTTTGCCACTGTCAAGCTGGCTCATGCTCAGCAGAGCCATCAGAGGTACAGCCTGGCTTGTTCTCTGCTGAGGCGCAACTGTCATCCCACTGGTGTTTGTGGAGCTAAATCATAGACAATGCATGCCTGAGAAAATGAAAGAAAGAGCTAGTCACCAAAGCCGGAAGGAAGAGAGAAAGTGGGGGTGGATTTAAAACAGCTAAAGAGAGCACAGAGCATTTTAATTCTGTGGAGACCTAGAGTAAGCTCTTGGGCCTGAGAGGTGAGATAAGGTGGGCTTCCCGTTGGGTCTCTGAGAAATGGGTACTTGATTAAATGCCTGAAATTCCTATCTCAGCACCTGGAGGTCTGAATTTCTCAAGAATTTCTCTCTAGAAGCCTTACATAATTTTGGCAGGTTGTAGTGACATGGGTGTGGATAGCATACGTGCCAGAGAATGTGCCCAGTGGTTAGTCCTTCCGGCTCCTTCTCCACTGGTACCTATCTGGAGGGGTAGTGAAATGAGGAGTTATTTTCAAAGAAGGCCAGAAGAGAAGGTACAAAGTAATCCAGGTGACCGGCGAGGTCATCAAAATAACACCCAGTCAAAACCTTGAACTGATACACTCAAATAATCCTATATTTTAGGCTGACTTTTACACCAAAGGTTGATCAAATCTATGGTACCTATCAAGCGGGCTGCAACAATGGGCTCAAGCATATCTGCTATGATGAGGATGGCACAGGATCAGGCAAGGTTTTGTTCTGTTATATATAGGGTTGCTATGAGTCGGAGCCAGCTCAACTGCACCTAACAACAACCAAGTCAGCAGGCTTTTCAAGGTGGCTGAGTTTCCATGAGTGTGACACAGCAAGATAATGCAGCCATTCTTGCTTCGGCCACAGCTTTTGGTTTCTGCAGAACCCCAAGGGCTACCTCCAGCACTTTAGTAAATGACAACACTCCTGCCCCAGTCGTCACTGGGTGGCAGTGAGAGGATGGAGATAATGGGCAGGCAGCACAGATGTATTACTGTTGTTGCCATCTCTAAAATGTAAGTGTAGCTTCACACGTATGTGCCACCAGCAAGCCCGTTTCCAGAGCAGTCTGCACACGGCTTAACCGCAGCCAGAGGTGAGCTTCCCGGTGTTCACTTCCAGGAGTGCCGGTTCCAGTGGTATCTGCTTAAAACGTTTTGCTGCTTTAACTTTTCCTTTTTTCTTTTCTCTCCAAGTAGTGTCATACTTGTACTCAGACACACACACACACACACACACACACACACACACACCCACGTCTCAGCTCTAGAGTAACCTGCTCTGTTCCCCAGAACTGGTTCCCTGATTCTTACCTGAAGCCACAGAGCTTGTAGGCTGAGGGTCGTGCCTCTCTTCACACTCCAAGAGGAAAGGGAATCCACTTGGTGTCCTCTGCTTTGTGTTCGTCACTGCCACCGAGGGCTGCTGCTGCGGCTGCTTTCCCGGCAGCCCCAAGCTGGCTGTCTGAACCTCCCAGTTACTGCAGCTCTGTGTAGGGAGAGGGGACGGGCCGTGGCATGCACATCAGGTTGCTGGCCCGACTCCAGACACTGTGCCACAGCGCCGGCTACCAGTCCCGGAGGGCTGTGTGGGAAGGAGGGAGGCAGGCGGGTGAGCTGAGAATGTCAACCTCTGGGTCTATCGCTGACCCCTATTTATCTGCAGAGGGACCTGCAGGGACATACACAGAGCTCTAAATGCCCCCAACTCTGGACAGCCAGCAGCAAGCCCAGGAAAGCAGAGCCACTGGTCAGCGGGAGGTGAGACAGAGACAGCAGACAGTGGCAGCAACTGCCCTGAGTGTTGTTTTAACGTGGTTTGTCTTGGGGCAAATGGCTGAGCTGAATGGACTACTGGCCTGTCTGAGCAGAATCCTGTTTATTTTGAGGCCTCAGTTGCCAGGGAAACAGCAGGTCGTGGCTCAGAGAGACTCCTCTGGAATCAGAAGGCTGCTGGATGAAAGGGAGCCCTTTTCTGTTCTGTTGTCTGGCATCCCTGCCCAAGGGTGTCGGTGTCTGTGTGTGGCAGAGTGTGTGTGTGTGTCTGTCTGTCTGTCCCAGAGCCAAACCTTACAAGGGCATTTTGCAAAGGCAGTCAAGGCAGTGGCCATCGAGGTTAGGGTTGGGGAGGGGCTACAGAGAGAATATTTCTGTCCTTCCTCATCAGTGTTCCAGCCTGTCCCTGCTAGACTAGGTGAACGTGCAGGTGAGCCCAGCTCCAAGGGCAGGGATTTCTTCAGTGGAGCATGGGCATCATCATCTTTCAGCCGCTGGCCAGAAGGGGGCAGGGAGGGAGGGAGCTGCCTGTGCAAATAACTCTTTGGCTAGAAGGAGGGAATGGAACTGGACTGAAAGGACATGCATCAGGAGGTGTCTTTGAAGAGACCAAACGGAAAGATGGTGAACAGTTTCCTATAATTGATGAAGAGTGCCTCCACCTTATGCAGGCATTTGAGCCTGGGAGGTGTGAGTGTGTGCATGTGAGAAAGTGTGTATGTGAGAGTGTGTGTGTGAGTGGATGTGAGAGAACTGTGTGCGAGAAGGTGTGTGTATGTATGTGTACGTATGTGTGTGACAGTGTGTGTGAAAGAGTGTGAGTGTGTGTAAGAGAATCGTGTGTGAGAGAGAATGTGTGTGAGTGTGTGTGAAAGAACTGTGTACGAGTGAGCGTATATGTCTGTGTGAGTGCGTATGTGTGAGTCTGTGAGAGAATTGTGTGTGAGAAAGTGTATGTGTGAGAATGTGTGTGCAAAAGTGTGTGTGTGAGAATTGCATGTATGTGTGAGTGTGTGTATGTATGTGCGAGAGAGTTGTGTGTGAGGGAGTGCATGTTTACGTGTGTGAGAGAATGTGAGAAAGTGTGTGTGATTGTGTGTGTGTGCACATGCTGCCCACATGATGATTCAGATACAGAGGTACAGATTAACCTGTCAGAATTGGAAATACACTTGCTGATCTCTCCCATCTCGGCAGTTGCTGGGGTACAGAGGAGGTGGAGGTGGAAGCCTCCTGTCCAAACTCATGGAGCACCCAGGGAGAAGCCCTGTGCCTTTTAAAGTCACGAGCTTTGGAGAAGCCCATTTCCTATGGCAGAGAGCGAGAAGGTTCAAACATCACATAACTCAGATAATGGATGAGAAGCAACTCTCCTAAAAGGGCCTTGAAGGTACATAAAAAGTTGACTTCAGACTCTATTAACTGGAACCTCTAAGAACTGCTGCTTCCACACATCATCCAAAGGATACTGATAATTTGTTTTAAAAAATAATAAACTTTCTGAGTATCTGAAAGATTCCAAAGAGCCTTGGATCATAGAAAGATAAAAGTATTTTGTACAATTGTCTTCTAAATTTTGGAGAATTATTATGCTATATGCAGTATGCAGGTTAACTTTTTTTTAACAACATGGAATGATAGTTTTTTTTTTAGTTAAAAAAAAAAATGGTACTAAAAGTCCTTATTGAAAAACAGCTGCCCAGCCCTGGTGTTTGAAACATCCTTGAGTGGGTCTTCTAAACTTGACTGTGGACCCTTAGAGGACCTTTCCGAACTGGAGACCTGTATCCTCGGTTCTGGGAATGTTTTCATCTATCATTTCTTTGGCTGTTTGTTCTCCTCCATTTTCTCCATTCTCTTTCTGATAATTTTATTAATCAGAGGTTGTACCTCCTGGATCAATTTTTTTTATAATCTTTTTTCTGCCATTATCCATCTCTGTGTGTTTTATTGTTGTTGTTGTTTAATGGTATTTTATTGTTAAGGTGAAAGTTTACACAGCAAATTAAGTTTCCATTTAACAATTTCTACACAAATCAGAATGATCATTTTAAAGTTAGCAAACACCCTAAAAATACTGAGGACACAGGCTCAGAGCCTCCCCAGGGTTGCACCCTTAATTAGAGTCTTCATTGTGACTAAAACCAGGTCTGCTCCAGGTTAGCACCCTTTAACCTGCTTGCACTATGGCTGACCGTTGCTGGGCAACTCAGCTCTTCAGAGCTCCAGATCCCCTTCTTCCTAGAAGAGTTTAATAAGACTTGCCTGATCAAGCTCACACGATTATCAAGGCAATCATATGTATCAAAGTACATGAAAGCACTCTGAGAACTGGTAATGCAAGCGCACGCATTATTTTGTTCTTATTTTTCTGTTATACTCAGTTGTGAAACACTGTTTAAAAAGCTCACTGCTTTTAGTCAAATATAATCTCAAGCTACTTATATAAACTAATTTCTTGACTACATAGTAGGCATTGGGCCGTTACTGTCCAAATACTAAGAAATAACGAGTTCTCTGTTCCTTAAGATGTTTACTGTAATATCATTTCCCCAAATGTTGACATTTAAAAAAAAATTTTCATTTTAACATCCCTCAATTTCTATATTTATTTCAATTTCCATATCACAGATCTAGATTTATCTTTTAAATAATGTGCATTCAGACTTTTTGAGTCATGATGATGCTAATACTTCCTGCCCCCCTGTTATTTAGAGTGGGAAGGGATTTCCAGATTGCCTAGCCTCAGAATAGCCCTCAGCTCTATGCCAGGAAAGAGTCAGGGAAAATAATAGCTGTCGAAGCTGCTTATTAAGCATCCACAATATGCTAGATCTACACCGAGTATGTGACAGAAAGCCTATCTTCTCCCAAAGCACTTAGACCACTCTAAAGCCATTTCTGCACTGATTAAAACACGATATGAGTCTGCTAGTACTGCAGAAGGGTGGGTCTGAGGAGAGAGAAAATGACACTTTTGGAAGACCAGCCTCATAGGTTTATCCACAGAGGTGTGGAACTTGCCCAAAGTCATCTACGGGTAGGACATTGTGGCTGGTGCCGGAGGTGAGATTTTTTCTTCTGCATCCTAAGAGATTGATTTGCTAAAGAGCTCTTTGCTATATTGCTATTACAGAAAGTGGCTCTAAACCTCTTATGAGAGCCTGTAGAAGAGCAATAAAAGCCGAATGGGGCGTTTCCATGGGTTAAGCTAGTCTTTGTTCAGTGCCTCAGAAAATCAGACATAAACTCTCACTTGTTATCTGCACCAACATGAAAGAAGAAGCAGAGCATGTAGACTCAGCAGGGTTCAAAACACCCCCAACAAATACATATTCTATCTCTTCAGGCAGAAAGCATACATCCTGGCTTCTTGTCCTTGAATCTGGAGGCTGACTTTCAATATTTGCTTTAAAATATCCCCGTCATTCATCCTGTTTACATGAATAATAGTTACATGAAATGCACACCAGACACACTGCATTTTCTTTCTAATCTCATTTGACCTTGTTGGGACACAACAAATTCTAACCAGCTGACAGGAGAAATCAGATGCTGCCTGCCACCCTCTTCCCCCAGCAAAGCATTTCCTTCTGTTTATGCCCAGTCATGCAGGTAAATGAAGGGCATCCTGGCCTCATAGGAGCCAGCTGCCAAGAAGACCGAGGGGAGCAATTTGACATAAGTTAGGAAATGCAGCAAACATTCATGGGAAAATTTATTAGTTGCCCAAGATGATCTGACAGCCACAAAAATCACCAGAACTATAGGACAGAAACAGGTCCAGTAGCTCTCAAGAGAAAAGGTGCCACTCTCTGATATCACTGTGATCAAAGATCATGTTTTTGTTGTTAGTTGCCATCATGGTGACCCTGTGTGTGCAGAGTAGAACTGTGCTTCATAGGGTTCTCAAGACTGTGACCTTTCGGAAGCAGATCTCCAGGCCTGCCTCCCGAGGCACTTCTGGGTGGGTTCAAACCTCCAACCTTTCATCGTGTAGTCGAGCGCTTAACTGTCTGCGCCACCCAGGGACTCCTCTAAGAGCATGAGCTCACCCTAATTTGTCAGCCTGCCTTTCCAGCAACCTCAGGGGAAGAGTCATCACCCCAAGAGGTGGGCTTCCTCTCCTTGGATATCGATTACCTACTGCCAATTCTATTTTATGTTTTCCTCAAACCCAATTTTCTAATTCTTATTTTTAAACATTTTATCTTTAAATAAAAGTAATACTTCATGCACATGATAAAAAAATTCACTCTGTATAGAAAGGTATAAAATAACCGTCACTACCCTTCTTCTCCCCACTGTTAACTTTTTTTTGGTAGATGCTTTCAGGAAAAAAAAAAATCTATATTTATACACCTGAATGTGTGTGTGTATGTGTGTGTATATGTGTATATGTGTGTATAAGTGTGTGTGTATATGTGTGTATGTATGCATATGTGTGTATGTATGCATATGTGTGTATGTGTGTATAAGTGTGTATATATGTGTGTATGTGTGTGTATATGTGTGTATAAGTGTGTGTATATGTGTGTATGTGTGTATAAGTGTGTGTGTATATGTGTGTATGTATGCATATGCGTGTGTGTATAAGTGTGTGTGTATATGTGTGTATGTATGCATATGTGCGTATGTGTGTATAAGTGTGTGTGTATATGTGTGTATGCATGCATATGTGTGTATGTGTATAAGTGTGTGTGTATATGTGTGTATGTATGCATATGTGTGTATGTGTGTATAAGTGTGTATGTATATGTGTGTATGTATGCATATGTGTGTGTATATATGCATATGTGTGTATGTGTATATAAGTGTGTGTATATGTGTGTATGTATGCATATGTGTGTATAAGTGTGTGTGTATATGTATGTATGTGTGTGTATATGTGTGTATGTATGCATATGCGTGTATGTGTCTATAAGTGTGTGTGTATATGTATGTATGTGTGTATAAGCATGTGCATGTTTGTGTATTTTCTATCCACAATGTCTTGCATTGTTGCTTGTTTGTTTTTCACTTCAAAATAGATTTTTGCACATTGGTCTAGTACATCCAAGCCACCAGTATTCCTTGCATGAATTATTGCAATATCCTAACTGGCCTCTCTGCTTCCACCCTTATCCCATCCCAGAGGGATCTAGCTAAAAGGTAAATCAGGTCATGTCCCTATTTGCTCAAAGCCATCCAGTACCTTCCCATTGCACCAGAAACAAAATCCAAGCTTGCTACCACCACCTGCCTCTCCAAGTTCATCACCTACACACTCCCGCTTGCTCACTGTGCTCCAGTCACACTGCTCCTCATATGGGCCAAGATCGGTCCTACCTCAAGGCCTTTGCAACTTGCTCTTCCCTCTGCCTGGAACATTCTGCCCCTAGATCTTTGTAAGCCTGGCTCTTTCTTATCATTCAGGTCTCAGCTCAGACCACCTCCTCAGGGAGGCTTCCCTGACCACCCCATCTAATCAGACCCTTACCACTGTTGTTCACATCTCCTGCTTCCTTTTTCTGCATAGAACTTACTGCTATCTGAAATGATCATATTCGTTTATGTGTTTCCTTATTTGTTTTCTGCCCACCTTCACCCGCTATACACTGAAATGTAAATTCTGTGAGTAGAGAAGAGACTTTGTCTTTTCACTGTTACATTCCCAGCACCTAGACCAGTGGTTCTTAAATTTGAGCACGCATCACAATCACCTGGAGGGCTTGTTAAAAGGTAGATTGCTGGCCCCACCCCAGAGTCTCTAATTCATTAGGTCTGGTGGCACAATGGTTTAGAGCCCGGCTGCTAACCAAAAGGTCAGCAGTTTGAATCCACCAGCTGCTCCTTGGAAACCCTATGCGGCAGTTCTACTCTGTCCTATAGGGTCGCTAGGAGTCAAAACTGACTCAGCAGCACATAAGAACAACAATGGGGAAGCCCAGTAATTTCAATGTCTAACAAGTTTCCAGCTGATGCTGATGTTGCTGGTCCAGGGACCACACTTGAGAACCACAGGCCTAGACTGTGCCTGGCACACACACTTTTTAAACAAATGCATGAGGATCTGCCCCCTTTTTTGTAGTGGTGGCTTTATTTGCAGTTTATCACTTACTTATATTTACTCAGCTGTTAAAAGCTCACCCATTGCCGTCAAGTTGATTCCAATTCATAGCAATCCTCTAGGACAGAGTAGAACTGCCTCATGGGGTTTCCAAGGAGCAGCTGGTGGATTCAAACTGCTGACCTTTCGGTTAGCAGCCGAGCTCTTAACCACTGAGCCAGCAGGGCTAATCCTCCTCAAGTTCTTTGTGACACAAGGGCCCCACAATGATTTATCAGCTCCACTGATTTGCCAGCTGATAATTAAAGAACTAAGGTTTTACAGGCCCAAGAAGGACAGGAGTCACTCCTTGTTCTCTGCCTCAGGAGACGTCAAAAGATGGTGCAGCTCTCACCTGAAATGTGACAGAGAAGTTTCCCCCATGAGCAATCACTCCGGCCTCCCAGTAATTGTTTAACAACTGCCCTATAGGCTCAAATCTGGCCTTGGTGCTTTAGAATGTACACAACTGGTCTACCTGGACGCCAGGTTATGAAACATAGAAAGCCCAGTGGCTTTTCTGAGTCACGAAACCTCTTGAAAATCTGACAAGATCTATAACCCCATTCCTCAGAAAAATAAATATGTATGCACACAAACACACACACACACATAATTTTTACATTTAATTTCAGGAAGTTCCAGGGTGCCCAAAGCCCATTTTTAAGCCCAGGTTAAGGATTCCTGGTTTAATAATTGATGAGCTATTTGGCAAAACAAACAAAAAAACTGTATCCTCAGTTTATTATTTAAATTCCACATGAATCGGAGATTTAAATGTAAGAAGACAAACTTTAGAGGAAAACATGTTAATGAGATTTACAATCTTAGAATGGGAAAAGCCTTTTGAAGCGTGATTTAAAACCCAGAAATGAAAATAGAAAAGAATAGTAAGGGTGATTCCATAAAAGTTAAAATGAATATGGGTAATGGTTGCACAGCATGATTAAGGTAATCAAATTATTTATAAAGTTAAAAAAAAAATTCTTTTCATGATCTGTACAGAAGAGAGGGAAAAATCCTCCTAGTTTAGACTCTGGGGAGAAATCTATGGGTTTTATCTTTTTCTGTCTATATTCTTCCCACTCGATTGTGTGGGTGGCCTGTGGGACAAGACATAAGCTTACCAGAGGAGACAGGGTGGGACCATAGCCTTCATAGAAGCCAGGTCACTGGGTTAATTATTTCACTAACAGTGGTTTAGATTTTTTTTTTTAACAGGTTTATTGAAATGTAATTCACTTACCAGAGAGTTCATCCATTTAAAGTGTGCAATTCAGTGGGATTTAGTGTATTCACAAGGATGTGCAGCCATCACCACTATTTAATTTTAGAACATTTTTGTCACCCCTAGAAAAAAAGTCCATATCCATTAGCAGTCACTCCCCATTTCCCCCTCTCCTCTGTCCCTGGTGGAGCCCTGGTGGAGTAGTGGTTAAGCGCTCACCTGCTAACCAAAAGATTGGCAGTTTGAATCCACCAACCACTCCCTGGAAACCCTATGGGGCAGCTCTACTCTGTCCTATAGGGTCACTATGAATTGGAATCAACTGGACAGCAACGGGTTGGTTTGTTTGTTTTCAGTCCCTGGAAACCACTAATCGACCTTCCGTCTCTGTAGATTTGCTTGTTCTGGCCATTTCATATAAATGGAATCATACAATATGGGCTTCTTTTCCTTAGCATGTTCTCAAGGTTTATCCGTGTTGTAACATGCATCCATGGATGTTCATTTTATTGGCATATAAGATATACTACATTTTATTTATCCATTTATCGTTTTATACCAATTTGGGTTGTTTCTATGCTTTGACTATTATGAATAATGCTGCTATGAATATTAGTGCATAAGTTTTTGTGTAGATAATATGGTTTCATTCCTCAGGCTCTAGCAGTGGTTTTTCTCTTAAAGATTTACACAAAGGCTTTAACTCATCTTGTATAATTTTTTTTTTTTAATTTATTCTGTCCATCATAACCTCATGGAGAAGTGACAGGCTTGGATCCTAAAGACCTCAGAGCACTTCCATCCCTGATCTGTGACCTTCTACATAATCCTGGGACTTGACTCAATCTCACTGTTCCTCAGTTGTATCCTCAGTAAAAGGAAGGTAAGAACGCCAGCTCTCTGACACTCTCACAGGATATTGTGAGGGTAAATGAAATGACATAAATGACATAGGGTCTGCTCTTTAGCAGATGCTAGCCCTGTGAATGGATTGGTGTGCATCAAAGAGACAGGATGCACTCAAGTCAAGGGGTTCAGAGAGATCTACTCACCACCCTACAGGTGACCACATTGGCCAAGAAGATGGTGGCTTGATGCAGAGGCATGTATGGTAGAAATAATACTTACCTATTTTATCTCAAGATTTTTAGTTTCCTTAGAGACCAGAATTTGGTTGCCTTCCAAATCCTGCAAGCCACCTTCTGAAGGAGGGCTACGTATCTGGTCAGCTGGTCAGGGGCAGGAGGAAGGCAGGGCCATACATAATGACAGGCAGCCAGAGGGGCAATCTTAAATCTTACAGGCCACCCTCCAGCCAACGTTTCCCAAAAGACCATCCTCACCCCAATTTAATTAAAAAGCACCCACTTTTTCCACCAGCGCCCCAGAGAAAACTCCTTTTGTGAAATCTCTGTGCTTCCTGGACTTCTTGCAGACTTTGAGGCAGGGGTGTGACCTCTCACCCCCAGGTAGAATCTAATGAGAACCCACTCTGTGGATGCACTGGGAGCCCAGGTGGCAGAAGAGGAGTCTGAAATACTTGCACTTTCTCATGCTCTCTGGCCAATCATCCGTGACCCCTGCCCTTTAAATCAGGCACAGAAAACTCTACTGATAAGCACGTAAATGATGAATGGAATGGGAAATGAGACAGCAGGCACGCCTAGGTTCTAATCCCAGCGTTACCACTTAGTAGTGTGTGCTGTAGGACAAGTGATAACAATTCTCTAAGTCTCAGTTTCCTCATCTGTTAACAAGGATGATAGCAGTACTTGCTTTTTAACACTTTAAAGAGGTCTTTTGCAGCATATTTGCCCAGTGCAATACATGTTTTGACTTCTCACCTGCTGCTTCCATGGGCGTCGATTGTGGGCCCAAGTTAAATGAAATCCTTCACAACTTCAATCTTTTCTCCGTTTATCATGATGTTGCTTGCTGGTGCAGGTGTGAGGATTTTTGTTTTCTTTATGCTGAGGTGTAATCCATACTGAAGGCTGTAGTTTTTGATCTTCATCAGTCAGTGCTTCAAGTCCTCTTCACTTTCAGTAAGCAAGGTTGTGTCATCTGCATAGCGCAGGTTGTTAATGAGTCTTCCTCCAAACTTGATGTCCTGTTCTTCTTCATATAGTCCAGCTTCTCGGATTATTTGCTCAGCACTTATATTGAATAGGTATGGTGAAAAGATACAACCCTGACACACACCTTTCCTGATTTTAAACCACGCAGTATTGCCTTGTTCTGTTTAAATGACTGCTTCTTGATCTATGTACAGATTTCGCATGAGGCCAATTAAGTGTTTTGGAATTCCCATTCTTCACACTGTTATCTATAATTTGTTATGTTAAAAAGCAAAAACGTCACTTTGAGGACTAAGGTTAGCCTGATCCAAGCCATGGTATTTTCAATTACCTCATATGCATGGGAAAGCTGGAAAATGAATAAGAAAGACCAAAGAATTGACGCATTTGAATTATGGTGTTGGCAAAGAATACTGAATATACCATGGACTGCCAGAAGAATGAAAAAAATCTGTCTTGGAAGAAGTACAACAAAAATGCTCCTCAGAAGAGAGGATGATGAGACTTCATCTCACATACTTTGGACATGTTATCAAGAGGGACCAGTCCGTGGTCTTTTTCATTCACCCTCTACTTTACCAAGGACATCATGCTTGGTAAGGTAGAGGGTCAGTGAAAAAGAGGAAGACTCTCAATGAGATGGATTGACACAGTGGCTACAACAATGGGCTCAAACATAGCAACAATTGTGAGGATGGCACAGGACCTGGCAGTGTTTCATCCTGTTGCACATAGGTTGCTATGAGTCAGAAACGACTTGACAGCACCTGACAACAACAAGAAGTACTTGCCTTATAGTGTCGTTGTAAGGATTACCTGAGATGATGCCTCTAGAGGCTCCAGTATATATTAAGAGCTCAATAAATGTTTGCAATAGTTATATTATTTTTAAAATCGGAATTTAGGAACTTAAGAAATCTAGCCAGCCTCCCTAAGCTATTTAGGGAAGCTGGTTTCCTATTGGTTAGTTCATTGGAAGTACTCAGTTGGGCACCTACTATGTGTTAGACAACAGAGAGAGGGCTGGGGATGAAACTTTAATTTTTTCCCAGGAATGTGTATTCACGTTGGGAGAGAAACTAAGATCCATGAAGTTCTTAAAGAACATGTAAGTAGTAAACTGTAATACTGACAGTAAGTGCCATTGGGGTTTAGAGAGGTAAGAGAGCAGACAGGCTGGAAGGGCCAGACAAGACCTCAGAGGGGAGGCAACACGGGAGGCTGGCCCTTGAAAAGAAAGATGAGTTAACCTCAGCAGAGGAGAGAGGAGACAGAAACAGGCAAGGCTGGGGAAGGGGAGGGAGACCTGTGTGAGCACAAGCAGGCTGAAAGCCCAGGCAGGTCTGGGCATGGTGAGTGGTCTGTGAACTGAACCAAGAACGAGACTTCTAGTACTTTTCCCACTATCAGAGTTCTCCAGGAATAACTTGCCATAGGGTCTTTTAATCCCCTGTTCCATTAATAATTACCCTTACAATGAGACCTTCTGTCACTAACAAATTTTGTGGTTTACAAGAGGGAAGAAGGAAGAAAGGAGGAGGTGTTATGTTGGAGGAACTAGACCATTGCATAAAGAGCTACAAGTGGCAACTGCTGACCTTGGCCATTTTGCATCTGTATCTGGAATTAGCACCTTGATTGTCTTTGGGGAATGTAAAAAATGGCACCAACTGTAAAAATGGTGTGGCAGCAGCGTAAGACCACCTCATCTAACTTCACAAACGGAAGGAGAGAGAATCATCAGCATCAGCCCAAAGCTGATTCCTCTGAGGCGGAGGTCAGACATACCTCCACCCTCCAACCTTTTTATCAATTCTGACACCAGCCGTCCCTCCCATGGCACTCTCTACTTCTCTGCTGGGTTCGATAATTCGTTGCAATGGCCACACAGAACTCACAGACAATACTCATGATTATGGGGTTTATTAGGGAAGTAACAGTTTACAATTCAGAATCAGGAATGACTCAGGATACAGTTCTTCAGTCAGGACAGCTTCTTCTCAGCCATGCCCGCAAGCAGGCCTCTCTCTGGCCCTCAGCCCCTCAGCCTTTGCCCTGCTTGGGCAAGTTTTCTGAAGTTCTTTAGCTCTTCCAGTAAGTGCTTGAGGGCACCCCATTCTGCCCATAAGCATCATCCGAAGGCGCTCAGCTCTCGTTCCGTGGATGGGTCAGCAAGCCTCGCTCTGCTGCCAAGTGCCCAGAAGCACCCTACTCTGCCACGAAGCCTCCTGCCCAAAGGCACTCAGCTCTCTAGCTCTGTGAGTCAGCACACCCGTGGTAGCTGCCTCACTCCATGGGCCAGGAAGCCCACTGAGCCATCTTATACCAGTCTCCTGCTTCTGCTGCTGCCATTTTTCTGCCACTGCTTCTCACCGTCTTACACCATCTCCAGTGTTAAAGCTCTCTCTCTCTGTCTTCCGGGTCTAGGAGGTTTTCAGCACAGGGTCTACAGGTTCAAAGGAAGTGCTCTGCTCCCATCTCTTCTTCTTGGTGTTAGTGAGATCTCCTCTTTCCACCTCTAGGGTGACTAATTTTAAGCCTAGTGGGATGGCAAAACTAACCAATCCTGTTGTTAGGGTTCCATACACCTTATTTGCACGGTCCGACCCCCATAAGGGTGCCATACACCTTATTTGCATTATTGGCAAACTATCCGATCCCCTTGGTGGGCCACAAGCACCTTATTTGCATTGTCCAATCCAGTAATTTGGTGGAAGTTACAAGATCATGGCTAGAAAGACCGTATAAAAGTGATCCATCTCACTGCAGGGAACCACTCCTTCACTGTTTTCTGCCCATGTGGTTTGGATGGGGATGACTATACCCCTGTGGCAGGGATGGGCACAATACCCACATTAATTCAATGAAAGGTGACCCTGAGCCTCCACTAGAACTATTGGGAAAGGAAAATGCCTGCTCTTTTAGGGTCCTATACCACTAGGATGTTAGCGTGGAGCTGCTGGCAGCCATCTTGCCATCACAGTAGGCAAGCCTGCCTGGGAATTGAGCAACACAGAGGATGCAAAGCCAAGAAATGGAGAGAGACAGATTCAGGGTGTCATTGTCTGAGCACCAGGATCGCACTATACCAAAGTCCTGGACTTTTCAGTTACATGAAACAAACATTTCCCTTTTTGGCCTCCGTGTCTTCAAACTGGGCTTCAGTCCATTGCCACTAAAAGAATACTAATTCAAGTAATCACCACCCTGTTCCCACTAGAAGATTGTTGGCTTCTTTTTAGCATGGGTATTTGCAGTCCATATCCAAAGGTGGTCTGTGTCAAGGAATAACAGTACGCATGTGCAAGTGATAGTGACATCTATAATCTCTACTAACCAGTTGCCATTCAGTCAATTCCAACTCATGGTGACCCCATTTGTGCCAGCATAGAACTGTGCTCCATAAAGTTTACAAAGGACGATTTTTCAAAGTAGATCACCAGGCCTTTCTTCTGAGGCACTTCTTGGTGGCCTTGAACTGCCAACCTTTGGTTAGCAATGGAGCACTTTTTTTTTTTTAAGTATTTAATGGTATACATATTTTAGTGATTGAATATAAGAATTAAGATGCCAATCTATGGGTATTATTCAAATATGTGAAAGCATAGGACTTGATTACCTACTTCATTCTATTCTATTCCTCATCAGTGAACAATTAATTACAGACCCTTCTGTTTGGACATACTATTTAAATAATGTATAGAAAATATGGATATTAAGAAATAGGAGTAAAAGAATTACCAAATTAGAAGATAAAAACAAAAACCAAACCAAACCCATTGCTGTCGAGTCAATTCCAACTCATAGCGACCCTACAGGACAGGGTAGAACTGCCCCATAGGGTTTCCAAGGAGCGCCTGGTGGATTTGAACTGCCGACCTTTTGGTTAGCAACCATAGCTCTTAACTACTATGCCAGCAGGTTTTACAATTAGAAGAGAAGAGGAAAAAACCTTCACTGATCAAAAAGCTCTTTTACTGATCATTGGTAAATTCTTAGAACATAAACATTTAATTTTAAATTAGTTAATAACAACTCTAAAAATCTGAACTATCTACCACCGAGCATGTGAACCATTTACACCACCCAGGGGCTCCTAGTGACAGCTATACGTATCCCTGAAGAGCACCGGTCCGTGTGCTGTGCTTGGGAGTTCAGAGATCTTAGCAGGGGACACCAAGACTGCAAAATTTGTTTCTCCTCTTTGTCCCTTGACTGCTTACAGCACAGTTCTTCCCAAAACCGTGATTTTATTCCTCTTGCTCCCAACCAAAAAAAGAAGCTCTTAGACCTGTGAAGTATATTTTGCAGGACTCTTGACTACTAGCCAAAACGTTGGCGGGTCGAACCCACCCAGAGGCACCTTGGACGACAGGCCTAGCGATCTGCTTTTGAAAGGTCACAGCCTAGAAAACCCTATGGAGCAGTTCTACTCTGCACACATGGGGTCACCATGAGGCTAAATGGGCTCGATGGCCGCTAACAATAGCAAGTCAAGAAGATGTAGGTAACGGGGTGAGGGCAAGAAGGCTCTACATATTCCTTTTTTGTTTGTTTGATTTTTCGTTCTCCTTTTTGCCTAAGAGCGAAGAATCAGCTGGCATCCTTTTATTTATTTCTCATTTCAGGCAGGGCTTTTTATGACTGAGCACTAATTCTACTGTAATGGGATTTGCCTAATGATTTCCTGGGAAACCTCTTCTTGAATCTCGGGAGACATAATTCACTTGGTAGGAATCACTTCCTCCCTCCCTGCTAGGAACCAGATCTACCCAGTTCTTTCTGGAAGCAAATTGGCCTCTGAATGAGAGAAGGAAATACAGGAATATTTCAATTTCACTCCTGCATCCATCACATAGACTCAGACCTGCCACACACCGGATCAGGTAGGAGGAAAGGAAGAAGGAGGTGGGGAGAGTTTCATACTGAACACAAGCGTGAAGCAAAGCAGCAATCTGTAGCAATCTGAGCTCCTTGGAGAAACGGAAGTACTTACCTCTCTGCTTTTGGCTCTGGGTGCTTTCTTTCTGGGGCAGCAGCCACTGCGGTAATGTCCACGCTGTCCTACCAGGGCTGCTGCAGACAGGCCCAGGCAGGAGGAAGGGAGTTCCATTCACCAGCAGAGGGAGTTTCCTTTAAGAAAAGGAGGCGATGCCCTTATCCCCCCACCCCCACCCCCAGGAGGCTGTTGGATGCACTTGACCTCGCTCTCCTGCTCCTTCTCTGGTGCGAATGGAGCTCAGGGAGCCCCAGATGGAGGGCTGAGCGCAAATCCCAGGCACCACACCTACCCTAATAGCAGGTTGGCCTCCAGCCTTGGGAAACTGGGCAGGGAGGTCGCAGAGTGAGGCTCAGGCCACCCTCTTGTGGGTGGGGGGAGTCTCTGCAAGTACAGCCGCTACTGGTGTGCCCACGGCAAGCCCAAGGACGAGCACTTGCGTATTTATTTCTCCCCCTCTCATGTGATCTTGTTTTTGGATTGGACACAGAAGCTATTTGGGGGCTGGCCAGCTGCCAGGTGAAAGGACAATTATCTCATCCAAGTTGTCTTCATGCCCTGTCTGAACAATTGCCTGGTACCTTTCCTGGTGGGAGGCAGGAGGATGGGGGTCTTCCTCCAAGCCTTACTTTCAGAATATTTAAGCAATTTGTCCATCTTCCTACTTTTTTTTTTCTCCAACCAGTTCATCCCCACTCTTTGAGGTTTCACAAAGGGCAAATGCAATGAAAAAAAAAGTCATTATGTTTCTGTTTGAGGCATGTGACTGTCTGAGGCTGGTGTTCATGTCATGTAGTCAGCACACATAGGGTCATTGCACGCACACACAATTGTATGACACAGAGACCCTGTTATCAGCCCCGGGGCGGGACCCCTGACACTGGAAGGCATGTACGAGCAATAGTGAAGGAGCCCGGCACAAACATTGAATTGAACTCGTTCTGCCTTCCCGGCCTTGCTAGCTTCCTTACTTCTAGCTTCTGGGCTTATAAAGTTAAACCACTGAAATAGCCTGATTTTTCACCTCTCATTCTCCCTCTGCAGACATGAATGGAAAGTTTTAAACCAGTCGTGCTTGATAAAATGCCAGTTCAATATCATCATCTTCGTCATCATCACGGTTATTTACTGAGCTCTTGTTAAATGCTGTTCACACCGAGCACATTTCCTGCACTGTCTCAATGAATCCTCACAATAGTCGGATGAGGAAGGTAATATTGTTACTACTTGACAGCTGCTGGGGATGCTGAAGTTCAGAAAGATTAAGTCACTTGCCAACAGAGTAAGATCGAAGCCCCATCTCTCTGACTCCAGAGTTTGAGCCCTGGGCCACTTTGCTCTACTGTCTCCTGAAGCTGTGAATTGTTGAGATTTCACTGTTGTTTTAATTTCATAAGAGGGAAAACAAAAGCCATGTGATTGATTCAGGCCCATGACTTTACCTCTTGGTTTTTTCCCCAAATTGAGTTCTTTCAGAATAAAGAGGGTAAGGTTTTCATCTGTTTACAGCCCCCGGCACAGATTCTAGGTAAAGGATGGAGCGTCTCTGGACTCCATTCTCCTGGGAGCTGGTCTACAGATAATCCACCGTGCAAACACGCACACCGGAGAGGGCTCTGCTGGGCTCCCCAGAGCGTCCAAGCTGAATGGCCCTTTCTTGCTTCTACCCTGGGAGAGAGCCAGAGATTGAGCTCAACAGCTTGTCCAACACTGCCATCTGCAGGGTATCAGGCTGCATTACTCCAGGTTGGTGGTCTTTAAGACTTTCCAAGGGGCACACCAAGGATTATTTTTAGAGAATCAATTTCCAAGTTCTGTGCTCTATAGGTACTCCTTCCTGCAAATAATTTGCCTAAGAACATGTATATGTTCATAATAATCCCTCCCCTACTTATCAAGGAAAGCATACCCCTCACCCTTCCCAAATCTTCCTAAGGTGCACTGTTCCAAACAAACTGGAAACTTCCTTTAATGATTTAATTCATCTTCCTATCATGATTAATTAAGGCATTTCTTTTTACTTTAACAACTTGTCTCTTCCATCCCTTGAATATTGAGAGAGCACTGTGAAAGCAAAATGAAGAGAATATTGGAAATAATAATAGGGGCATTTAAAGAATTATGTTACTCTTTAATTTTTAAATTCCATTATTTGCAATTTTCTGGAAGTTATGATCTTGAAACTATATGAACTTGATGAAAATTTAACATATCAGTTTAAAAATGTGGGACAGGGTAACATCGTTTTTCAAAATCATTTTGGAAGGCACGGGAGCGAGAGCAAGAATGTGTGGAGACGGTTGAATGCTGCACCCTCGGGCTGGTGATTGCTGACTGATAACACTTTGTCATCCATCCGTCTGTCCATCTATTTATCACTTATCAAACATCCACTGGGAACCAGGCATTGTTTGGGGTCGTAGACCTAAAAATGGTGAATAAAAACTGGCATGTTACCTGACAAAATTCTTAGTAATGGCTTCCTCTAGGGAATTGTGTGAGGGAGACTGTAAACCTGTTGCCGTGGAGTCGATTCCAACTCACAGCGACCCTACAGGACAGAGTAGAACTGCCCCATAGGGTTTCCAAGGAGTGCCTGGTGTATTTGAACTGCAGACCTTTTGGTTAGCAGCTGTAGCTCTTAATTACTGTACCACCAAGGCTCCAGGACAGATTAGCTTAATAAATACTGAAATAAATATAGAAATTCAACTTTGATAAGTACTACCAAGGAGGAGTATTTGGTGATTAGAGAACTTATAAAGGTATAGTGAGGTTGACCCAATTCACAGAGCGGGCAGCAGGGAAAGCAGCCCTAGAGAACTGAAATCTGTACCAAAAATCAGATGTCCAGGAACCTCTAGGAAGGGACTGTGAAAACCCAGGAAGACAGGCCATAGGAGGATCGGGGAGAAGTAGGAGGAACGTTTTAGAGGCAGTTGTTTTTAGAAATGGCCCTTACACAAATAAAATCCATATTATAAATCAGTGTTTCTCAGCCAGGGTGATTTTGCCTGAGGGGACATTTTGCAATGCTGAGGACATTTTTGGTTGTTGCAATCAGGGTTGTGCTATATTGGCATCTAATGGGTAGAGGCCAGGGATGCTGCTAAATATCCTACAGCACATAAGACAACCTCTCTCAACAAAGAATTATTCAGCCCAAAATGTCTATAGTGCTGAGACTGAGTAACCCTGTTACTCATGAGAGCAAAGCAGTGGGTGTGGGATTCATTCATTCATTCAACAAATACTTACTAAGGACTCTCTGTGTTCCAGGCACTTTTCTGGGTATATAACTATAGCATATCTGCATCCCCTAACCAGAAACATCAATTTGGCTGGCTGGCCTGCTTTTGTTCCCCTCTTAGCCTAAAATTTCCACTGTTAGAGTGGTGGCAAAGCTGTTCTTGCAGTCTATAGAATGCAGACATTAAAATGTATGGAAATTATGCCCAAGGATGTTAACTGAAGCATTGTTTATAATAGTGGAAACAATCTAAATTAACATATTTATGTGTGTGTTTTATTGGCGAGTGCAATATCCTATGTATGTCCACTAAGTCAAGTTTGCTAATCATGTTCAAATATTCTATATCCTCACTGATTTATCTGCTTGTCTCTTTTTGTGATTTTGTCAATTTTAGCTTTATATTTTGAAAGCTATATTATAAGGTGTGTACAAGTTTTCTAATCATTGTATCTTTCATGAGAATTGACCTTTTAATCATTATGATATATCCTTCTTTATCTTTAATATTTTGCCTTAAAGTCTACTTTGTCTCGTAATAATGTAGATACTATTAATATTAATATAATTTTGGGTACTGTTTTCATAGTTTATTTTTCCACACTTTTACTTTCAACATTTTTTAATACTAAAGATTTAGATATGTTTCTTATAAACAGTATATAGATTTTTTTTTTTATCCAATCCAATAATCTCTGTCTTTGAATTGAATGGATTTAAATCTACCATTCAATTAAGTGCTTTCTTTTGTCCAAAATACTCTGTTCTTTTTCTCCAGCTTTCTTCCTGCTTTTGGAGTGGTTAAATATTCTATTTTTCCCTCTATTACCTTGGAAGTTGTATACTTTCTTACTATTCTTTTAGAAGTTACCCTAGAGATCACACTATGTATCTTTGACTTATCAAAGTCTAATGTTAAATAGTACTTTTATCTTCTTCCATGATAATACAAGGACATTAGAACATTTTAATTCCATTTACACCCCTCTGACTTACATGCACTTGTTACATATTTTAATTCTATACTTATATTTTAAACCCCAGAAGACGTTGTTTTTGTTTTGTGCAGTCCAGTTCATTTAGATTGCTCCTCAGATTAACCTTTACATTGCTTTTCATTCCTTCCTGCATCTATAACCTAACGTCTTGATTCATTTTCCTTCACCTTGAAGAATACCCTTTAGCATTTCCTACTGATAAAGAATTCTGAAAATATCTTAATTTCACCTTAATTGTTGAAGGCTGTTTTCACTGGTCGTAGAATTCTAGGTCAGCAGTTACTTTTTCTCAGTGCTTTGTTGTTGTTAGCTGCCGTTGAGCTGGCTCCGATGCATAGCAACCTTATGCATAACAGAATGAAACATTGCCTGGTCTTGCACATCTTCATGATCTTCCATAGTGTTTCATCCCATTGTTGTAGCTATTGTGTCAATCCACATCATGGATAGTTTCCCTCATTTTTCTGATCAAACATGATGTCCTTTTCTAGGGATTAGTCTTTCCTGATGACATGTCCAAAATAACTAGGCATTTTGCCATCCTCGTTTCTAAGGAGCATTCCAGTTTTATTTCTTCGAAGACCTATTTGTTCATTCTGGCAGTCCGTGGTATATTCAATATTCTTCACCAATACCACAATTCAAATACATCAATTCTTCTGTCTTCCCTTTTCGCTGTTACACTTGTGCATGTATATGAGGCAACTGAAAAGACCATGGCTTGGTTCAGGTGCACCTGAGTCGTCAAAGTGACGTCTTCACTTTTTAGAACTTTAAGAAAATCTTTTGTAGCAGATTTGCCAAATGAAATGCATCATTTGATTTCCTCACTGCTGCTTCCAGGAGCATTGATTGTTGATCCAAGTAGAATGAAACTGCTGACCACTTCAATTTTTTTTTTTTTTCCATTTCTCGCGATGTTGCTTATTGGTTTGGTTGTTGGACTTTCCTCCCTGAACATCTGTCTTTTCCCAGATTTTGATTTGGTGATTCTTCACTATCTTATTAACTCTTTGTTGCCTTCAAGCTGATTTTGTCTTTATTTTCTAGTTGTCCTCAGCAGGAGAGTAGGTCAAAATTATCTAGTCCTCCACTACCAGATGGTACCAAAAAAACCCAAACTCATTGCCATCAAGTCGATTCCAACTCATAGTGACTCTGTAGGACAGAGTAGAACTGCTCCGTAGGATTTCCAAAGCTGTAATCTTTACAAAAGCAGACTGCCACGTCTTTCTCCCTAGGAGAGGCTGGTGAGGTCGAATCGCTGACCTTTCAGTTACCAGCAGAGCATTTAACCATTGCACCACAAGGGCTTCTTACCAGATGGTAGGGAGTATAAATGCAGGAAGTGGGCCAGGTGTACCTGCTTGTGCATACGTTATGTGAGTGATGGGGACTAGCGTTAACTAGAGAACATAAGCCTATCTTTGCCTTGTGAGAACGAGGACTCCACGCTGCCGAATTTGTCAATTTTTTCCAAAAAAGTAGGAAATGCAGGCATTTTAAATGTGAAATCCTAATTTTTAAATATTGGCTCAAAAAAAAAAAAATCATGTCGGGGCCACACCCAGTGCATAGAACATCAGCTTGAAATATTTACACCACAGTCTGTTGGTGGGAGAAGTAAGGTGGAGGATAGTACTCCCTCACCATTAAACTGACCTCCAGGTAGTCCAGGCTGCCTCAAATAAACATCACTTTGCACATACAAAAAAATAACCTTTTTTCCTTTGTATTATCCTATTTAATTATTACCGTAACTGTGCGCAGTAGCTCTTATTGTCTGCATTTTACAGATGAGGAACCAGGCAGGTTATTTAACTTCCCTGAACCTAACGCTCCACAGCTAATGAGAGGTGAGGCCAGGATTCAAGCTCAGCACTTTGGTTCCAACCTCTCAAAAGCAAGGTGAATGGAAGATAGACATTGGGTTATAGAAGTAAAGGTTGGAAAGATTTGGTTTTAGGATTGTCTATTAACTTCATGGAGCCCCACTGGCGCAGTAGTTAAGAGCTGTGGCTGCTAACCAAAAGGTTAGCTTTCAAATCCACCAGCTGCTCCTTGGAAACCCTATGGGGCAGTTCTACTCTGTCATATAGGGTTGTTGTGAGACTGAATTGACTTGACAACAGCACGTTTATTAACTTCACAATCTTTCACTCCCAAAACCAGATAATAATTCTGCTTATATCAGAGAAGCTTAAAAAATATTGGCTGAAGATGATACTAGACTTTTATTTGTTCAGAGGTTTTTAGCCTTGCACATTATGTTCAGGTCATTGTTTCAGGGACAGAACTATAATTTTGCAGTAGACGAAGCATGGATTTTTTTTTTTTTTTTGAAAACAGGTATTCCTTTCAGTCCTAGAAGTAGCCAGGAGGGCTTGATGATGCATAGGGACAGTGTGATAGGACAGAGGATGACCATAAAAAATTCATGAGGTAAAGGCTGTTGGGGTGGGAAGAGACCTTGGAGGTCACTGAGCTCAGGCCTCCCTTTATGTAGTTACTTGCCTAAAGGTGAGACACTGTTGTACTTTACCTGGTCATTTACATGCAGCTATGACGTGAGTTTCCATACTTCCTATCACTCTAGCCTATTTCTTTTCTGTCTCTCTCTCAAGGCCAATATTGGGTTTGTTTGTGAAGTTTTGCCTAGTCAAACCACTGAAATTTTCTTTCCTCTTGGGGAAATTGTGAGAGGACATATTTTAATATCCAATATTTTCATCTTAGTGACATTAAAAAAAAGGTATTGGGGGCAGGCAGCAAAGAAGACATTAATGAGTATTAAACTCTAAACTGTTCCATAATCTCTTCATTGCTTGTTAGGTATAACGTTGAATATACATGTTTACATGATACACACACAGAAGTATATATTTTCACACAATATGTGTGCATATTACTATCTTGAAATAGTACAAATCTTAAGACAAATAATTATGTCACATTTCTGAAGCAGTGGGAAAACTTTAGAGAATTATTGGGACTGTTAGATACCTGTGTTAATTTAAACCCAGTCACCAAATTGCTCTTGAAGTTTGTTGTTTCAAATTTCAAAATCAAACACAAAGTTTTACTTTCTGTCCAAGACCTAAAAGGGTAGGAAACATGACCGGCAGGGAGGTTAAAGTGATATAAAATACATTTCTTCATTAGCCATAATGTTTCTTTATAACCTCAGTTCTGTAAATCAACATCTATCAACTGACTTGGAAGGATCAAGAGTGAAAATAACTGTGTTGTGTGGGTTGATAAGAAATTTGATTTTATAGTGAGGACTGGCAGAGAAGTTCATGGATACTAGGTTCTGAAACCATAGAAATATTTCATGAATTTAATGCGATTGTTGTTGTTGTTGTTAAAAATAACTTTTAAACCAACTTATATCTTTACTGTAGTCTCCTAATAATCCCAAATGGGGGTGGGGGTGGGGGAGTCGCATTCATAACACTAACACTTCTGAAAAATCCTTATCTCCCATCTCCCTCCCCAATCCTCCTTATGACAGCTCAGCAATTACTCCAGTCTCCCTTAATTTATCTCTTTAGTTCCCTCAAACTCAGCCCTTCCCTGGATCTTGTCTCTCCTGTCCGCCCTCTCACCTTCTGATCTAGCTGCTTCTTTAGCAGGTAACTCCATGCCTTTTCTTAGGTGAATCTGTCAAGCCATCCCACCTCAGTGCCGCACAATCCAGAATTCCTTCTCGCCTTTTCCCACATTCTGCACAAGAAAGGCTCCGGAACTTAGCCAGCAAGACTAAATACTCCTTCATGGGAAGTGGGGTGAGGAGGGCGGGGGAGATGCTGTCAATACTCCAGTATGTATTTTTCCCTGTCACATCTGCTATGCCATCTGGGATGGGGTGAGGCCAGATTAGATGTCATTTGCAAAAGATGCAGAGCCCATTTCTGAGATGCTTTGGCACTAAGGCCAGTTTTCAGATGGCTGCCATTTCCCTATCACTTCTCTTCTGCTGAAAGAAAGAGGCCCCAGCACAAACCACCACCCTTTCCACACAGTGAGGAGGGAGAAGCTGAAGAGAGAGGAGTAGAATGTGGACTTGTCCCGATTTGTCTAATAATAGAAAGTTGGTGAAGCATGTCACAGAATAGAAAGTATTGATAACTTCCTTACTAGTTCCTATGCTAGTGTAACAATTCTGCCTCTGTCATTAATGAGAAAGTTTACAATGCTGCATTCTGTGACCAAAATGGCTTTCTTTCCCAAGGCCGGGTAGTGGAGGAGGTACCAACTGAAAGCACAAGGCCAAGAGTCCCTTGGACATCCTCACACCCGCCCTCAACACAAGACACCCTTCCAGGGGCCTCCCTCATACCAGCTCGTGAAAGGAAAGATCTGAAGAAGGTTTTCCAAACAAGCCGGTGTTTCTGACTCATGGGGCCAAATAATGACCTCTCTGTCGTATTATTACACTCCCAGATGAGGCCTTCAGCCAGGCAGCCCCCAGTAAAAGGGCAAAGCTGACAGAGACTGGTGATTCTTCCCCTCCCTCAAGCAGCTCCCCAAGGTTTCCAGGGCCTTCTCATTCTCCTTCTGCTCTTGAGGACCTGCAGGGGAGCCCCTTCAGGTCAGGATGGGAACTCAAAGCAATTCTGGCCTTTCTCAAAGTACATTCTAGAGCCCAGTGAATGATTATCCTTATGACTACCTGTAATGCCTCCAGCATTAAAACTCATCTCTTCCAGCCCCACCTCCTTAAAAGTCCTGTCCTTGGCTGAGCTGCTTCCGCTGAAAAGCAAAGCTGTACCAAACAAATACTAGGGGAGAAAGGTGATAAAGTGGACCTCTTTAAATGACCTGTTGGTGTTTCAATGCACTGTCTGAGAAGATAATCCAAATGGTGGGATATTTCAAGGACCCAAGGCAGGCTGGTGAGAGCTGTTCTAGGTGGGGACCGACTTGATGTCTCTCTTGTCAAACCAGGCCACCTACACAAGAGGCTGTCCCATGATACATGTTCTGGTGTCATGTAAACTAAAAGGATAAGAAGTTATGCCCAGTGCAGGGAAAACGTTTCCACTAGAATCAGTTAAATTTCCAAGCCACTCAGCTACGGGATCTTTGATAGTTACTGATTATCAGGCAATGATTGTGGGAGGCATTAGGTGATGCTTTGGAGTCAGACCCAGACACCTGTTCTCCCATATGGGCTTCAAATACCTTCCTGTCCTGACTCTTGCTGATTTAGCATCCCACCTCCACCCCATGCTTTCTGTATCTTCAACTCTCAAGTTCTTTTTCCCTGTCAGTATTACAACATGCTCAAATTTTTAACAAAACAAAATTACAGAGCAAAAGCACAGGCCCTCTCTTGAGCCTGAGGGAACCCCTCTTTCAGCTCACACCATCCCCTATCCTGCCCTTCAAGACCCATCTTCCTGAAGGAATCCTCTTCACTCCCCGTTTCCACATCTCCTCTCCCATTCACTCCTAAGCCCTGTGTTCTCTGGCTTCAGACCTTCCACCCTGGCACTGGACCCTGATGTGGCCTGGCTGGGCCTCCTGGTTCAAGATCCTGGTGGGTCTGAGACTCAGCCATCAGTTCAAAGCAAGAGCCCTGTATCCTGAGAAGTCCTGGCACCTCACTTCAGAGGCAGTCCCTAAAATACCAAGGATACATTTTGGTCTTTCCGCATCAAAAGAAGGCCTGTGATGTCCTGGGTACTGTGTGCAATCTATGGAAATACGTCCTTGCAGACTCTGGAACAAGAACAACCTTCGCCAATCATCTTTCCTAACAATGGAGCAAAGAGATTAGGAGATTAGACTCTATCAGCAAACAGACCATGATAAGAGTTGAGCTCTCAGCACCGCCAGTTCCTAGCTGGGTGACCTTGGGCAAGTTACTCAAACTCTCTACGCCTTCTTACCTCACCTCTAAAATGGCAATCATAATAGCACCTACCTCGGAGGGCTTGTTAGGGGTTGAATTGTGCCCCCCAAAGATATGTTCTAACCTCTGGTACCTGTGAATGTGACCTTATTTGGAAATAGGCTCTTTGTAGATGTAATTAGTTAAACTAACAAGAGGTCATACTGGTGTAGGGTGGACCCTAATCCAATATGACTGGTGTCCTTATAAAATGAGGACAAGAGATACAGACAAAGAGACACAGAGGAAGACACCCATGTGAAGATGGAGGCAGAGATTGGAGTTATGCTGCCACCAGCCAAGGAACATCTGGGGCTACCAGAAGGTGGGAGAGACAAGAAAGAATCTTCCTCTGGAGCCTTCAGAGGGAGCATGGCCCTGCCGACACCCTGTATTTGGATTTCAAGCCTCCAAAACTGTGAGACATTGAATTTCTCAAGGAAACTAATACAGAGCTGTTGTTGTGTGCTGTCAAGCTGGTTCCAACTCATAGCAACCCTATAGCCCCATAGAGTTTCCAAGGAAGGGCTGATGGATTTGAACTACCAACCTTTTGGTTAGCAACTAAGCTCTAAACCACTACACCACCAGGGCTCCACAGAACTGTGATGAGAAATAAACAAGATAATATGTGTCAAGTGCTGAGCACATTTCCTGACTCCTAAGAAGCATTTCATAAGGGTTGGCTCTCATTACTGCTTGTTAATGGTATAAGTTGACCTTAGTATTTAAGTCTATCTTGACTTTCACATCTGTAAAACTGAAATTAACAATCACGGTGAGACTAAGGGGCTTATTGCAAAATTCTCCATGGGATAATGTGCTCCCCCAAGTGATCAGAAACATTTAATAAATGTTAACATGAGGAACTATGGGGAGAAACATTGAGTAGGGACTAATGAAAAGGCGGAATCCTTGAGTGAAGGATGAACGCTCTTAGATGTTGTGAGATAAACCTAAACACACAAGAGTATGTTTAAACCTGTACATCAGTGATTAGCATTCAGATAAGACGAACCATCTCTGCTGTGCAAGTACAAACACAGACTGTTGGAAAACAGCCACTGGAAAAGATATTGGAACCACAATATGATAACAGTCAACACAGTCTGGCCACCAGATGAGGTAGTCTACTGTTTGATAAATTTTTACAAAACTGTAGACCTCATTTTAAAATAAGTAGAAATATTGCAAGAACAGATTGCAGAGGACATGAATAGGTACATGAGTCGGATAAAATAGCTGAAATACAGGCAGAAACTGAGGGACGTTGAAGTCAAATTGGCACATGTTGTTCCACATGGAAAGTCTGGAAGTCAGCTGGGTCAAGACAAGGAGTCTGGGCTCAGAGTCTAGACCTGCACCATCTAGCGAGGTAACCAATAGCTAAGTGACTATTCAGCACTTGAATGTAGCTAGTGCAAATTGAGATGTGCTTTAACTGTAAAACACACACTGCATTTCAAAGACTAAGTACAAAAGCAAAGAAAGTAAAATATACCAATAATTTTTAAAATATTGATTGCATGTTGAAATAATATTTTTATTTTATTTTATTATTTTTTTTCCCATACAAAAATTTGTACGTACATTGTTATGTGACCCTAATTGCTCTCTCCATACTGTGACAGCACATTCCTCCTTTCCACCCCTGATTCCCCATGTCCATTCAACCAGTTCCTAACCCTCTCTGCCTTCCCATCTCACCTCCGGATAGAAGCTGCCCATTTAGTCTCTTGTATCTACTTGAGCGAAGAGACACACTCCTCACGAGTATCACTTTATGTCCCACAGTCCTGTCCAAACGCTGTCTGAAGAGTTGGTCGCAGATATTGTTTTACTTTTGGGCTGATGGAGAATCCAGGGGCCATGCTCTCCAGGGTTCCTCCAGTCTCAGTCAGACCATTAAGTCTGGTCTTCTTACTAGAATTTGAGTTCTGCCCCCCACCTTTCTCCTGCTCCATCCGGGGCTCTCTGTTGTATTCCCTGTCAGGGCAGTCATTGGTGGTAGCCGGGCACCATCTAGTTCTTCTGGTCTCGGGCTGATGAAGTCTCTGGTTTATGTGGCCCTTTCCGTCTCTTGGGCTAATACTTTCCATGTGTCTTTGGTGTTCTTCATTCTCCTTTAGTCCAGGTGGTTGGGACCAATTGATGCATCTTAGATGGCCACTAGCAAGCTTTTAAGACCCCAGATGCCACTCACCAAAGTAAGATGCAGAACATTTTCTTAATGAGATTTGTTATGCCAATTGAGATAATACTTTTAAATATAAATGTTTGGCTATATAGAGTATATTAAAATTAATTTCACCTGTTTCTTTTCGCTTTTTAATGTGGCTTCTAGAAAATGTAAAGTTACAGGCATAGCTCACGTTTGTGGCTTGCTTTATATTTCTATTGGACTGCACTGGTTCAGACAACCCCACACTCCCCTTGCCCCATCCAGGTCCGACTCAAGTAACCCTGTGCGTGTGAGCTTCGATAAGTCATTGAACCCCTCCAAGCTTCAGTTTTCCTCATCAGTAAAAGAGTGGTTGTGAGAATTTAAAAGGGTAAGTAAAAAGTGTTAGCAAGTGCTTTGCACATAGTAAGCACTCAACAATATAAGCTTTTATTTCTATTGTTATTTAAACCGAAAGAGCTGAGAGTTTACTATATGTCAGTATCATTATGTAGGGGCACTGGTGGTGCAGCACTTAAGAGCTCAGCTGGTAACCAAAAGGTCAGCAGTTTGAATCCACCAGCTGCTCCTTGGTAACTCTACGGAGTAGCTCTACTCTGTCCTATAGGGTCACTATCAGTTGAAATGGACTCAATGGCAGTGAGTTTGGGTTTTGTTTTTTTTTTGGTTATCATTATGTAAGGAGTTCCTGGTGGCACAAATGGTTAAGTGCTCAGCTACTAACCTAAGGTTGGTGGTTCAAATCCACCAAGAGGTGCCTCAGAAGAGCAGTTCTACTCTGAAACAAATGGGGCTGCCATGAGTTGGAATTTGACTCAACAGCAGCTAGTTTTTGCCTTTTGGTTTTTTTGGTTATTATTATGGAAGGCAATACTTGAGCATACCTTCACAGTCTGCCAAATGGGAGAGAGATATCGTCCCACCTTTTAGAGCAGTGGTTCTCAATGGGGAGTGATTTTTTTCGCCCAGGGACATCTGGTGATGTCTGAGACATTATTGTCACAATTGATGGGAGGGCAGGTAGGTAGCTACTGTAATCTAGTGGGTAGAGGTCAAGGATGTTGCTAAACATCTTACAATGCACAGAACAGTGCCCACCACCACCACCATTAACAAAGAGTTATCTGGTACAAAATGTTAGTGCCGAGGTTGAGCAACCCTGAGTTAAAGGCTCTTAACTACTTATAGGTTTTGATTACAAATCAAGCTCTAGAAGTGCATGGTACAAGAACTCCAAGTGCTTTAGCACAGTGCTATCCAAAGCCGGGGTCCCTCAAACCAACAACATCAGCATCACCTGGGAGTTATTAGAAAAGCAAATCCTCAAGTACCACCCTAGACCCACAGAATTAGAATCTCTATGGGTGGAGACCAGTGCTCTGTTTTAACAAGCTCTCCAGGTAATTCTAATGCACGTTGCTTAGCAGATGATGTTTTCTAGTTACCAATTCCTGCACATTCCAGGCCCATGAAGTATGTGGCAGCAAATCCTACAAACCAGTTGCCATCAAGTCAATTTCAACTTATAGGCACCTTATGTATGTCAGAATAGAACTGTGTGCCGTAGGGTTTTCAGTGGTTGATTTTTTAGAAATTGATCCCAGGCCTTTCTTCAGAGGCATCTCTGGGTGGACTTGAACCTCCAACCTATCAGTTAGAATGGTATTATAACAGCTGAGAAGTGGTGTTTGTGAAAAATCCATTGGTGACAGAGCAGCCTTCCGGAGTGTTTTTGTGCTCCCATTGCCATCGAGTCAATTCCAACCCATAGCAACCCTGTAGGACAGAGTAGAACTGCCCCACAGGGTTCCCAAGGCTGTAATCTTTTATAGAAGCAGATTGCTACATCTTTCTCCCGCAAAGCGGCTGGTGGGTTTAAACCACAAAGTGCGTAACAACTGCACTACCAAGACTCCATTTTTGCACTAGGCCACAGTTAACAATGCCAGCTTTCTAATTTCAGGAAAGTTAGAGAAACTTAGTTCAAAGTCATTCTAAGGTTCCTACTTACTCATCTAGTGTTTCAAGAACTTTGTAATTGTTCAGTTGTAACTTGTTACAAAGGCATATTCTCCAACAGAGAGTAGTCAGTATGTGATTTGAACTATTCTCTAAAAACATTTCTCACCCTATAAAATCCCCAGCCATGTTGTTAGCCCATGAGAACAAATCATTCTACTGTCCTCAGGCACATTTGTTCTCAGGCACCAGGCATTACTTGACCCCTCACACACCTGAATGCAGCTTTATCCCCTTCTCTCTGTGTGGTCCAGATCTGGTGAATGATGAACATCTCAAGTTCCCTGGATCTTCTGTTAGTCGGATAAAATTAAATTTGTTTGCAAACCTTGTTAAGGGTAAAAGCAAATGTATTACCCAAACCAAAACCCGTTGCTGTCGAATCGATTCCAATAGGACAGAGTAGAACTGCCCCATAGGGTTTCCAAGAAGTAGCTAGTGGATTCGAATTACCAACCTTCTGAGTAGCAGCGGTAGCTCTTAACCACTGTGCCATTAGGGCTCCAAATGTATTATAGTTGGGGTCATTTTCTATTTGGGCCACAAGGGGGCACCCTCCACTCAGCCTTGGTGATCTATATTCTCTGCAGGTTTTAAACTGGAAGGTTGAGCGACCCGTTAGCTAGTAAAAGGAGGAAAGGGACTGTCATTTTTCTTGTATAAGTGGCTGAATGTTGTGACTTCGGGGTTAGTCCTTGAACTCCAGAGCAGTATTCTCAAAGTGTAGTCCCCAAACCAGCAGCATCAGTATCACCCAGGAAGATGTCAGAGAAACAAATTCTTGGAACCCACCCCAGCCCTGCTGTATCAGAAGCTCTGTGGGTGGGTCCCAGCAATCTGTGATTGAACAAGCCGCCCAGGTGATTGTAATGCACACTTAAGCTTGAGAAGTACTGTGCTCTAGTTTAGAATGTCTCCCTGGTTATTCTCCAGAAAGCAAAGCCATGTTGGCATCTGATCTCATCACACTTCAGCCAGGAGGTGAAATCTAAGAGCTCACATTTTCGATGCTCAACATCTTCCTCAGGTCACTTACCTGAGGACACTGAGGTCTGTCATTCCACATGAACCTGTGTATTCGTGGGCTCAGCACTGGGCCAGGGGCTCTAAACGATATAATGGAGCACTAAGGAAGTCTGTGGTGGCCCAACAGTTAAGCTTTCAGCTGCTAACTGAAAGGTTGGCAGTTCAAATCCACCCAGCAGCTCCGCAGGAGAAAGACCTGGCAATCTGTCTACAAAGATTTGTCATAGAGCTCAAGCCATGGTGTCTGCTTCAGGTAAAAGCAAAGAGTTTTATTGAGGGGGAAAAAAAACAATTTGTGCATTGGAAAAACACAGGGTGAGGATGCTCTCAACACAGTGTTCTGCTGTCTCTATTGTGTTTGAAGTTTTTATACATAAACAAAGGAAAGATTGGTTGTAGATCAGCTTCAGTTTGAAGTCCTTTGAAATGCAAAGGTCAGCCACCTAGTGGGGAGGTGGAGGAGCAAGCAAGTTGGTTTGGTTATTTTTGATGCTGGAGTTGTAGTCAGCTATTCATGATTGTAGTGGGTTCTGGGAGCAAACTGTTCACATATTCTTCTCAAATGATTTACATCCTAACTGGTTCGGTTAGTTATGAATATATTCTTCCCAAGAACAATCGCTTACATCTTGGCATACTCTTCTTAAATGATTTTACATCCTGATCTTTTGTTTCCTGGGAATGCATGTTGGCCCTATCATTCTGTTTGTTGAGCATAGTTAAAGTTTCCTCATTCTTTTCTAAAAGTTACTTAGCTGTTGGTTTCAGTAAAGCACAGTAGAAACTTATAGAAATGATAGGCTGTGGTTTTGAAGCAGAATCTATGCTAAAAATCAAAATGGAGTCTGACTTTGGACAAGAACATAGCTCTTTCCTATTAATCAAGTGTCTCAATTATTAATTTTAGGTGCTGTTACTCATTCCCCCCTTGTAAGCATGAATATCCATATGAAATTCTTTGATCAGGACTAATTCTTTGCCTTGCTATGTGTGGAGTCTCATCTTCAGGGCAAGCAGGTCTCATGTCACCCACAAAGGAGTAACTCATCTTCTGCAACGGCTTTTCGTTGGTCTTTTAGATGGCTATTTGCTCTTTACAAACTTTTAAGAACACAGACATTATTCTGATGGAGTAGTTGGGCATCATCTGAGATTGTTTTAGGGAAATGCAAGAGCGAGGTCAAATTAAGAGGAACAACTTGACATTAAGGAGAGGCCAGATCTATGGAGTGAAGTCAGACTCACTTGAAAAACTGGTTTCTAAGTACATAATTCTTTTCACGGGCATAGAATTTGTAACTTGTTCAAATGTATTAGAGATACATCTCCTGCAGCATCTAATAGTACAAATAATTATAATAGCAACGGTTAGTATGACTAGACCAGCTTGAAGAAAAGAATGAAACCAAGATCCTATTCTATTAGGTAACCAGTGAAAAATATCTAAGAAAGAAGAGTCAGGTCTGGATAGTATCGATTGTAGCCAAGTAGCTTGTTGGCGAAATTTCTTTAAATTTTGTTCAATTTTGCATGATGTATTTACCCAGGTGCAACAAAAGGTATTAACAATAGCCCATATTCCCCCTCGTCCTGCTAGAAGGAAATATAAGGCTATTATATAATCTAATACTACTTTAACAAGGGACTCTAAAAATTTTTGTTCAGCTGTGATGGAATCGGCAAGTTCATCAGCGATATTAGACGCAGTATAGGATTTGTTGTGAATAGTTTTCTCAAGTTCAGAAACACCCCAAGCAAAGTATCAGAGAAGGACCAACTCTACATCTATCTATTAATAGGTAATTTTCTTGTTTAGTTGTTCTTTTATTTCTGACATGAACTTTAGAGTTATCAAGCCAAAGTGCACTGTCATAGGAGCATATTCTTAACGGGACTCCCAAGGTCCCTAGAGTGTATTGACCCCACATGTTCCATCCATTTAAACATGGTATAACCCAAGTGTATGGTTCGACATAGAATTTTCTCTCATGTAAGACGTTCCTCCATGTAAGAATATATATCCATATAGGGCACAAATCGTACCCTTCCTGATTCGTTTATTAGGAAAAAGGATGATTTGGTTTGCTATTTCAAGCCAATTTTTAATTAATTAGTTATTACAAATGGACAATGCACCAAATTCTAATTCTAAACAATCTTGAAGCAGTTCACATATGGGAAAGTTTTGATTATTTGCAGCAGAGTCAGTTACTAAATCTGTATAATATCGAGAATTACAAATGAAGGGAATGGGTTGTCCATTACTGTAAGTTACATCAGGTTTGACCCAAAAATGGGTGAGATTAAAGTACTGTACCAATGGATAAGTGGACAAGTCTGCAGGTGCCATAATCTTACGCACACGACCTTTTTTTTTTTTTTTTTAATATTTTATTG